>NC_052535.1:77660857-77985630 GCF_016699485.2 Gallus gallus
CAACTAGCATAAACATTATTGTGCCTCCCAACCCCTTGGGAGGCCACAGCTGATGAGCATTTCCTAGCCAGGCAGAGCTGTCAGGCAAGTTGCAGAGGGGATGGATCTACTTGTAACTTGTAATCCTCCTTGTTGCTGAATTACTTTCTGCAAATGCTCTGGTTTCTTTGTTTGTTTATGTTTTCTCTTTGTGTATTTCTTCGTTTTGCTTTGTTTTTCCCTTAGGGATTCTACTTTTTCATATCAGTATTTTTCCTCTCATATCCTTGAGATGTTGGCTACTGACATCTCAGCTACTGAACTTCTGTTTGTGTTTCTGCTTTTCTTATCTTGCACAGATTTTGCCCACATACTTTCCTCTTTCTTAATAACATTTTTGTCAGTAAAAGCAAGTCAGTTGCAGAGCAAAACCAGGCCTGGATTACATTCTGCTGAACCCTTGGGCTGTGTGTTACAAGAATGGTGTTCACAGCTAACAGATTTACTCAGTGTTACGGGTGAACCTAGATTATACTCTGGCAATTCCTGTTGAGCTCAATGCCTTATCTGCTGGGCCACATTGCCTGCCTTCAGTAACAGCACTTAGTAGTGCTGCCCAAACCACCATGCTAAAGAACAACAAATTTTCAACATTTACAGATGCTGCAGTTGAGTTAGTGATACCACCTGATTCACCACACTTTCTATTTATAATTTATAATTTGTTGTATAATTTATATGTGTAATTTATAATTATGCAATCACCTACTCCCTTCTATTGAATAGGAGTGCTGCATGATTCAGCTCCCCTTTAGGAAAGAGCTATTAGATAGTCTGTTGCCCTCCACTGCATTCCAGTCCCTTATTTGTTTCATGTTATTAAAGGCAATTATTATTTACTTACAGCATTCCCTACAAAGTTCATCACTGCAGATGATTACAAGGTTTAGCCACAAGTTTGGAACCTGACTTCAAGACTAGAAGATATTTACATAATACTTAATTGTTGTTTCATAGGATGTTAAGGTTGAAAAAGACCACTGATATCACCTAGTCCAACCCCAAACCATCTCCTCCAAACCCACTAACTCATGCCCTTCAGTAATTCACATTTCTTGAACACCTCCACAGACAGTGACTCCACCGTATACCTGGGCAGCCTGACATTGAAGTATGAAGATCTAGTATCAACTGTCCTTTTTATCCTGGTTTATTCTTGTTCTAATAGCAGCTGATAGTCCAGTGTTAACAATGTACTACCCTTTTGCCTTCAGTTATTGACTGTCATGAAATATGAAGACAGTCAGAGTCTCAAGCCCATAAGAAGTAATTTAAAACAAGAAGACTATAAAAATTGGGCCTGCAGCATTGATGTCAAGTATGGATTTAACTGTTGTGCACACTGCCATCTGAAGGAATTCTCACTCTCCTTCTATATCTGTCCAAAAACTTATTGGGAAGGAAAGATACTTTGAAAAATATTAATATAAATATATCTGCAATCAGTTTAATTCTGATCGTAAAAATCACAGATCTTTAGATAACTTATGCAGCTTCCATGACTGACTTTCACTCAAGACTCCTGGTTTTAGACCCTGAATACATCTTTGCAGCTAGGTCTAGTCCCAGTCTTTGAAAGGTGAAGTACTGAATATATATATTATATAGATAAGGCAGGTTTACCAAGCATACAATAACTTATTCTTCTCTAAGAATCAGGCCTTTACTGTGCAGATCACTGAAACAATGTAAGAAATATAGGTAGAAGAAGAAAAGCTTGTGTCTTTGAAAAGAAGGTGTCTAAATCAATTTCAGACGTAACCACAGCTCAAGTAGCTCTCCATCAGTGCTCACTTAGTAGTGTCCTTTTCTGTCTTTAAGATTTATTTAAATAAGACACTCCCACCCATACTTTGGAATTCTGGATGAAAGGAACAAAAGCTGTCATTTTATTAGACAGGAATGAATGGATATCAATCACCTCAAGAAAAGTTTTGTTTTCCTTTACACCCTGGGTGAAAATAAGGTGTTTCCTTGAATAGAAGTTCTCCTGTCTATGTGATCAACATATAAATTGCCTAGCAGTCTTGACTAGTATTTTTGCTTTATGTTTTTTAAGGTGTTTAACATTTCCAAAATCCTTACACTTATCCCCGTTAACTTATAAAAATCATATTTATAATGCAGTAACTATATCCATAGTGTAACTATATCCAGAGAAACTGAAGAACGCATACTGTTACAGCAAAATAAATGACTTGATATTTTATTTTTTATTTTATTTTGTCTGCCATATGTAATGAACAATACAGATATAAATAAATCCTCAGAACAGAGGGATATACTGTTTCAATAGGAAATCAGATCCTTCACTAGGTCACAATCTCATTAGGCCTTACTTTCCTGTTTATACCAGTTTCCTTCCTGATTTAGTTGAGAACTTAGAAAGCAAGCTTTTGAGAGTACAGACTCTCTTTGGCTCTTCTTACTCCTCATCTCTTTCAGAGAGCAATTGGCTCCAATTAAAAAATGGTATAGTTTGGGGATGTATTAATTAATAATAAGAGGTCGCACCTTCCATGCAAATGCTAACTCTTCCTTTTAAAGACTATGGAATTTTCACACTCACAACTTATTTTGCTTGTTGTTTTCCAGCAGAAGCAATGTAGGCTAGATATTTTGCATTTTTTCTTGAAAAAAATCTTTCTAAAGTTGCAAATAACTTAAAAATAAGTGTGTCTAACATTTTCTTGAAGTAAGAATTATTTTTTCCCCTCTCATGCAGCTCAATTCAGTACCGCTCACCTGCTGTACTGCCTGCATGAGGTATTATCTGATACAAGGTCCTGATTTTTTAATAAGAATTTTGCATTTTGGCAGTCAATTAGACTGTCTCATATAATTTATGAACTCCTTTGCTCACAAATTAAACTGATTCTGTTCTGGAGAAATCCATGAACTATTTTTTCATGTGTGACAGAGTGATATATGTTTTCTCTGATGAAGTGGTACTTTCCTGAACCCTCATCTTTCTGTAGATATTAAGCACTGATACTGTTCACTTTGCTGAAAAGGATCTCAGATTATTAACAATTATGCTGACTAATTTAACAATAAAGGCCAATTAGCTGGCTGAAGTGTTCAGATGGGTCAGTAGTAAAATAGGCACTGAAGCTAAGAATCATCTACTGTCAATATAAATCCTTTTTTTTTTTTTTTTTAATAAGGCATCAAAATGAATATCAGCTGTCCATTGCCTATAGTTTGTTCACTGTTTCAAGCTGTTTTCTGTGGAGCAATTGAAATAATTTTTTCTGGAATGCAGATCAATACCATTTAGCAGGAATAAGCAGGTGAGGAAAGTGGAAAGCACAGGTTTGATTAATTGAAGGCAATCTTTGCAGAGGTCTGAAAGAGGTTGATAATGAAAAAATATTTTGATGCAGCAGACCAGAAAAAGGAGAAATACAAATAAACCTTACAACAAAAATAAGCACAGAAATGATAAACTACAGATATTCCAGGCATTAGTGCTGGTTAGGTATGAGCCTTCTTACAGCTGGTTTTACTCTGCTTTACCCTAATGGGTTAGGCATTCAGCAGATTTGAAGGGCTTACCAACAGCAATGCTGGATATGTTACTTTTTGTCACTAAAGCAATTCTCTGCTTAAAAGATAGCTTATGATTTGTTCTCCTCCTGAGCTGCCTGCAGTTCTACTGATCTAATAAACCTGTGTTCCTTTATAGTGCCCAATCAGTGTGGAACTAGCCCAGAGCTGCTACCCAACTCATTAAAGTTCACACCTTCTTATCTATGTTTACCTCACAGTTATGTAGTGTTCAAAGGAGACAAGGGAATTATCTGCAAATTAGATACTTATATTTTGTTAGACAGCCAACGTTATAAGGTCTCTATGAGAAAATTACTGCATTTTAAGGCATTTTATTTGGCTGTCTTTCCACACCTATTCTGGACTTATGTGTTCTCTTAAAAATACCGTAAATCCTCTAAATCACCTTAGATTTCTCTTCTGTCAACCAGAATAGGATTAAAGCTCTCAAGAGTACTCCAAAGGCTACGTCTTTCTGAAAACCACAATACTGGTTTTATTATATGATTATTACAACGCAAAAGATTTACTGATTTATCCAAAGGCAGCAAAGAGACTTTCTGAAAGTGTTGAAAGGGATTCTGGATTAGAATGATGAAGTCCCTATTGCCTAATGGCTGGTTCTCTGTAGCAGAGAGCAACTCTCTGTCATTACAATATATACAACAGTCAGGCTCTTGCTAAAATGTGTTTAAGCTTCAGAATGTATCATTTATTAAATAAAAGTGACTTTCATTTGTCTTTTTGCCTCTTCTAGTATTCCAAAATGTTTTATTTTGATTTGTATTCAGAGCAAGATGTTGCAATTCTGTGATTCTATGTCAAGATTGTAAAGCGTTTCCTGCTAGATTAGCGGTTTAAAAATTTCAAAGAAATGGATAACAAAAGACTGATTATATCTATATGGAGCTGGTGACTCTCTCTAACAGAGCTATATGCTTTTGCACATCAGTTTCATCATTAAGTCTTCAATTTTAAGATGTAGTACTCTCACTCTTTAATTTGGAAACTTCTAATATTAATTTTTTTATGTTGAGGTTACTGAAAATAGCTTAGTTATCTAGTTTCTAAATCGTTGTTTTAATTCTTTGAAGTATAACCAGTATATTAACACTTCATTCTGCAGTAAAAATCTAGGAGCTAATCTAGAGCAATAATATCATCCAGGGTTGTTAATAATTGTAAATGACGACTGGACTAGCAAGCAGACGAAGAACATCTCAGGATGTAACTGCAGACGGAAATCCCAAATTCATAGATTCATATGGGTTGGAAGGGACCTCTGGAGATGACTACTCCAATCCTATTCTAAAGCAGTTCCCTACAGTAGGTTCTACAGGAAAGCATCCAGATGGGTTTTGAGTCTCAAAGGAAAAAACAGCTCCTTAGGCCTTTATAGGCTGACTAGAGAATTCACCCATGGCTACATGGCTGAGGATGCTGGGTTTTGGATTTGTTTCTTTTTGTTTCATTCTTTCTTTTCATTTGCTTGTTTTTGTGGGATGTGTGCATATGTGAAATTCAAGAAACATCTAGACATCCTTGTCTCAGTCCCACTCAAAGCCACAGAAGATTATCAATTATGTTCCTAGCTGTTTCTTCACAGGGCAAAAAGATAATTATTCTTTTCCTCTGTATCTTGCTGAATGCTACTCTTTAAAAAAAAAAAAAAAAAAATTGGAAACAGCCTGGTAACTATGTATGTACTAAAGTGTACTCAGCCATTCATAGTTCATAATGTCTTTCAGAAAACAGAGATACAGTGGCTTGAAATCCCAGGCCAAATTCGATTTCTTTCCTTTTGAATACATACATGAAAAAGAAAAGGGGGGGGGGGGGGGGGGGGGGGGGGGGAGGGGCAAAAGAGGAGGGATGTCTTTTACCCTGGACAAAATTATATGAAGACAAATAATCATTAAGTAAAGAAAAATATATATTTTATTTCTGTATATATGTATATTTAAAATTAGACTATTTATTTATACTTAATTATTGGGAAAATAAATTAGAAAACAGTTGTCCACAAGAAAACGAATTTTAAAGTTTTGCAACTCAGGTGGATGCCCTTACCAGCACCAAATCCATCAATTGCATGGGCTTCTACTGGTATGAGAAAAGAAATAGAATGTACTCACAGGTGCATAAACACACAAAAACAAAGGCAAAGTAGTTTTCCGCACCAAAGCTTTAATTCAGCATATATTTAATCAAGATTGTATTCTTCTGTTTCGGTAATTAGGCTGGGTTTTTTGTATGAATAAAATTACTGTCTTTTGCTACAGTTCCTCTGTAATTCTTGCTCAGTTTTACACAGACTAATGAACAATTTATTATATAATAAGTTAGTTTCTATACTGTATTCATGCAAAAATCTCAGCATGAAAGGTGAATTCCACTGTTTTATTTCGCTAACTTTAAAAGTTATTTCAAACAAGGAAATTAATTCACATGAAGCTAAGACAAGGGATGTCATAAAATAACACAAAGCCAAACAAACAAACAGGTACAAAAGCCAAGTTTCCTACAGTAGAAGCTGCTGCCCTATGAATATATGTGGGCAGCACTAGCAGCAATGTGGATTCCCAGCCTTGTGCCAATGCTCAGGTACATCCTGAAGACGTATCTCACTTTGCTTGTTTCACAATTGCACAGTACAGCATCAGCACTTCTCATCCCCAATATTACAATCCCACACACATGGTCCTCCTTATCTCCCTGTCCACTGCAAAGTAAGACCCAATTCTCTCCCTTCCTATACTCACTCAGGTTCTTCCCCTTTCATCTCTGTCCTCGCTATGTCACATGTTCTTGACTATGACTCCATGTTCAGAAGAGAAAATCCAAGTCTTCTGAAAGGAAGTTAAGCTCAGGAACAAGTTTTATGCACATATATCAGCAATTTGCCAACCAGCATCATTGGTTGTCAGTATACATATATCTTACAGACCAAATGAAATCCTCCCTATAGAAAATGTCATTACTATCACATTAAAAGGATAACATTCCCCCACCAATGCATATCCCACAGTTTCTAAAAACTGCTAGAGTCAACCAGAAATCTCATAGGATAAAGAATGCAATTCCCCTTTCAGTATCTAAACAGGTGAGATTTATGTTGGATATAAGGAAAAAGTCTTTCACAGTAAGTGTGGTGAGGCACTGGCGCATGGGTTGGCTCATTATCTGAAATACAAGGTTAAAAATCTCATCATTTATGACCGTATACCCATTTTGCATGATAAAAAATTGTTTTGTATTTGTGGCTTGCTTGGTTAGGAAGGGTGGCAGCAGAGACAACAGTACGTGTATTCCCAATGGAAAGTCCTAAGTTCAGAAGACTCAAGACGGCACTCAGGACTGGTTTCAGCAAAACCTGAAGATAAAGCAATGAGTGCTGGAGCTATTGGGCATCTATCAGCAGTTTACAGACCATGGGGAATCCGTAGATGATTTCACTACTCTGTTAAAAGTAACATTTAAGAAGCGTACTTTCAGTATGCTTTAGTGTGCCAGAAAGGGAACAGGTATTCATCAAAAAAGCTTCTGGAACACATGGAAAACAGATTGGAAGAGCTCCTTAATGGTGAAAACTAGCCAATTTGCAGCAACAGAAGCCCCAGTTCATCAAGACTGCATATAAGCAAGTGAGCTTTATGCTTTTTAAACTCATCTGAAACAGTACTCTAGTACTTGAAACAACTTTTAAGGTTTCGGGCAGGGGCTAAACATTAACATCCTAGTCTTTTTGCATTGGAAGTGCAGTGAGAAACAGAATCATCTGCTGGAAACTGTGTATCTCTTGAGGGGTGATATTCCAGTCCACGTTTTACAAATGCGTTACAGGAGATTATTTCAGCAGCAGAGAGAAAGCAGGACTGACTAGCTAAATTATCTAGAAATGTTTGCGCGTGGGCAGGGTATCTTCTCTAACAACCTTTACCAGTGGAACTCCCCAACAGCCCTGGCCGTCAGCCTATATCCACAAGCCCTTGAAACAGGATCTCATTTCTTAGGCCAATATTTGGGGTTTGATGTTGCCTTTTATTTATTTATTTATTTTTTTTCTAGCTAGTAGAGAAATTTGCACATTAGCCAGCTGGCAGGGCTTTCTATATGCTTTTACAATTTGACTCCAAACTCGGGGTAACTAAATGGTATCTGAATCAAAAATGCCTACCAATGCTATGTATGCAAAAACAGACTTATTTTTCCCCAATCTGAATTTCTTTTTACTTCCACTATGTGAATTTTAAGTGTTTCCAGCAAAGAAGGTCTAATTTCAAGCCTAATGCAAGCTATTCCCCATGAAACAATGAAACCATCGCATACATGCAGTAGAAGTGCTTAACAGTAAAGGAACAGGCTATGAATCTTCCAATACCATATCTTAATTCTACAGATTTCGAAAAAGGGGATAATTTGAAGAGTATTGTATAATACTGGACTTTAGATTTTCTGGATATTCTTTGATTGTTTCTTTTCTGTGTAACATTTCATTTCACAACAGTGTTACCACAAGAAAGTAATCCATGTATGCAAACAGTAAGAGACACCCATCCTTCTCAGAGACATAGCTTGAACCATGGTTTATCAACAAAGTTATTCAAATTTCCCAAGCTAACATCTGCATTTTGCTTGATTATGCTATCACGAACTTTGAAATAATTTAGTCTGGAATTTTCTGTGCTCTGAATCCTTAAGTCAAATGATTTGTTTGTATGGGTTCAAGGAAAGCTTCAGCCCAAACAATATCAGAGTAAAAAAGTTTGTTTTGACAAAAGAACAGATAGAGGGAAAAAAAAAAAAAAAAAAAAAAGTTGTCCATTTATGGTTTACATACTGTGTGCTTTGTTGTAGAGAGCTGCAAAGCTTATTTTGCATATGTATTTCACTCTCTCAGAAAGCATTTGATCAGATTTAATTGAATTTCTCTCAACAACATTTTACCTCTTTACTATGTATAATAGATTTCTGCAGAAAGTCAGAAGTTTCATCTACCTGCTGTATCTAAGAAACAACACAAATATAAACTTGAAAAAAAATCATTAGAATCCTGCTGGTCTTGAGAAGCTTAATTATCTGCAAACTATGGCTGCAGATGTCAAGTTTTGGTTTTGGGGGGTTTTTTGTTTGTTTTTCTGTTTTGTTTTGTTTTTGGATGAATTTGTCATTCTTTACTGCTCTAGACTTTGCTGTGTGTAGTCTCTAGATTCAAAAGGAGCACAAAGACAAAATGTGTCCAGTATTTCCAGTGTCTTCTGCTAAACATCAGCAAATACCAGATGGCTACCTCCACCAGCTGTAAAGGCACAGAACATATTGGGCCCAAGAAAACCACATGGGGATCAACAAATCAAAGTGCAAAGTCTTGTACCTGGGTCATGGCAACCCCACTATCAGATCAGGCTGGGGCATGTGAGAACATAACACAGCCCAACTTGAAGGGACTTGGGGGTACTGGTGGTTGGCAAGCTGAACATGAGTCAGCGATGTGCCTTTGCAGCACAGAAAGCCAATAGTATCCTGGGCTACATCAGAAGTGTGGCCAGCAGGGTGAGGGAGGTGATCCTGCCCCTCTACTCTGTGCTGGTGCGGCCTCACCTGGAACACTGCATTCAGATATGGAGTCCTCAGTAAAAAAACAACCAGGCAACAACTGGGTATTATCAGTTGTACAAATTTACTCAAATAAAAAGAAAAAAAGAAAAAAGTTTCTATTGAGTTGTATTCTCCACTCAAAACAGTGTTGCTGCCATTTTGCTCAGCCACCTCCACAGACCATGCAGCTTTCATTTTCAAGACCAAAATGTGCCAATAAAATGAACAGATTTATCCTTTCACTAATTTTTGAAAAAGCACTTTTTGGAAATCAGGTTTCTTGATGATAATTGACTATAATTAAGCTAAGCTGTTAACTGTTGTTCACAATATTATTATAGCGTTATAAACAACCTCAGCAATTTTATTAAAAAAGAAACTGCAAAAACAGAATTACTCATTCCCTCCCAAGCTTTCTTCTATTCATAATTTTCATCAGCATGTTTGCTTGTTGTGATAATTCAGTGATATGACAGACTGAAGAAATATGTCAAGAGTTCTTATCAACAGTTTACTTCTCCCATCTACCACTCTGGGCTGCATTTTACCTCAAATGCTGCTGTTCTGAACTTGTGATTATACTTCTGTTGCTGGTCAACTGCAAATTGGAAAAGCAGCACCAGAAACATGAGATGGTCTTTGAAGGAGATATTTAGTCTTATAATAAATTAGGAAAAAAAAAAATCCTTGCTTTTTAGAAGGAATTAAGAATATTATTTCATTAGAAATAACACAGGTTATCATTTTCTTGTGATTTAATGTAGAATTAGAGTTTGGGTATGAAATCTGTTGTTTAGTAGAACATGTAATTTCCCATAAATTATATTTGCATAGAACCAAATCTGATAACATGAGGGATGTAACCGAAAAAGCAATTTTCCCATAGTCAATTATGTTAATTCTGGGAATACAGAATTATGTTTCAATTTCAAAGAAGTCCATGAACTCTAGGAAAATCTTAATCAAAACTTATGTTAAAAATACATAAATTAATGTAATTTGCATATCTTAATGGTGTATATCTATGTTAAGTGTTTCTTCAGTCTCACATGATTTTAACTGTATATTTCTCTGGTTTATATCTTCAGTTTAAGGATATCTAACACACTCAACAATGATCACTTATCTTAAATTAGTGCTGATGTGGGTTAAGTTAAACTGCAGTATTTTTTTATTTAAAAAATCTATACTGCTCAGAATAGAGAGAATTAGATTGTTTGGGAATTAACAGTATAAATTATAAATCAGTTTGTTTTGTTCTTGTTTTTTTTTTTTTTTTTTAAATAGCACTGTAATAGCAAGCTGCAAAATTTCAAAATGGATTAATTGACTTGGGAATTTCTTTGTAAATGGTATAATCCTTCGAGAGCTTAAGTTTTGCTTAAAGCTCTTTTGAATGTATAAATAGAATTGCTGACATCAATTACATATATATAAACATTCATACATCTGTGTTAACGAACATGAAACTTGACATCACATTGAATCAGCCACATAGTGATTGAAATAGTCCCTGAATGTTTTTAAAACTCTTTCATACAGAGTTCAAAAATGTTGGAAACATAACACAGTATCAATGAAGTACTTCTTTCATTGCAAGAAAAGAAGAAACTGTCAGAATACATAGACTTACTTCTAGTCTGCAATCAAATATTCCACCTTAATGTAGACACAGTTTTCAAGACAGATATAAATAAAACTCAGATCTAACTTTTTGATGGGACTGTCTAGACAATGCATAGAAGCTTTTTGGGGTCACAGCAGGTAGTTTCAGGCTACAGCTTTTCTGACAGTCTAGAAATCTAGGGTTTCATGTTTGTCAAAGAATATCCTTCCAAAAAAAGTAACCTAAGCTTAATTTTAAACAGAGACTAGAAGAAAAAAAAATTATCACTCATGATTATGATTGTGTAGAACAGATTGGTGTGATGGCCAGGGATTTGACAGTTTCTAGATGAGGACATTTTTTCCTGACTGAAGTTTAAGCAACACATTGAAACCTAAACAGGTAAGGAAATTATGCAAGACTAACAAGCACAAGCATCTTTCCATAACCCTCAGGACTCTGTTCTGTTATTCCCAAGTTCCCAGGTCTCATCCATAAGCATAAGAAACCCAAGTAAACAGGCAAACAAACACCCTACAAAAGAAAAACACACAATATCTTGACAATTTTTAATTTTTAAATATCAAACCATGAAATAGATCCCTGGGTCATTTGTTTTCATTGAAATAATGCATCAGACGATCAAAAGTTCTCCCTAAGAATACTAAAGAAGACTGGCAAACACAAGCGGAATATTGGGGCTTGGTCATTTCTTAGAAAAGTATTCGTGTAGTGTGAAAAACAAAATAAACAAACAAAAAAACACAGAGAATTAAAAGAAAAAAAATTGGACATATGAGAATAGTCTGATAATAAAAAACTGGAAAGATAATCTCTCTTTCCCTCTCCCTCTTTTTCCATGTCATGACTCCATTCTCCAGCTTAAAAAGGAATATTAAAGCAATCTCAGTGTCTCTAGAACATCTCCCAAAATCTTTTAGATGAATACCCCTGACTGACACCATTAGAGTAATTCATTACTTATGAAGGAAGAGTAATAAACTGGATTTTATACCAGGAGAGCAAGCTAATCAAGGAGGTGTTGGGTACTGATAATGAGACATTACCAGAAAATCTGGAGGTTGGTTTGTTACCTATTTATATGTTATTTGAGTTCAGATCCTATTTATAAATTTGGGCACATTCTCTGCTAGGTGATTCCAATTACTTGGTCTATAATTCAGCTGCTGAATCAATTCTATCAAGATGAAGACGGTGCACTTGATGAGATCCTATTTGCTGAACAATGGTAGATAGAATTTTCCTTAACAAAAGAAATAATAATAATAAAAAATCTGTAAGTAGGCTAGACACAGTGGTAAGTCAGCCTACAAATGCAGGCCTGTGTTCTATGGCATGATGAGTCACAGCCTCACATTTCTGTGGTGGAGTGTTACATACAGATAGAACTGTCAAAATCAGGTTTTCATTCTACAGGATGACAAATGTAATCCTCACAGGAGACATTTCTCAGCATAATGAGATCTAATCTCTTTAAGTTCAACACTGGTGTCTCTATTTTTATCAGTAGATCCAGATTCACTCTCTTTATTTCTGTTTCCTCAACTTCCTTCTAATTACTGCATTTTTTATAAGGGTTCACACCTTATCACTTTCTTTGTCATCTGTAACCACATATGGGAGAGAAGGGGAAGAAGCAGAAATACCCCAAACTGAAAATATTTGTTCCTCCCATGTACAGTTGTTTTCTCTTATTTCTGCTCTCCACCATATTGTTTTCCAACTGATGGAACATGGAAAGGAGCGCAAATAAGATGTGCTATACCTATGTCAGTACAGCCCAGTTGAACATTTGTCTGTTGTGAGGTCATGTACAGCTTTGAATCCTCCCATGCATTTGGACTATAGGACTAAATGGACTGTATTGCAGTTTTGTATTCCTGGTATCTTTGACCATCTGCTGTGGAATCAGCTTCCTCTGAGACTCTGCTTGTCCCGAAACAGAGATGTCTTACCAACTGTTAAGCTAACAAAGCTAAAGAAAAAGCAGATGAAGTTACTGCTGACAAATGCACAGATCACTGCTGCAGACTCAAAATTTGAAGGGGTTGTTTTTTTTCAGAAAAGATCAGGAACTGCAGATTTTCAGCCTAAAGTATAGAAAGCAACAAGAAAAGGTCAAAATCTTAAACTTTTCTTCTATGGAATAGAATCAGTAAATGTAATTTTGTACTTCTATGGATTTTTTTTTTTACAAGTTTTTGTGTTTTCTATGTTATCAGAGTTAATCTATGTAGTTACATTGTCATTTTGGTGTAGTTTTTTTTTCCATTTCTCATTCAGGAACTGGAAATTTCCCAATTCTTGACAACTGGAAGAATACACAAGCAGTTATGGAATTCTGGTCAATACTGAAGTTGCTGTATGTCCAAATGCTTTAGCGGTAAGTCCATGAAACAAGTCCTAATATTATCACTCAGCACTTCTGAACAGGGCTACAGATCAGAGGAAATAAATACCTGCACTTTTTGTACATTAAAAAGATGCTTCAAGCAGGAAGAAAGCCATGATTTTTTAAAAAAGGGGGTCAGGGGCCATGAAGAGTGAAAAATCCACCAAACAAAATAACACTTTGGACCTATCAGACATTCTTGGTGCCACTTAATAATACCAATATGCTAGCTGCACACAGGTGAATCTGCCCCCCTTGCTTCAACATTAGTACCTGTTGGAGAGAATGTCAGATGAGACATTAATAAGTTATATTTAGATCTGTCAATCTGTGAAAACTAGTTTCCTATGTTTTCCTGGGATAGACAGAGCTGATGTTTCCTAAAGTGAATGCTGGGATTGCTGACATTCATAGCAGTCAATGAAAAAGCAAATTATGAAATCTCATTCAATTATAGAATTGCTCTTTTCTTATTTAGTTGCCACAAGCTGCCTTTAAATGATCTGATCATACCATTCTACTTCAGAAGCTGCTCTTGATAGTGAGTGAAAGGCTACAGAAGAATTGAGGGCAATAAGGGACAGTTCTTGTTCTGAATACTTAGAAACTTGTCCCCAAAGATATAAGGTCCAGGTGTTGTTGGGTTGGTTTTTGGTTTAGCACTTTGCAATTCAGTCAGTGAGCTGTGGCAAAGAATTGTGGATCTGACCTTTTCCAGCTAGCATGGCTCCACTGGAGAAATCACCTCTGCCATTTATAGTAATAAAAAGACCATATATTTCAGCAGTTATCACTTTCTTACACTTTCTTTCTGTCTTTTGACACAAACATGAAGTTTGAATTTGCTGTTAGGGCTCCATATCTAGATGTCATGCTGCCAGAGGCTTCAGAGAGAGATGTGCTGAACCAGCACTATCCAAACAGTATCACACTTCTTAGCTTGCTAACCCTCTAGTTCCCACGCAGAGACAGCAGTGATACTTAGGTCTATGTGCATCTACTAATATCTGTAACAATGGAAATAAGCACAATACTCAAAAAAGAGAAGGAAAAGGTTGAAAGTTAGTATAACTATACATAGCTGATATAGATTAAGAAGATGGAATACCACCTCACTGGTTTCCATCCATAAAGAACTATGAAGATTACACTGTGGCCAGTACTTAATGCTACCTCCATTTACTCTTGCTCAGCATGATTTCACTTTTCAGACGGCCCTTTGGTGTCTGTGGGAGGGAGTGCAAACTTCAGTATCAGTATTTGTAGAAACAAACAGGTGTTTGCTTGTCAAGTCAGTTATAAAATCCATAATGACTAGTTTCCACAAATCAACGTGCTTGTGTGAGGTAAACAGATGGTGGGAAATGCATCATATTTTCCCACCTGATGCAAACACTTTTTAAAATCTTTTACAAGTATTGCCTCAGTAGAGTTAACAGTGTCAGAGACAAACATATTTAGCATCCCTTTTCACTTCTAGTTCAAGGTACTCATGCATTTGTATTTTATCTATCCATACCCATATGTCTCAAGACATACATTAGATATGATTCTTGATTGTAATTGGACCCTCTTCAAGTCAGAGGGACTTTTGCCATGGATGTAACTTGTGACAAGTAAGGTTTTACCCAAAACCCCTTTTTATTTTAACCTCAAGCTTTCTCCCTGTTTCAACATTCAGCTGCTGCAGCTAAGATCTTCCAAATACACAATTAACTTCAAGTAGATAATGCTTTCAGTCAGATACTACTCATCTGCTTAGAGTTGAGCAGGTACCCTAGCATTTTTAGGATTAGGGGTCATGGGACGGCTCTGATCCAATTTTAACATACACACTGGATATTACCTGTTTGTTGCTTAAAGCTCTGTTTGGTTAGAATGAAAGTACCACATCACTGTAGGACACAGAGATGAATAAGCATATTATCCCAGTAGCAATACAGTGTCTGAATCTCCAGTTACCCCTAACATCTGTAACTCTCTCAAATAGGTAACGTAACCAAATGAGTTTACTGTAATATCAGCATATGCAATGCCCCTTATGGGTGTCAGAATGTAGACAGTCTTCTGCAGCTTAAGCAGAACCTCTCTGACACCTCAAGATGCCTTTTTGCTCTCATAAAAGGGTGACAGTGGAAGCACTGCTGCAAACTGAGCCTCAGTTTTGTCAATGTCTTGCCAGTTCCACATGCCTTAGAGCTTAGAAGGATGTTTCCTAGCATTAAAAGAGAAATAGAAAATGTAATACACGTTGTATTTCACTGGTCAGGAAATTACTTAATTTAACAATCAAATTGGTATATGAATACTGACCTTGTCTTAGTACACAAGTCATGGTCATCTCCATATGCTCTGCCTCTTTCAACTGATTTCCCTTACAAAGAGTGGACAGGCACACTCTGCTTGGTCACTTGTAGGACCTTGTGTCAGCATTAGCAGTTCTGTGTGCATGACAAATGTGAACACTGCCGTGCACAATAACCAGCCAACAAATCTGGTAGGATTTACTTCTCTTATTTCTGCTTCCTATATCTGAATTAGTTTGCTAGCTTTCCTTTACTTTAATAAGATAGAAACATTGGTAGATGCACAGCTCATCTTACATTTTTAAGATTTAAATTGAGTTGAAGTCACACAATATTGATTACACTGGCTATAATTCCTGATGTAGACACTACTAG
The DNA here is from genome assembly GCF_016699485.2 of Gallus gallus. NCBI lineage: Eukaryota > Metazoa > Chordata > Aves > Galliformes > Phasianidae > Gallus > Gallus gallus. The sequence goes on from NC_052535.1 coordinate 77,676,747, forward strand.
AATGAAACCAGCTCTTCCACCAAAATAACTTGCTATTCAAATTGGAAAGTAAGATTTGACAAATCACTACTGCAAAACCACAGAAAATCGATGTAGATTCACAGAATCACAGCCCCAGAGTCTCATAGAATCTGTGATTCTCTCATAGCTAGCTCAGAAGGCTACAGCTAAGCAGACAACACAGACATTGCGTTAAAATATTATAAATATAGATAGCGACAAATGACTACTCATTAACAATACAAGTCAGTGCAAGAACTTACACAGTAGATTTGTCTGTGTTTTGTCATTAGTTCTATTTTAGCATCACACAGTCTGAACGGAAGCTGGAGGTAGCAGTTTATAGCACTGTAAAGCCAGTGACAAACTGCCACCAGACACACATAAATTAGAATATAAACTTTCTTTTAAAACTGTCATGTAACTCAAAACAAAATAGGAATACGGAAATTAATAACTATTTCCAGAACCCTGTAGAATGCATTTTTTGCTGCTTTGGCTCTATAATTTTTCTCCTCACAGAACAGGTTCAGTAAGAGAAGGGAGTCTCCTGTAAGCCCCTGCTGTGATTCAGCCATCTTGACCTTTAGCCTCATCTAAACAGATTTACATATTTCAGGACAGTATTGTACCACTGAAGGTTATTCTGTTTTTTGTTTTGTTTTGTTTTTAAATCACTCTACCCATTATTATCTATAGGACTTTTTGAATAAAAAAGTAGAATTTTGAAAGAAAAAAAAAATTTGACAGTTGTTCTCCACATTCATCATTGTAAAATTGACACATATTTTTCATTCCAGTCGAAGGAGAGGTGGTAGACTCACTCTTAAATCTGTTTTCCCACCAAGCAGAACAGAAGCTCCACCTTTGTCTTTCCAAGGCAGGTCATGAAGGAGCCTTTCATCTTTGTACCCTGAGTCCAGAAAAATCTTTCCACACGTGGTCTCATCAGAATCATCATTTTTCTAAAGAGCATTTTGGTTTCAAAAGACAAATTCTTAATCATTTTTTTTCTTTCTGATTTTATTTTCAAACTATTTTGGTTAAAACAGACTACTAAAGCAGTAGACAGAGAGGATGCTGCAGTGTTGATTCCTGATTCTATAGACACTGTAATTATTTGAAAGGGAAATAAATATGTTTAAAAATAATTTTTTTTTCCAAAATGACATTAAGAGTGACAGAATAAGATTAGAAAAGTCAATCAATTAATAGTATGATGTAAAGCAGATGGAATGAACTATGAGCAGCCCAGGGCCCTCAAGCTGATATTATGTCCTGACACAGTGTTCTCTGCAAATCATAGTGCATCATCACTTTCTCTGTCTTTCTTTGAAAATAAAAATAAAAAGTAGGAAAATGCAAGGCAGAACAATAAATAAATAAATAAATAAATAAATAAATAAATAATCCAACATACTTATGAACAGAAATGACATATTTAAAGGAATACCAGGTCTCCATAGCAGAAATCAAAACACTCAAACTTCAATAAATATACATGGCGATAGAAAAAACAAAAACAAAACCTTCTAGATTGCTGCTGAATCAATTTCTTTTTGCAAATGTGATTAAGATTTAATCTCTCTGTCACTGTGGTTGGAAAACAAAAATGAAAAATAAAGACATTCAGACAGCAGATTAAAAAAATTGTAAGAACACTGTCTGAAAGCACAGAGGCAATCTTTACTCCCTTCTTCAGTAAATTTCTAAATGAGCAGTCACTGGCAATAATAAATGCTGTATATTGTACTGAACACATACCATAAGGCTGCTCAATTCTGACAAGCCTTTTTGAGTAATCCAAGTTTCAGACATTGCTTTCTCACAGCACTAAGCATTCAAAATAGTAATAAGAGTCAGAAAAGAGAATAGAGCAAGAATAGAATGACTACAATGAGAATTAGCAAACAAATAAAAAGCCTAACAGCTTTCATCTCCAACTTTTGCCCATACACTTGCATATTTTTAGATAATAAACTTTGATACTGTTATATAATATACATATACACTATATAACTTACTACTAACAAAATAAATAAATAAATGATCAGTGAAGATCAAAGTCCTTTTCCAAATACTGATTCTTCAGACATTTCTGAAATATCAGATTTTATTTAGATTAGATCTACTTTTATTTAAATCCTGATTCATCAGTTCTAAGCTCTGTATCTCAATTAGAAAACATCTTTCCAGATCACATCAGAAAGCCCAGAACACCGTTCCGCAAGCTGACAAAACTGGATATCTTAATTCAGTAAGCCATCAGTCCCATATGCTGAGCCTTAGGACAGTGAAGCTGAGCATCTGTTCTGCTGCACCACATGCACATGAAAATGCCTGTGAAAACTTGATTTCTTCCAAATGGTTCATAGCAAGTGGCAACCTATTTAGGATAAATCAACAGTCACAAAGACTCCAAAACCTTTACATCTTTTCCTATTTTAAGCTACATCTCAACTACTTGCTCACTATTTCCAAAGCCCTATGTTGCTTTGCTTTTCCTTTCCATTCTTTAATATACTATCTAAACTTCTCCTGTTTTTATCAATATCAGTGGTTATTGCTGCCATTCAGTTTCCTGATGCTTGTCACAATTGTATAATCAGTCAAAGGAAATAGTTCCTTCACTCCTGTTCATTTTGGATAGTGATCCATACCGTAAGTCTTGTTTTCATGTCATAAAAATAAGACTAAGGATTTGAATATATGTAGTCAACAACAACAACTGACATTTAGTATCAGGAATTTTCTTACATTTGTTGGTAAGAAAAATGGAAAGAAACAAGATTTATCCCAAGTTTGTCCTGCATAGAACTTCTACAGTAGGTAGTTTTTAAATATAACAAACATAACTCATTATTGGTGTTAAATTTGGCATATCAGTTAATTTCATGGTGATCTTTCATCTCTTTCTTACTTTGAACCATCATCATGCCAAAGATGAAAGATTATATAACAATACAAGAAACTAATTTCTCTTTAGTGTGAGTACACATGTAGGAGGGCTTGGTTTCTTCTTGCCAAGTCCCACATTTTAGTCATAGGATAACGGGAATTACCTTGAATGCTCTCCAAAGCTACATAAAAATAGGACTTGGAGGTGTATGACTACTGATGCCAAAGCAATTCTGCTTTGGAGAGACAGGAGGGAACTGTACATGTTATTAATTGCATATTAATTTTACAAAAGACTGAACAGTTTGAAAAACTGTTTATTTCAGAAAGAAGTAGAATACTCAGCTTAATGCAAGGCTTTTAAGTGCTGTTACTGAATAGAAATTATTCAAGCCCTCGACTTTCTGACATTCAGTTTGCACATTTAAAAGACTGTGAGTGTTTTTAACATCAGTTGCATAAATAAAAGATAAATTTACAAAGATTATACAGAATTATTCTGAAGAAAAACAAAAAAGGAAAAAAATATCAGGTAACAGTGGAGTAGGGAAAGATCCTTAGAAAATTTCAGAACTTTTATGTTAAAAAAAATAATTGTTTAATAACAAATAATTATGGAATAATGGTATAATCTTAGTTTGTCTTTCAGGCAGGCATTAGTCATACAACACAGAGGGGAAAAAAAAAAAAGCTGCAAGAAATCACAGATTTGCAGAACGGTTTAGATTGGAAGTGACATATTGAGATCATCTAAGTCCAACCTATCTGTTCAAGCAGAGCCATTCAGGACCATGTCCAGTCAAGTGTTGAGTATCTCCAAGGAACGAGAGCCTACAACCTCTCTGGGCAGACTATGCCAGTGCTTGGTCACCCTATCTTCTGTTTAGAAGAAATTTCATGTTTGTTCATTTCTTCCCATTGCTTCTTTTCTTGTTCAGTAAGGATCAATGTCTTAAATCTGCTTTCTGTCTCTCTTCTGCAGTTATTTTAAATTATGCTTTCAGTTACATCTTTATCTTTTCATCATTTTCTTTTTTTGTCATATGTTCACAACACCTCCCTTCTCATCATGGCAAAATAGAAGAAGCAAAACTGCAGCTCAAGTAGCTCATCCACAAACCACCTCACTCTGATGTTACTAGTTTTCCATCTTATATGTTTGTTGTTTTCTCACTGACAGGAATTCTGAATTTCTCAGCCAGACACAGTGGCACAATTATTTTTACCTTATTTTATGCATCCTGCTGTGTATGTCTACAGGCTCAGAGTCAAATGTCTGCTTCCTCAACAGCTGATAATCTTCCAAGCTCTGTGGGACTTGTTTACCACTCTGTGCCAAAGGGGCACAATGTTCTTTGAGTGGCTCTAGTAGAGTACTGTTGAATTTTTTACAAAGATGAAAATTGATGATGGAGAAAAGCAAGAAGGAACTGGCTTTTATTTAAGTACTTCAAATCAGTACATTTTTGAAGGAGAGTCCCATTTACACAATTCTGCTATTGTAAAGATATAAACCTCATAATCATTTTGGCTGTCTTTGTTGTTGTTGTTATTGTGTTGGGTTTTTTTGTTTGTTTGTTTTTTTGTTTTTTTAACTAAAGCATAAAGGTGCAATCAGAGCCTGATCTGAAGGAAGTAAGAATGGGATTTTATTCCTCTCTTAAAATATCCAGGTTAAAGTAGTGGCAAAAAAGGTCAGATGTACAATATGGTTATACAAATCCACCATATAACCTAGCTAAGTGTTTAATAATACCAAACATAGTTTCTCTATATTCAATATGTACTGTTGAATCAGAACTTCCCTGTTTTTTTGAGCAACCACGTACATTGTGATGTAAGATGAAAAAATTGGATTTTTCCCCCTATGCTTTACTGTGTGTGAGAGATAGCCTGCCACAGTGGACATTAGAACCTAATTTTATTTCATTTTTCCCTTTGCAATTCTGCCTCTGGGTGTGCTGGACAACTATTTATCCTATGAAACAGGAACAACAAGGCTGACCTCTACTGCAAATTGCTTTGAAGTCTCATGAGAGAAACAAAATAGAGAACACAGGAATTATCATAACAAGATGATAATCATTTAATTGTTCACATACCAGCAAAACTTCAAAAGGTAGTGCAATAACCTTAAAACAGTGTGAAAATTCTACTTTTGAAGATTTCTCTGCTGTGTTTTTCCTGAACAGTATACTGATAGTTCCCAACATCCATTTTTCAAGAAGATGCTATCACTTGTCACTTAGAACTATACCAGTTATCAGCAACTTCACTGATAAGCAACAACTTATTGTAGATACCTGAATTATTTCGTCAGTGCAATTTGAGCATTTGTTTTAATACATTTGTGTACTTTCAGCATGCTCAATTTTTGCTTTCCTACAAAATAGAAGAGCTAATAACCACTTCTGTTAAACTATCAAGTTGATTGCATAAGTTCCAGGCAAAATTTAAAGCAATCAAACTTCAGTAAAAGGTTGAGCTGGAAGAGCATCCCTCTAGCATGTATTGCCTTTTGGGTAGAAATGGAGAAATTGTCTACTTCAGCTTTATCATCCTGAAATTATCCAAATCGTACAAGGTTGTATTGCAGAATTTTCTGGAGTTTTTCTGAAAGAGTGTTATAAATCATAATAATCAGAAAATCCTTCTGGTTTTGGCATAATATCTTTTAACAATTTGGATTAATTGAAGTAGCAAGTATAAAAAATATGTGTGTTAAACAGTAGAAGTCACTATAAGGTTCTGCAATCCATGCTCTTTTCACAAAAGCTGCAGTAGGCCATTCATACCATGATATCAACATATGTTTCTCATTTGTTTTCCCCAAAATAAAAATAAGTGAGCAAGCCTTTCCCTCACATCCACCTATTAATTCTAGTGCCTTTGGTGAGTAAAATTTCTGGAATAAAGTGTAAATTAGCTATTCAATTGAAATGTATACATTTGTTGATTGAGAGAAACTTTTTGCATGTAGCTCTATTGCTAATTGCCTTAGAAGCCTGATGCTGAAATATGAATAAGCAGTTATGATTATAACTGCATGATATAACAGCCATAGCTCTATGCTTGTCTTACCAGTGTTAAAGCACATAACAAATTGATGCAGCTACAGATAGAAAGGTTTCTTCTTACATTCTAACCAATATCTTCTATCCCAGTGGGAGTCCAGAAAAAATAAAAGGTATGTACCAAAGCATAATTATGTGACTGTTTTTCTCCTAGGGCCCACACAAGAACAAAGGCATGGATACTGGGGGGCAAACACTCAGTCACCAATTGACACGAAAAATAAAATAAATGTACTAGCTCCAAGGATAAAAAGAATAAAGGCTTGAGTAACAGGTCAAATTTCAGGCACCATGCTGAGTTAACTGTCAAATTTTCTTTGTCATGTGTTATAGACTCACCAGATGAAAAAAATTGTTGTATATTGGTTAAAAAAACTTTGATAATATTCAACTACGCTAACTTTTTCCTCTTTACATGACCGAAAACTCAAGTGTTAGGATGAAAAAAAAATGATATAGGAAGGTACAGCACAACAGATATAGTCGATAAATTACACAGGGGAAAATTTATAATAAACAGAACTAGGCAAGTACCTTCTATAGGATAAACATCTGAGAGTTGAATGAAACACATGAAATAAAAAAAACCATCCATAATAGAACAGACATGGAATGAGGTAATATTTTCAGAATTAATTAATTCTGAAAATATTTATTTTCTTGTTTTCCCCTTGATATATTTACTAGCATTTTAATTTATTATTACTCTTATTGCGTAATATTGGTAATAAGCTGCTTACTCTGGTTTAATACAAATATATTGCCATTAAGATTTAGAACCATAATGAAATATGAATAAATATTATTTTTGATGTCAAAACATCTCTCATTTGCAATACTGCTATGTTGCAATTTGTTTTGTAAGGTCTCAGTGTATCTACATAAAGTACTATGCTTACATGGAATGCAATAAGCTGATTTAATAAAGAAAATTACTAATTATTCTGTAGCTTCATAAATCAGGTCATATGAGAGATATTCATATGTTTCCCTTAAGGGAACTTACATTTCAGAAATAAGAAAGAAATGCATTTGAGGGCATATTCTAATTTAATATACAAAGTTTTTTAAAACATGCTATAGAAACTGCCAAACAATATGGAAATTCCATATTTTAAACAAGCTGATATTAAAAAATTGTTTAGAAAATTTGTCTAAATTGTGAAATGAACTTTCAGCTTCCCTGACTCAGACACGAAGTTCCACATGGTGAGAATGGGATTTTTTTTTTTTTTTTTCCCAGTGGACTATACCTTCTTTAAGACAGCTAAACCCAAGTTCTTGCAGAAATTCTCAGCATTAACAAATCACATTATTGATTGTTCACACAGACCTTGATCCTGTAAATATTTAAGGAATGTTAAGTTTCAATTCTTTATATTCAAAGGTAGCACTACTGGTACCATATACTAACTAGCCAAATAAATACCTAAATCTTTGATAACAAAAAATCTAATATCATAACCTATAAAATTAAATCAGTGAATCCAATAAATCTGAATGCAGCTCATTGGCCCACAAAATCATTTTTACATATTTTTTTTTACATATTTTTACATATGCGCTATACTGACAGTGAAAGGGCCTTTAGATTTCCTAAGTGAATGTCAGTGCTCATCACTGGTGATAATAGCTTCAAGAAAGTGGTAGGTGATCTCACCAGTGGGTTCTGATGTGTAGGATACCTATATTCTGCTAAGAGGAATTTCTGGAACACTAGACTACATTTTGGCATGATTCTTAAAGTTGAAAAGCGTCTACATACTTAATATTTGAACTTTTAGAAAGGACATACACATCCTGGGAGCAATTACTGTTGGAATGATTATCGTTTTTTCCTTTCTTTATTGTCCAAGTTAACTTGGGGAAAATAAAATCTCCAACAACATGTTTAAAAATTGTGAGCAACAAAGTCATCCATGCCTTTATCTCCTGAATTAACATTTCTCTTTTTGTAAAAAGTTAGTGCATTTTTGTAATTCTGCTACAAATGACTAATTTACAGGGGGGAAAAAAAGCAATAAGCCAAGCATTTTTGCAATTCTGCTGTGAATTGATAGTATTATTCCAAGGACGTACTAGGCTATTGTTTTCTGCCAAGACCGCATATTTGTGTCTCTTAAGAGCTAAATGAGTTTAGGTAAATCCTTTCCATCTCTGAACTGGAACTTGTTCCTACTGTGTTTGAATCAAACGCATTAATGCACTAAGGCCCACAGAACCAACTATATGACTGTGCCTGAAAACTTCTGCTACATTCAGTTTAATGAAGCAAAAAAATACTTTGAGAGGAGAAGTGACGAATTTTACTGCGCTTTACTGTAAAGCAAGGGACGTAACTTTAAAGAAGTTTCCTTCCAAATGTGGAACACAGCATTTCACATTTATTTCTGGTGCGCTTGTAAATTAAGACGGATACATCTCTATGACATTGTTACTCAGGTGATTTTGGACACAAACAATGCTCTGCATCCCTGTCTGATGCAGATGAAAGGGTGTGAACTGGAAATAAAGTACACCAGAAATGCTGTAACAAGTTCAAACAGTTCTGTTCCAAAAGTGATCCCTATTTACTTCCACTGAAACTACAACAGAAACAAAGAGCACAATAACACTATTTGACAGAGCAAATTCTAAGCTACAAAATGCTATTTTTCAATATAGTCAATGGCATTAGCTGTGCATTTTCACCTGCAATGAACAAAAGCATGCATGATGCTGTGCTCATGTGAACCTGCATGGCCATCAGAAGGTGGCTTGCCTTTCACATTGCTTTCACTACTGCTGAAACACAACACCTAAAACCTCCTTGTGCTCAAATCCACTCTTTGGTTTCCATAAACATTCAGCAAGCATTGATGAATGTTGATGGGTGCCATTTTTTCCATATGGAGGAATTCAGTGTCATACGTTTGCTTCATGCACACTTCCATGTCAGGATCCAATTTGTTAGACTGCCCCTCTGCTGCCGTCTGTATCATGGCAACACATAATGGAATATTGGTGAGAAGGTTCAGCTTCTACTCCTGTACCACCATCTACCTCTGACACTGTGGGCTAACATAATAAAACAAGAGGCATGACTTTCAGAGAAGCCACTGTACATATCATTGAGACATTTTTTATTTTTTTTAATAGAAAAATATATACCTATCTGTCATCTTCTTTAAACCACTGGGAATGGAAAAATCTCCACTCAGAATATCAGGTGCTTTTCAGTCAACAGATGGTGGGCAACATTCCCTGCCTTACAATCCCTGTTGTTCTTACATTTAACTGGAAATTCTCTCACAGTCCTTTTCCTAAACTGAATGGTATTTGTAGACAAGTTTCCATTTCACTACTTTTATCTGATCAAAGCAATTCTTGTAATTATGTGAGCTTCTGGCAATTTTTGTACTAAAACTAGTTCGTTAAGTGCTGCTGTTCTTTTCTAATTTTCACTGTATCTGTCATTTATAAAAACTCAAATCAACATTTCACACATCCACATTAATTGTGACTAGAGAAACAACTTATTGATTGATTCTTTTGAAAAATCTGCCCCAAACAAAAATGTATTAAATGAAATTACAAAGCCAAGGAATTAGCATACCCTGATACCAATTAGGTAATCTAATGTTAATCTTACTTGACTCATAGCAATTATGGTATTGATCACTTAGGATAAGGAACAAAACATGACATACACTCACAAAAGTGTAGGGATTATAACTGAAAATAATCAAAACAGGATATGGAACTAGAATATTCTCAAGATTATCATGCTTTGTAAATATGCATGAGGCTACTAAATAGAAGAAATGCTTTCTTATTTTATCTGTTTGCCTTCTTATCATTTGTCATGAATTATAACTACTCTACATTATCTCACTATATTCCCCCTTCATTCCGAATTTATGACCTTTCACTATGATGGGATTCTGTTTCCAGCAAAACACACTGAAACTATTCAGGGGATGGATGTAGATTCTTTGCATCATCAATAGAGATGATAAAAAGGCTCGGCTCCAAAAATTTTAACAAAGACAGTTGCCATAGTGCTCTCATCTGCTATGTCCTGGAAATAGACGTTTGATATGAAGTTCAGAAAATCTGTGGATAAAATAATGCAACTCCACTGCAGACAAATCTTAAACTTTTGGATTTTTATAAGAAATAATGAAAACTAGCAATAGAACTAAAATTATACCATTTGCATAGTTCCCTATAACCATAGATTCTTATCATAAATGCACCTAAATCTATTCCGAAATGGCTCCTGGTCCCTCAGACCTTCAGTTCTAACAACTCTCATTTTCTTCCCACAGCTCAGCCTCTTCAAACCCCCACATTCTGTCCTTAGAAGTTCTCAGTATTTTCAATCTTCTGAGGAGAAATGTATTCAGTCTCATACAACATATAACAAGTGGCCCATGGAAGTCAGAGAAGAACCCAATCACCTGTGCCATATCTCTGTTAGAAAGCATCATCTTTGCTTTGGTTCACTCTAAGTAGCTCTTTTCCAATAGAGGGAACAAGTTCTAAGACATTCAGGCACAGGTTACTTTATTCTTGAGGAGTAGTGTTCAGTTCTTGGCCTTCCTTTACTCAGTAGTATGGATACAGCCCAAACAGGCTCCAAATCCTGAGGGTTCCAGAGATTTCAGGAAACCAATCTGCACACCGGAAGACTGCTTCCAAATTAAACCCAGTCCAGCACATTGCATAGGACCACATCATATTCTTTTAGATTAATACGGTAATTAAAAAGCTGGAAATACATTCAGTCTGGCATTTTGATAAGTTGTTTCAAACAGACTTATAAATCTTTCTGATAATATGTGGTCTGAGTACAGTCCTGTAACATGCAAGGTTAAGCTGCCATAGAAAATAATTTAAATCTGAAATATCTCCATGTAAAGTGAAAAATAAAAATAAAAATAAAATTACGAAGTGACGTCAGGTAACTGGTATGGAACGGTCATTGTTCAGAGATGGAAAAATGATCATTTAAAACTGACAGACAGAGTCTGAGAATCTATGGCACTACCACTTCCTTAAAATTGTAAATTTTACATGAAGGAGCTGGGTGAAACAGAATATGCCATTACTTTACTCTAACAGTACTGTTTCAGACATCAGCTAAAAGAAGGTCTTTTCCTGTCCCTTATCTCTCTTGTAGCACATGGGGTGCTCCAAGGAAAGCTTGGTTGAAGAGCCCAGGCTATCAAGAATAGGTAACTGATAACAGAAATTGGATTCCTCTACTCCAAATACTGAAATCTAGTATTGGAGCTGAAGAACTGCTTTGGTTTTAGTAGTCTACAAGAGAAATCCTATAGAAGTACAGAAGGAAAGGAATAACTAAATTAAGGAAGAGTATTCTCCCTTGAAAATTAGTTTGTTTTCAGTAAGTATTGCATTGATGATTTGCATGTGGCTGGTATCAAATATCACATAGCAGAATATATGAAGTCTGCGCAAAGATATAAAAGAAAATAATTTTTCTAAAAGCCCTACTTTAATATAGTATCTATCTTTTTTGATCCACCTTATTCTCTCTTCTGTTCTCATCATTTCAGACCCTTTCAGTTTTTCATTTTCTTATTTTTAATACACGTCTGTACATCCCTGGAAAAGAATCTCTAAAATGTATTATCTTTTGACAAAAACATTTTGAGGGTTTTAAGGGTCTGCTTAGTTTTGGTTTTCAACCTTCTCTTCATTGTTTCTGCTTCTCTTAACCTCTTCCTTCCAGCTCTACTTTTACTTCATTGCCTGATCCCAGTAGACCATGCTTTGCTTCATCAGGTTTACAGAACAAAAATACATCATACTGAGAATAGGTTGGTGGAACTTATGCTTTTATGCTCATCAATTCACTAGGCAGAAGACAGACTGACTAGGATTAACAAATATGAATCAAAGCCTGCTACATTTTGCAATTAGGTTTTATCATTGATTACAAAATAATATTTACTTCAATGTTTACGTTATCCTTCCTCTTGTTTCTACATTTATTTCTCTCTACACTCTAAACACACCTTTATGGCTTTCCATGACAGTATATATTCTGCTGAGCAGACTACATCAGTTCTGTTTTAGTACATATAGAATTGTACCAGCTTCTACTAGTTCAGTACCTGCACCATATATAGGATTATGGGACAAAAGCTACAGCTTTATTGGAATAGTTGCACTGACTGCATCAGAGTTACTACTGTGAGTAAGATAACTGTAACCGTGACACATTCAGCTACATATCAGCAGATAGAAATCCATATTTATCAGGGCTTTGCACTACGTTCTGTTGTTTTACCCCTGGAGTGACTGCCTCAGAGAGAGAACAAAAGGACTTTGAAAATTCTGAAATCCACATATTTCTCTATTTTATCTCTTTAAGAGATATCTGGGAAACCTGCACCATGCATTCTTAGTTCTGTTAAGACTGATTAGTTCAGTACCAATTTTACATGCAAGTCTCATTCATGCTTACAATTGAGCAAGGACTTTCTTCTTTCTTAATGGTTACCAACACTCTGCTTTTGTTTAGGTAGGTAATGTTTACACACTTTCCTCATATTCTTTTCTATCACATAACATCAAGATGTCATTATTATGCCATTTTTCCCCTCTATGCCTGAGGAAATAGTCTTTCATATATAGCTTTTGCTTACGTGGGACATATTTTCAATGTTTGCTGGTACAGTTCTTAATTTGTAATTTAAATATGTATAGTTTACATTAAATGTATGAATTGGATGTACATGCAAACCAAGAAAGGGACACACCAGCATGAGGCATTGCAACATGCTTGCAACTACAGAGGGCATTTTTCATCTTCACTTTATTTAGATGTCATGAAATATAAATGTCAGTAAACAGGTATTGGAGACATTGAAGATTTTTCTAGATCTGTTTCAGAAGCACTAAGAATATACTGCCCCCTCCAAGGACATGTGAAGAAATTATACCGTTTCTCAATTATCTCAGAGGTAGAATTACTATGAAATCGACATAAATTAGATTGCTTTTCAGAGTACTATTTCAAAAATTCACTTTTTTTTTTCATTTGTAGCAAATGTATTTCATATCATGATATTTAATGGCATAGAAAAAATAAACAATTAATAAAATTCATAAACAGAGTGAATAAAATCCAATAAATGAATACAAATAAAATGTGTTCATAGAATGAATATATATATATTAAAAGGAATAAAAACAGCTCTTAAAACCAGCAGGCATTCTGAGCTTCTAGACCAACGGCTCCCAAGCCAGAGATTGTAAGTCATTTTGAGATCACAGACATTATCAGTAAAATCATGAACTTAATGGAAATTCTACTGTAGAAATTTTGGGTTTTTTTTTTTTTTTTTTTTTTGCAACTGGAAGTGTTGAAACTTGATGTGAACTAGGAAATGAGCTGGCACAGAGAAACCCGCATCTCCAACCAACAAAGAACCTCACTTAAAATCATAAATTCACAATACAACAATAAATAAAGCACAATGCATTGCAGATAAAATACAGAGAATTTATATACAAAAGGATTATAATCTGCAGGTCTAGATAATAAATGGAAAATAAATGCTTTCAAATGTTATCTTGAATATCATTAATGAATGGCTGTTCCACTGTAAATATGGATAGAGACAGCTTCAAAGAAAATCAAGGAGATTTTTCATTCTACATGACGTGAGTATTACTATGTGATCCTCATCTACACATAAAAATGAATGCATCTATTACTAATCTTAAAAAAAAAAAAAAAAAAAAAAAAAAAAAAAAAAGCCTATTTGTTGCTCCAGGATCAAGCTGCCCTGCCCTTCAATCTTTCCTCACGGAAATTCCTGAATCATTTTTTATTTGTGATTCTTCATCCTGACAAGTTTCTAATCATCTCATTTCCTATTCATATAACTAAAGACAAAGTGGGGGTGTTTTTCTTTTTTCTTTTTACTTATGCTTTGCTAAGTCTTTAAACACATTCATTTATTATTTTATTTTTTAAATATTTTTTACTATTAAATGATTTAAGGCTAGATTACACACCTCAGAAATAAGGTCAAGTGTCCGGAAACAGAGTCATCTGAGAGTGTTCAAAAATGCTGTGGAGGATGAAAAGCTATTTACATTGGCAGACATGTAAAGAACAGCCTCAAAACTTCTACATGAGATATTTAATTAACAGAAACTACAAAATAAAGGAACTTCCTATCCTATCTGGATGAATGAAGAACAACTTGCAGATGATGCCAAGCTGAGTGTTGTGGTTGATACAACAGAAGGAAGAGACTTTCATTCTATAGAAGGAGCAAAGAAAGGTCCAAAGGGATCTTGACAAACTCAAAAGATAGGCCCACATAAACATAATGATGTTCAACAAAGCCAAGTGCAAGGTGCCAGGGCAATCCCAGACATGCGTATATATGGGAACTGGGAAAAGAGCTCCTTGAGAGTAGCCCCATGGAGAAGGACTTAGTGGTCCTGGTAGATGAAAAACTTAACGTGAGCTAGCAGTGGGCATTTGCAGCCCAACCAATAGTTTCCTGGGCTGCGTGGGAGAGGGAGATGATTGTTGTCCTCTGCTCTGCTCTTATAAGGCCCCATTTAGAATACTGCATCCGGGTCTAGGCCTCCCAACTCTGAAAAGTTGTAGTGCTTTTGGAGAGGGTCCAGAGGAGGCCATAAAGATGATAGATTATAGGGCTGGAGAACCTCTCCTATGAAGCTGGGCATGCTCAGTCCGGAGCAAAGGCTGCAGCCTTCAAATATTTAAAGGGAGATTATAAACTGGAGGGAAATCAACTTTTTACATGGATAGATAGTGATAGGACAAGGGGGAATGGTTTTAAACTAAAAGAGGGAAGATTTAGATTGCTAGCACTAGCTAGCAATTAAATTAAGTTAATCAAAAATAACCTTCATTTTAAAACCAGGAATATTAGCATTTGCTAATAGAATTTTCCCTCAAGAGTCTCAGATACGATAGTTGTTCTTGAGTGACAGTATAGACTAGGATGCTTCTATTCAGGAACTTATAAAAGATGACATGAAGATGACTTTCTGGAATAGAAAAATGCAAAGGGAATGGGATGTATGAGAATGAAATCATGGGATGAGAGGGGGGGAGTAAAGAAAAGGAAATTTGCCTTTTATAGATGTATATGTCTAGATTAATAATCATCTAACAGCTTTCAGCCAATACTGTTATTTCCCCTTTTATTTTTTCTTTACAGAACAGTCATAGTCTATGTTAAATTCTTATCATTTCTTTTTCTTCCCTTTCTACTTCCTCCCTCTACCTCACTTTCTTCTATTTCAGTTTCCAGTTTGCAAAAATCCGAGAAAGCAAGAATTTCCAATCTGGGTCAGATTAAATGGCCCTACACACCATGTGCTGTCTTTGCCTGCCCTCTGACTCTTTATACCAACAGAGTAGCTTAGGCCCTCAAGACTAATGTTGGACATCTCTGAAACTTATAAGTTCTTCTGCCACCAATATGTCCATTTCTTTAAATAAATTGCTAGTATCTTCATGTGTGATAATATAGTTGGGGCTTACATACATTCTGGATAAGGCTGGGGAATGGGACGAATTTAATTATTCTATGCTGAGAATCTCTTGATTAATTTCAGTCTTGTCTTGCTCTCCTGTTGTTCTGTTTGACCTACTAGCATGGTATGCCAAATTTTCAAAAGTCCATTCATGCTTCACTGTCACTTTTCTTTAAACATTATTAAAGCACTGATATTTAGAAATTCCAATTTAGTTAAAGGTGAAAGTCTGTTTTTTAAGTATCTGTCTTCAGAAATGTGATGCTTAAGCAGAAACATTAAAGTATCAAAGAGTGGCTGAATGTCAATTTTTGGAATACTGATAATCATCTGAACTTCTGACATCTGGCATTTTACTCAACTACCTAAAGAATGTGCTTCTAAAGTGCTATTACAGTGGAAAACGTGACACAAGCTAATTAATGCTAACAGACATAGTACTGATTTATCAACAGAAGGAAAACTTGCTATAGGAAAGAAAAGAAAATTATTGGTGATTAGCATTTATAATCTTAGTTGGCATGAAATGTGTACAAGGGCTGCTCTGAAAGTAACACCTCCTGTTTTATTATGTTAGCCTACAACGTCAGAGGGAGATGTTGATGGTACAGCAGTAGAGGTTGAACCTTCTCACCAATATTCCATTATGTGTTGTTGCCATGTGACAAGTGGCAGCACAGGGGCAGTCTGACAAATTGGCTCCTGACATAGAAGCACGCATGAAGAAAAGTTGTGTCACTGAATTCCTCCATGTGGAAAAAATGGCACCCACTGACATTCATCAATGCTTGCTGAATGTTTACGGAAACCAAAGAGTGGATTTGAGCATAGGGAAGCTTTGAGTCTTGTGTTTCAGCAGTGGTGAAAGCAATGTGAAAGACAAGCCACATTTCAATGGCCATGCAGATTTATATGAACAACGTATGCAGGCTTTTGTTCATTACAGGTGAAAATGCACAGCTAATGGTGACAGCTTTGTTGAAAAATAGCATTCGGTAGCTTAGAATTTGCTGTATCAAATAATATTCTTGTGCTCTTTGTTTCTGTTGTAGTTCCAGTGGAAATTAATAGGAGACATTACTTTCAGAGTGACATACATGGAAGAAAGTTTGCACCTATACTGTTGGAGGAGGAGGGAAACAAAAGGTAGCAAATGAAGTAGACACATGGCCTCTTTCACACATGTGCTGTCTGTCACCAACTCAGAAAGCCTGGAAGGTACAGGCTACATGAGAGGCCAGAAAAAGATATGGTTCAAAATAGAGAACACAGCCTCTATAACAAAAGGGATTTAGCTGCTTTCAATACAGTGGTAGAAATAGCAGCAAAGAAAGCTATATAATTCAATTACAATAAGCCCTACTTGTTGTTGCTGGATTGATAATCCTACAGGTTCTAACCATGAAGTCCTCATTGGGTTGCCTCCTAGATTTACAAAGAGTAAAGAGTCTTGAATGATTGTAACCTAATCTTTATACCAAGACATCTAGCTTTTTGAGAGCAAAAGACAGGGTAAGCAAATCTCCTAAATTGGTCATCTGCACTCCTCTAGTCATTGAAGAGAGATGGATGCAGAAGAAGGCTGTTCATCTCATCTATCTTGAGACAGAATGAATAGTTCTGTAGAGACAGTGGTTTCTCTGCACTGACTAGAGAGTGAGCCCAATCACTATCTTAGATTAGGGCTGTATCTTTTTGATGGCTGAAGTAAAATAAGATGAATATAAGCCACAATGACTAGAATTTCTAGAAATCCATTTATTTTTCTTTTCATTTTGAATAACCTGCAATCACCAGTAACAGTACAAATTACTACATTTTCTCTGCTCAGTAATTTTAATTCAATAACATTTCTTACTTAGCCTAATATGAATTTATTCAAAGATGCCATATTCTGTTCAAGCACAATAAATTCCTGCTCAGCTTTCAATTGTTTAATTTTTGAAATAGATTATTTTAACCTTGCATCATCAATTACTCAGTGTTTCATTTTATTTAAAAAAATCTGAACAGTGATCTGTAAATCATCTTTACAGTAAGATGTAAAATTTCTGTTCATTAGTTCTCTTTCACTTTTTCATTCTACCTTTTTACTGGTAACAGCAATTTAAAAGATAGATCTATAGGAAACACCATATTGGAAAACTAGCATTAAGTAATTAGTGAAAAATGTTACTTCAGTTCAACAAAAAGGCTTTTAGCAACTTGCTTTTCATTACTGGAATAACTTTCCTTTTTAATTTAGTACATCTCCTGCCTAGGCCTGTATTTCTCACTTTTACACTCACGATGTATAAACCTCCCCTCCATCTTCCACAGACTAACTTTGGATTCAAAGGCATGTGGATAGGAATTGCTCCATATTCTTTCTGCTTAAGCTGCTGCTGCTCAGCAATAAAGAACAAATGGAAGTACAACATTAGCTACTTAAGCAGACTAAGTTCGCAACAGGGATGCTGTGAGACAGCATAATGATGTACAGTTGGTACATGATAATCATAGAATCATGAAGGTTGGAGAAGACCACTACGATCATCTAGTCCAGTCATCAACCTATCCCCACCATGCCCACTAAACCACATCTCTCAGTTCCACATCTACCCTTTCCTCAAACAACTCCAGGCTCAGTGACTCCACCATCTCCCTGGGCAGTCTGTTCCAATGCCCCTCTCTTACTGAGTTGTTTCTCCTAACATCCAACCTTAACCTCACCTGGCGCAGCCTGAGGCCACTGCCTATCATTCTATTGCTGTTAGCAGAGAGCAGAGGCTGATACAACCTTGCCACAGCCTCCCTTCCAGGAGTTGCAGACAGCAATAAGGTCTCCACTGAGCATCCTCTTCCCCAGATTGAACAATCCTAATAATTAGATGCAAGTCTAATTTGTATGTTAAGATGCTGATATCTGAGTGGAACAGCTACAAAAACTCAATACACTGGCGTTCTTATCTTTGCTTTGTGTTTATTGCAAAGGTCACATCCACACAGCCAGTAAATTAGACAAGGAAAAGTAAATGAGAAGCAGAGTGAACAGAAAAGGCTAAAGACATGTAAAAGAATAAGAATTTGACACTTTAAGACAAAATTCAATGCTTTATAAATATTACACTCAAACAGAAATCTGATTATTAATAATTTGATCATCAGGGCAATTTCTATGCTGTAAATACAGATTCTTGCTTAACTAATTAGTCTTGAAAGACTTGTTTTTGAGTGTAAATTCTCTTATTTTATTCTTTTTATTGTTGGGAATTTATCAAAGACAGTAGAGAGAAGTGGTCTTTTTGAATAAGGCCTCTCATTGTACATGGGCTTCTATTGGAACGCTCCTGAAGGGTCATCACACTCTTACTACCAGCTCACATTTAGGGATGAATGCAGCATACACATGAATGTTGAGCTGCAAGGCCCACCACATCTCATTTAGTTTTTCTAACTGAACCCTAGCAAGCTATGTCAGGCCTCACGTGATTTTTGGCTGGCAGCCATCAGGTACAAACATGTGAGATCGTGAGGCTGCAGGCATAACCTTAAATGTGGGCTACTTCAGCAGTTAAAACATGTTAATACTGGTGTCATTGGTGGTTAGCACTCCCACGCACACAGTGGTGGTAAGTGCAGCACTAAATCTCACTTGTTCGTGCCCCTGTTTTCTTCCCTTATTCCCACATCCTCCCTCCATAGAAATGGAGCAATTGCCCACAGGCTTTCTGGTATCATGGCTAGTTCTACAGTAGGATTTATCTAGAAATTGCTCTTTCCAGGGTTCAGCTGACGAAAGTGATGAAGCAGGTGCACTGCATGAGTAAATATGCATTGGCAAGATAAAGTGTCATTTCAGCTGAAGTTGTGATTCTGAAACAAAATCAGCAATGTTAATTCCAGTTTCACAGAGCAAGGGGAAGTAACAAGGTTTGTCAAAGTAATGGTAATTTTCAGTCCTCTAAAAAGAAGATAAGAAGAAAAATATCCTTCTGCAATCTCTACTCTGGTTTTATTTAACCAGTGGAATATTTTCCTTTCTTTTAATGGACTTTACAACTGAAAGGCTTTGATAGTCTGAACTTTATTGTAGTATACAATTGAAGACATTTAAGAAATTAACAGAATACCATTTGATGAATAAAGTTACTAAAAGATGGGCTTGAGTGGCCAATATCCAGAGATCACTTGATCTTAGGTTTAAAAGAGCTTCCATTGAATGTGATCTGTTTTAATTGATGTAGCACTTTAAAAAAGCCTTTTTTTTTTCCTTACACTTAGAGAAAGAAGACTCTACATCATTGTCTTTTGTTGGGGCTGTGGTGAGAGGACAACATTTTCAAAATACTAAGATACATACATACATGCTCTCTATGACTGACTGCATGAATAGTCTGCTTGTTCCTGCAGTTTGATGTACTTGCATCTATAAGCAGTGCTGTCCTTATTCTGGTCTCACAGTTAAACTGGGAACTGCTGTCACCTCAATTGTCAAACTAATAACTGCACTATCCTTCATTCTCCATACTGAAGGGTTGACATATTATCTCAGAAGTTAACATAAAATAGCATGCTTCTAAGCTCTAGATTTTATAGTTCTCTCTTAAATCCAAACACCATGCCCAGCCAATTAAGGACGAGACACAGCAACCCACTGCCTAATTGTATGTGCCAAGATGGACTCTTCTAGTTGTGCTAACATATGAAGCAAGCATAACTTGGTAGTAATATCTGTTCATACAACCTGAATGTTGCCAGCGTAACCAAAGTACAAAAGAATGGGTTGATTGCAGGAATTACCCACGAGGAAAGTTATTCTTCTTTCATTTTCCTATAATACTGTTTCTTACAACATCTATTCCAGCATATGTATGCATAAAGACATTAATTTTCTGGTTTTAATTTATATATGAAAATCTCAGCTCTATGTGTAGATAAATTATAACACAAATGATACTTTCTTGATAGCTTCACACCTCATCCTTTGATGAGGCTTTCCAGCCTGGGTCATATTTTAATTGCAACTTGGTTGTGTATATTTGGATGCTCTTGAGTAAGCATAATGACATAAATAATACAAATTTGTGTAAAAAACTCATTCACTGAAAAAGAAAGAGAAGTAGTTTCGAAATCTTTTCATTCAGGAACACAGAAAATAGAAACAGCTCCAAGCTTGGATTCTTAGTGCATTCTCCTATAAGTTCAGCTTTACACAGAGTTCAGTATACAGATCTACATAAAGTTCACTATTTTCAGAACATCAGTCTACAACTAAAACAAGGCAGAACTTTGTCCAGTTAATTCACTTAGTCTGGCAGTTTAAAGAATATAAAGATTTAGTGAAGTAAATACAAAGGCCTGGAAGACAACTGAATTCCATTACTGATTTCAAATAGTACAGTTCCCACATGAGATACACCTGTCAAACTTCAATCTAACATGGACAAAGTTTAAAAAAAAAGAAAATAAGGGAATTGCGCGAGTCTTTTTAAGTCATCAATTTGGCTGCAGCCCTCCTGAAGATTTGTACATCTTTAATCTTCCTGTAAGCAGCCAGCATGCAAGTTTACTTGGCAATTCATGTTATCAAGAATAGCCTCACACAGTTTGAACACTAATGCAGGATTTTCAATGTATGAATATCAACCCATATAAGAACTTCAGTACAAGATTTCAGATGCATATGAACAACCCTTATCTGATCAGTACAACTGCTACGTTAATGAAGTTAAGTATTTACTGCCTTAAGAAGATGTGTTATTTTCCAAAGTCTTTGAATTTCAGAAATACAGATACAATGTTATACGTTTTTTCTATATTAGCTTTGATTTGGTAGCTCTTCTTAACTGAGAACAATGCCATACACAGGGAATACCTCTATTTTAGTTTTGAGGCCAAAAAATAGATTTTCTTTTCCAAAATATTTTGAGAAGTAATTCTCAAACATACATTGAACACTTACCCATTAGTATATAGCTTCTAAGCAGTGATCAGCAGGCGCACTTTACACTGCTGATAATTGCCACTGAGAGACAGAAAGAAGGAAAGATGAAGACTTTTGAATGCTCAAGTATTTTTCTGTTATAACATTATAGCTCTGTATAATAAAACATAGCTGAGAATCTGTACATTTCAATTCTCATGAACTGAAAACTAACACTTTCCTGCAAAAGAAACCAGTCAAAGCAAATGCACTGGACAACAAGAAGTGTTCTTGGTTAAAACATGGGTTTCCGCAGTGTTCATAGCAATTACATTGTACTCTGGTCACAGCCCTGCTGAAGATCATTTCAAACTGAGGTCTTCCCAGTCATATTAAAGAGCCTATGTTTTTGTAAAGGAAGCTAAATCCTTTGTTAGCTATGATGGTCTAGACACATGAAGCCCAGGTGCTCCTGTGAATTCATAGCATTCATTTCCATCTCTTGAATTAGACCTGCTGAAGAGCTGGATTCACCTTTTGGTTTACTAGGCTCTCAGCAGAAGAAAAAAAAGAAAGGTGATGATAACTTTGTAATTTGAAATCTTTTATGAATAACACCTAAAATAGAACGTTGAGGGTTTGTTAATCACTGGGGAGACTTGGTGATGGTAACTGCAAAATCTGGTGAATGTATCTTCGAGAAAAGCCTTGACTTCAAAATGGAAGAGTTTTAATTGTTCCTTCAGTCCCGCTTGTCAACAGTTGGCACAAATTCCACAAATTTCAGTTAGCAGCTTCCTTTGCTTTGTCATATGTGACAATTTTGTCACCCCTATCAATTTTCTGGACTTTTGCAAGTTGTCAGAATGGAAAATATGAAATTATGTGACCTCAAAAGTTCAACAGCTATGTGACCCAAGAAAATGTCTATTATAAATAGCATCTGTTTCCCTTTGACATTAAAATCTTTGCATAAAAGTGTATAGAAATTGTATTATTTAAAAGAAAAAAAGTAAATCAGATGAAATTTAGATGTGCCTATTCTTTAATAACTATCTAGGTCTGGAAATTTTGCATGGTTCTCATTGCTGTATTAACTCAGCCTTGAGTCACTAGAAATGGATTAAAGTAATCTGCCTTTCCTTTTGACATACTGCATAGACAAAACAGAAAACATTGAGCTTATGAGGATTCGATTAAATAGGTTGTTCCATTCTAACATGTCTGAAACAAATACTGACTCAGTTACATCTTTCAGATCTACTCTAATCCTTGACTATTAGAAATCAACAGCAGAGTGATTTAACGTGGCTAAAAGGTAATTTTACATACATTAAAAAATTGCAGATATAAATGAATGTATATTCAGTTGAGAAAATTTAAATACCTAAGTGCTCCTGACATACATTGAAAACATGGCTGTTCACAGTTCATTACTTGATTCACCTTAATTACCTCTAAAACGTTTAATTAATTTCCAAAGGTATTGCCAAAGCTAATCCTTATTCCCCGTGCTAATATAATCTACTCTGATTGTTCTTAAATTTCTGAATAGGGATACTTTTAATCCTGCATGAACAGCTGAATTTCAGATTCTCCTAAGAATGACTCAACACAGTGATATTCAACTATTTAATTAAAATTAGCATATGATTTAAGAGGAAAAAATGAACATACATTTTAGAAACTGATGTTCCCTTCATAGACATACTTGTCCCAGGATCTGTCCATAGACATTTTCCAGAAGCTTCTTAGAATTAATCAGTGCCAACAACTGATATTTGTGGCCCCTTTTTTAAAGTAACAAATATGATACTACAATTATTTGTAATACAATGCTGAATCAGCAAGGCAATAGGAGTAAGTAAGAGAGAAAGATGTGGTTGAAATGAGACTTAGAGATGTTAGAAAGTAATTAAACCCAAAACATCAAAGGTAACTAAGTACAAAAGCTTTTTTATTGCCCTTTTCTAAGGCTTGTTTTTCTGACAAGAAATGAATTTTTTAATCTGATAGCATCATTCTTTTTATGAAAATATAGATTTCAATTTTACAATAAGCTCTATTACAATCATTTGAGAAGAATATTTTTTTCTAACACTTGCTTTAGACATTATATAACAGTTGTATATAATTGTATGTAGATATAGCCTATCTATACAGCTATAACATTGTTAAAGATTTACCATGCATCTCCAAGATATGTTACTTTAGCCTTTAACACATAAGTGCAATTATATTTCTGCTTCTCATGCTTGTTCATGTCTGTAATTTCACAGACCTGCATATTGCATGCATGAGGATGTGCTTCCTCTTCCCCTTGCCTCCTGCTGCTAATTGCCTTGACAAACAAGCAGATGCAAACACTGGTAATTCAGATCTATTGTTGGTGTATAGCTTTTTCTAAACATTTTCTACTTGTCATTTGGCAATTCTACCACAAGTTTTGTTGGAAACAAAATGATAGCTAGCTCAACCCCACAACACTGCTCTCTCACTTTCTCTTGTCAAAATAAATAAATAAATGGAGCAAATATATTGAAAAAAAACTCATAGGATGAGGTAAGGACAGGGAGATCAGTCACAAATTACCTCATGGGCAAAACAGACCCAGCATGGGAATTATATTAATTTGTCACCTATCACTAGCAGTCTACAGCAATGAGAAACTAGAAGAAACTAAAAACATCTTCCTCGCATCCATTGTTTTCTATCTCCTCTCATCAAACAGCACAGAGGAACAGGGAATGGGAGTTGCAGTCAGTCCATATGCCATATAGTTTATGGAACATCCTTTTTGCCAGTTTGGGTCAACTGTCCTGGCTGTTTCCCCTCCGAGCTCGTTCTGCACTCCCAGCCTGCTCACGGGCAGGGCAGCATAGAATCACTAAGGTTGGAAAAGACCCACAGGATCACCCAGTCCAACCACTCACCCTTCACCAATGGTTCTCACTAAACCATGTCCCTCAACACAACGTCCAAACGTTCCTTGAACACTTCCACGGTCAGTGACTCCACCACCTCTCTGGGCAGCCCATTCCAGTGCCTGACTACCCTTTCAGAGAAGTAGTATTTCCTAATGTCCAGCCTGATCCAGCCTGGTGCAGTTTGAAGCCATTCTCTCTAGTCCTATCACTAGTCACATGAGAGAAGAGGCCAACCCCCAGCTCACTACAACTGCCCTTCAGGTAGTTATAGAGAGCAATAAGGTCTCCCCTGAGCCTCCTCTTCTCTAGACTGAAGTATCCCAGCTCCCTCAGCTGCTCCTCATTAGGCCTGTGCTCCAGCATGAGAAGTCCTTAGCTCCATGTAAGAACTGCTCCGCAACAATGAGCCTCTATGAGGAAAATTAACTCTATCCCAGCTGAAAACCATGACAGACATTTACATCTAAGTCTGCTTCACTTCCTTTACAAGTCCAGTCCATCAGTTAGAGCAAACATCACTGTAAGTGTTGTGACAGGATCAAAGTGTCCTTGAGAGATGGAGTCACTGATGTGCGTGCTAAGAACTTAGTCTTGTAACACTGGACTAGTAGCAAATATAGTATGTGATAAATTGGAGTAAGCTACTGCAGAACAACATGTTTTCTTAAGAAAACTGTTGGTATGAAGGAATAGCCTCATGAGAACCTTGTGTTGCTACATGCAACACAAAGCAAAAAAAAAAAATTATTCCCAGATGTGAAAGTCATAGTGAAAAAACAATCTTTTTAAATGTTAAGATCTTCTAATTATTTGAAACCAGATTAGCTTTTTCCTTCTAGATTCACAAATTCCAGATGTTTCAAGGTTAAAATGCCAGGCAAAATTTTGATTTGGCATCAAAAGAGAAAAGGGAGGAATAACCAACTTCAAAAAGAAAAAAAAGGAACAAAATATGTTTGTTGGAAAATATTCCAACACATTTTAAAGAAATCATTATTTTCAAATCTCATACAGATCTCCCTGCAAAGTTGACTCTTCTCTCAAAACACTGATGTTTCAATCTCCCAGAATAGACCCCAAGTAAATCACCCCGGTATTTCAGTGTCTCATTTTACCCAGCTACAAGGCCCAAGAGAACAAGGATTTCTAGCCTCAAGCCCTTTCTGTTAGATACTGTGTACTTGTTTAATGGCTTTTTCACAATTACCACATGTTTACAAAGTTGTATCCAGATAGCAGGGAGAAGCACTGCTTCATTTTCTTTGGCACAACCTGTATAACTTGAGTCTAAGAAGCTTTACTTGGAAGAAAACTGGTCTAAACAATTCAGCAATATCTTACCAAGTTGGGCACATGGTAACATTTTAAAATATGTATGTATTTGGATAAATACAGACTTTTTTGATCACTTAATATAGTACTACCCTTTTAAACTTAGATAAATAGTTTGGATTCCAGTAGCAATAAAAAAATTAGGGATCTTTGGTTCACCTCTGCTTTTCCTTAGCCTATCAGGAATAAAAACAAAGAGATGGTGCTATGTCCCACAGCTACAAGGCACTTTTTGCCAATACTCTGTCACAACCTCTCTCAAGTCCTGTGGTTTTGTAGTCATATCGGGTATTGGCATCTTCAGTTTTTTCCCCTCCGTGTTCTGGTTTATTGCTGCCTTCCTCCAAATAACTTACTGGCCCAAACAGACCAAATAAAAAACATTCATTCTAAATAGCTCCAACTTCTAAGTGGTTATACGTATGACTTTGTTTCTTTTTGAAAAACATTAATCGTGTAGTTTTCCATACTTCGAGAAAAGCATATCCTTGCACTTATAAGTTCTATTACCTTTTAATTAACAACTATTTAAATTATTTACAGTTCCGTAAAGCAGACCATCCTTTTATTCAGTAAGGTCTTCCTATTAAGATATTGGATATTTAAACTTTTTTTTTTTTAACCTCATCACCTTTAGTGCTTTGGTATTTATCAGAGGTATTTTCTGGTACTGAGAGATTTATTACAGTGCCAACAAATTCTTTGTATTTCCCGTGTATTTCCCATTTTCCCATGTAACCTGCTGTAATGGAACTTCTCATATTTTTCTTCTAAATGAAGATAACAAATAGACATCTATCAAGCATTTTCATGCCCAATTTCATATGTCTTCCTCTTTCACAAGCAACAAGTTCTCTGCTTCACAGTAGCAGTTAAACACATACTTAACTCTCCCACTGAAAGAGCAGTTGTCAGAAAAGAATAAATTATTTTTATATAGCCCACAGTTTGTGGAATAAAATATTTTACTTAAATATTTCTAATCACAATACAGCATTGCAACTCAAAGCCATAGAACCAAAACAACATATCTGCGTTTCACTGGTTGGAAGATGAGGATCACAACATGCAGGATTCTGAATCTGTTACAGAATATGGTTCAAAAGAACTTAATTTTTCCCTGTGGTGTTGAATTTATAGACAATGTACAAACCCTGCCCACTGATGTACAACTAAGAAGCATTAAAGCTTAATACATTTGTTTCTTTCTCTTGCTCTGAACCGCAGAATACAGGTTATTTCTATCCCTCCTATTCACTTCACATAAATCTCAGTAATATGACAGCTTTCGGGGGTATATAAAATCATTTAAAACAGCCATTTCAATTTCCATCTCCATAAATTTGCTGTCTATCCTTTCAGTCTCCTACTAGTTTTCATGCTAAATTCAGCTTCCAAACAAAACATGATTCTAGAAAGAATTAAATACAAAAAACCTCAGACACAGGAATGCAAGACTTCTTGTGAGTGGCTCAATGGAACTTCATTATTTTCTGAGAAATCCTCAGGCACACTTGTTTTGAAAACCCAATGAAAAGGGCTGCTTTTAACTATGTACCATGGCTGTAAATACAAGTTATCCAGTTTCAACAATCTCTGACAAAATGAAATTGACTCCTAGAACACTAGGTTAATTTATCTGCATTTTGAAATCTCTGTGAACTTCACTTGAAAATACAAGTGAATGTTTTAGGAATACTCTATCAATCATGTCATCAACTAAGAGGAATGCCTTTCCTCAAATAAGAGAAAAAACAAAAATAGAATAAAAGAGCAACAAAGTACACCCTTTTACCCCAAAGCCCATAACTGTATTTCCTTTGTATGCTTTTTCTCAATGAGAATATAAACAGACTACAGCTTTCCCCAAACCTGAATCAAAGAAAAAAAGAAAGAAAAAATCAACATCAACATTATCTAATTTTAATAGAAGTAGAAGTGAATAATTTTAAACTTCTGATCTTCTCAGCACCAATTTATTAGTGTCCAGTTCTACCTAGATGAGCTGGAATTCATCTGAGTCTTATCTTTATTTTGCTTCAAACTTTTTATCCCTGCTTATGAAAGCCAGAAGACATTATTTCTGCTGTTAATTTATTCTCTATATTCCACTGCAAGTAAGCATATTTTCACATTTTAAAACTCTCTCTATTCCAACTAACTACCAGGTGTGCAAATAAGTCTATCACTAAAATTACATTTAAATACAATAGGAAGGAAAAATATATATTCAAAATTAAAAGTAATTATTTCCTTTGTGGTTTTTTTGTTGTTGTTTTGTTATTTAATTTTATTTTAGGGTTTGTATTGTTGTTTGTGGTGGGTTTTTGGTTCAGTTGATTTTTTTTCTAGTTGGTATGGTTTGGTTTGGGATTTATATATATATTTATATATATATATTATTTTATATATGTATATATTTATTTATATATATTATTTTTATTTTTTAAGAATATAAGCTTTATGTTTTCAAGATTTCCTCTGAGAGTTGGAAGCATAATTCCCTTCCAAAGGGAAGCTGAATCTCACATAGCCACACAACTTTGGGGCTGTGGCATTGCAGAGAAAAATAAAATATATTGCAAGACTCACCCAGGAGAGTTGGCAGCAGCAAGCATAATGCTGGTCTTTCAATCATCAAAACAAAATTTGGAATCAAGTACACAAGAAAAAAAAACAGCAAAATGTGACAGAAATATTTTTATCAGCTGTAACTGCATAGAAGTCTGTTGATATGTAATATACAATGCCAACTTGGCAAATTCCCTGCAAACCAAAATAAGGGAAAAACTTGTAGGCCACTGTGAATAATGTTTGTTCAAGAGCAAAATCTTCTCTGAATCTCAATAAAAGTAGTTCTGATAGATACAAAAAAAAAACATTTCTTATTTTCATTTTGTCTTTTATCTGTTGTGATTATTCAGTAAGCTGCAGAAATCGAATTTTAAAGACATTAGCATTTACATGTAAAAACGAATAAAAAATGTGGCTAAGTTTTGTTTATTTCATAATACAAAAAAATCACAACAAAATAATCATCACCACCTGTAACTTCTGAGAAAGTGAGAGACAGGCATACTTGGCCTATCTGTCCGTAAGATTATGATGTCTTTTAACAACGTGATCTTTTACTGCATCACACAGCTAAGGTGCTTCCTTGACAGTGCTTTCAATGTGCTTTGAGCTGAGCTCTGTTTGGGAATACCCTCAGAAAACATCTTTCAGTATCTGAAACAGATGTTTCCAGCTGCTTACAAAAGCAATTACATGATTGTCAAGCAGCAATGATCACTGTCCAGGAAGACACATACTAAAGAAACCAGAATTACCCAGATCTGTCTCCAACATACACACAGCAGTAGTGAAATGAAGTACTTACTGGAAGTCAGCTTGCAAACAGCCTTCTTCAGTAACATTTTTCATTTTTTAAGACAAAAGGTCTCATTCTGCAGAATACTATCTCAGATAAATGTTCAGAGTCACTTCTTTTAAAACATCTCTTCTTTTTATTGCTGTTTCCTCCCATGGAAATTAGGAAAAATTCCTCAGGCTACTTGAAGTAGCTGTCTGTATTTCCCCTATCAATTCAGCAGTAAAGTATGCTTCCACTAATAGACCTTACACACGTATACATGCTGTACAATTACATCACACAAGCATTCAATACAAAGTATCAGACTTCAAAAGCTGTTAAAATATCTTTAATAAATTTGCCTCCTCAGCAACCTTTTAAGCTTCAGGAATTGATTATTATTTACAAAGGGCTGGCACTGGGCTTTTGCAGGGGGACATTGCTGAATTACGCTCAGTAACTTATAACTGTTGTGATAAAGGCTTCTTCAGTGTCTTTACGGACTAAACTTATTAAAAAAAACACTGAAGAAAGAGTAACAAATGACATACTTTTGCTGTTTTATCCTGAAACAGAGATTCTTTCATTAGCCAAGTGCTTTAGATACTATTTAATATGACAGTAGACATTTTTGTTTTTTCTACTACCATGTTAGAAAAATAACCTTTCCTCTAGTTCATAAAGGGAATTATATATTGAAGATTAAAATAATTCAAGAATTCATTTCAACTTGTTAAATGTACAATGCAAAAATAAATGCAAAAACAAATGCAAAACAATGAAAACTGTATAAAGCAAGCTGGGAGGTTTGATTGTAAAATAACAAATATGCTGCATAATCCTAGACCCCAAGAGTGGTATTTCTTCTATCTTTTAAAAGTGTGACAGAAAATTAAAGAAAAAATAACTGGAAAATAATTGTTGGTAACAACACTGTCAGTACATAAGAGACTACCAAGAGCAACAAATTAATTAGAGGCTCTACTAACAAATAATTATGGACAAACACCCAGTGGTGGTAGGACCATCAATAGCAGTCCTTTACCTTCACTGCAGTCCAGAGATGAAGGATGTAAAATGAAAATGCAAGGCAATTCAAAGGAGGGCCAAAATAACGAGTGTGGGATAGGACAAATAAGCTGTATGACAGGAGACCTAAAAAGCTCAACTTATTTCATAAATGCTTGATCATAGCTCCATGAAATAGCTTCTTGATAGTGAGAGGCCTTTGAACCTTGCTGACAATGACATAAGATGCAATGACTAGAAATAGAAATTAGACAACTTCAAAGTAGTTGAAATTTCACAAAAGATGACATTTCAGAGAAATGACAGCAATTAAATGCTCCAACAATTTAGCTTTACTAATACCTTAAGCCCAGATAGTAAGATTAGGTATACTTTTCAAAAGAAAAAACAACAGAATTTCTCTTTTAAAAAAGAAATTCCTTGGCTTGTGAACATACCATGAATGGAAGAATAGGGCTCAAGAATTTTTCTGGATTCAAACTTCTTGAATTTAATTAATAACACTCATCTTTTAAGTCCCATGGAGAAGGCACATCTCCTGCATGCTCTTCAGCATTAAAGCAAGGATTACCTTAGGACCCGAGGGAACAACATGGAGCTATATTGGCAGAGGGTTAGGAGAAGATTCTTTGCCAGTGGATGCTGGGTGTGAAACAAGCTCCCCAGTGCAACAGTGACAGTCCCAGGCTACCACAGTTCCTGTAGTGTTTGGACAATGCTCTCAGAAATATGGTTTGATTTTTCGGTGGTCCTTTGTAGAGCTAGGAGTTGGACTCAGGTGACCCATATGGGCTTCTTCCAACTTCAATGTCCAACTCTTCTACAAAGATATGATGGTATGATTACAAATTTTTACAAATTTTTACAAGAAATGCATAAAAATGTGTGTAAAGAACTGAAAATTTCCTCAACTTGAAATTTGGTGCTGCTGGAGCAAGGGTATGAACTCTCTCAGAAGCAAAAGAGTTCACCTATGGGGAAGGTGAAAACACTGTGAAGGATAAGCCTTCAAGCCTATCAGCTAGAATGCCCCATTCCAATTCTAAACTCAGTGGTAATTATTTTTTTTGTTGTTCATTAGAGGAGGAAAAGAAATCTCCTTCGCAGCATAAATTGCAGAAACATTCAGCTTCCAAAATTCCAGATTTAAAAAGTTTAACGTTTCTTTTTCCATGTCCTTGTCACAACAAAAAATTCAAACTTTGATAGCATTTTACTCTTACCCATGTTAAAATGTTTTTTGAGTACAGAAGTCTGTCTTTTCCTGACACTCACTAATATAAACAAGATAAAGCAAGATGTTCACATACACTGTTAGTTTTTGCCCTCATTAATTCCTTTAAATTAATCAAAACTAGTTAAAATTAAAATCAAAATACTAACATCATCTGGCCAGTATTACTGTTAAAAAAGAAAAAATGAAATACATACATATAATATCTACATATAAATCTAAGCATGCAAAAGTGCTTAAACAGAGCAATATTATGAACATAATCCTTTTCCTACTAATGGTGGTGAGGGTTCTGTATATGCTATTACTACACTACTCATCATTTTTTTTGTTCATAAGTGCATTAGCATTTAGAAACTCAGAATCAAAACCATGAAAAACATTTTGCATGTTTCATGCCTCAGCCCAAATGAGCTTGTTATTTCTGAGATGGATACTTAGGATGAGCATAATACCTTATCCATATACAAATACTTCAAATGTAGTATTTTAAACTTAAAACGTGAAAATGCTATTTTACATACAAGTCTAGTATTCCAGCCTCTAAACTTGAAAGAAAGGACTTAAGGTGGGACACAAAAGGGAAACTTATGGTAGAAGGTTTTTCTTCTAAGAAAAATTATCCTATTTCAAAGTTTAATACAAACCAAGTAGTCCCATAGATATATAGTTGCCTAAGTAAAGTCCCATAGATATATAGTTGCCTAAGTAAAGTCCCATAGATATATAGTTGCCTAAGTAAAGTCCCATAGATATATAGTTGCCTAAGTAAACTGAGAACTGGCTGCCCAGAGAAGTGGTAGAGTCACTGTTCCTGAAGAAGGGTAGATGTTGCATTCATAGAATGGCCTAGGTTGAAAAGGACTTTAAAGATTATCTAGTTTCAACCCCCCTGCTATATGCAGGGTCACCAACCACTAAACCAGGCTGCCCAGAGCCACATCCAGCCTGGCCTTAAATGGCTCCGGGGATGGGGCACTGACATGGTTTAGTTGTACAAAGGTGATGGTCAGTGGTTGGACTAGATCTCAGTGGTCATTCCAACCTTAATGATTCCATGATTCTATGCAAGTTTCCTGAGCAATTCCTATGGAAGTCTTGCTATACAGCTAATCTAGCTGTGCAAAGTCTACCTGTGCTCTACATCACAATTCCAGAGCAGTCCAAAAACTAAGACATGTTACCAGTGGTCAGAGGTTCCCTTTTGTGACAGTGAGAACTACTAGAGCCAGAATTGCTCAGTGATTCTCTGTTCAATTAGGGCTACAAAGATAATGAAGGACCTGGAGCATTTCCCTTATGAAGAAAGGCTGAGAGACTTGAGACTGTTCAGCCTAGAGAAGAGAATACAGACAGGATCAAATCAGTGCTTATAAACATCTGAAGTGCAGGATTCAAGAGGATGGAGCCAGACTCTTCTCAGTGGTGCCCAGCAACAGGATAAAGGGCATTGGGCACAAACTGGAACAGAGGAAGTTCCACATGAACATAAGAAAAAGCCTCTTTATTTTGAGGGTGACAGAGCACTGAAAGAGACTGCCAAGAGAGGTTGTGGAATCCTCTACCTCATGCTATGGAACCTGTGTTAGCAGGCGGAGTTGTTTTATTTATGTTTTAGTGACTACTTTTATTAACTGAAATCAAAGGGAGCTGTACTTTGGATAAAATAAATGCTATAGAAACATAAGCACTCCAAAAAAAATTTTTGTCACTTTAGAGTCAGTCCCCCAAATTAACGGAAGCCTTTTACCTGAATGTCTCAGTTTCTCATTAGTCAAATTCTGATAATGCCATGCTTTGAAAGATTTATTAGTCAATGTTTATGATGCACTCAGATACCACAATGACGTCATAGGAAAGTCCCTCACCAGTCTTGACATTAAAATCACTATCTTCAAAGCAGTTTCCAGCACCATGCAGTAAAATGATGAGATTCAGACTTAAGAAAGAAGAATCATAGAATAGCTTAGGTTGGAAGGGATTTTAAAACCATCCAGTTCCAACTTACTGCCATGGGCTGGTTGCCACCCACCAGATCAGGCTGCTCAGGGCCCTGTCCAACCTGGCCTTGAACACCTCCCTTCAGGGATGGAACATCCACAGCTTCTCTAAGCAATCCGTTGGAGTGTCTCATAACCCTCACAGGGCAGAATTTCTTCCAAATACCTAACCTCAATCTATTATCTTTTAGCTTAAAAATTGTTACCCCTCATCCCATCTGCTATAAGAGACCCCAGATCTTTCTCTTTTCTAGGCTAAATAACTCCAGTTTTGAGACTTTCTTCATAGGCATGCTCCAACCCACTGGTCATCTTTGCAGCTCTGTTCTGGAGCCTCCCGAACAGGTTGCTGTCTTTCTTTTGCTGAGGGCCCCAGAGCAGAACAGGTTATGTCTCACAAGAGTGGGTGATGTCTCCTGTGAGATACTACTCTTGTGAGACATGACCTGGAGACAAAGAGGAGAATCACTCCCTTCAAATAAATTGTTTCTGAACAAATCTCACTCATTGGATGTACTGTAGCTGAAACTTCAAGTAAATATGCAGTTAAACAGAGGGAAAAGAATTGGCATAATTTTGCCCACACAGAACTTCCAGAATTTCTTAAATTCTGAGTTCTGAGTGCACAACATTCCCAAAGCTCTGCTAATGCTGAATCTTTGTACAATCTCTCAAATTATCTCACATCGTTATGTCAAAACAATGCCAACAACGCACTCATGCTTTAGTTCTTGCTGAACATCACTGTGCAGAGCCAAGAATGTCTCAGTTTCTCAACTTCTCATACTGCCCCCAGCAGCAAGAGGGGCTGAGAGGACACAAGAAGCTGGGAGGGAGAGAACCAGGACAGCTGGCCTAAACCATCCAAACAGATATCCCATACCATAGGGCATCACATAAAAAAAACCCTATAGAAGTGAGGGGAGTTGACCTGGTGGGTACTGCTGCTGTGTCTACAAGCTCCCACATCCCACTGGGAAGGTAAGGAAGAGAACAAAAAGGCTATGTGGTTTTTAACCATTGGCCGTGTAAACCACAAGCATTTTTTTTAAACCAAAACCTTTGTTCTAGTAACCTGTATCAGGAAACTGAAAGAAAAACTATTAAGAAAAGCATAAGCATTTGCAGAAATCTTCAAGTGATGGGTTTTTAATTTGAGCTTTGTTGACTTTTTTCCCCCCTAAGTTTTCTAAACCATAGCATGAGGTTTTACTATCTTTTCTGTCTAAAATTGGTCACCTCCAATTTGAATTATTTAAATGTATTATTAGTAAAATTTCAAAGTACCTTGCCTTCAAGTCAAACTCAAGCATGGGATATGTTAACTTTGTTAACAAAAAAAAAACCTCTAAATTTGAAGTGCGGACATACATCACAAAAGCAATGCTCAGAATTCACTGTTTCAGTCACTGATTTGTTCTTCCATATAGAAGATCACCTAAGCACTTCTGAGCAATGCAGAGAAGCCACTATCATGTTTGATTTTCCCATCTCCTCCCTTACATCCACTTCCATGCCAGCCACCCTAGCAGGTAAGGATGTCCAAGCAGGACTTGAAGGTGCCTTTTACTAGGTTGTGCCACAGAAAAATGAACAAAATCTCCTCTGACAAATAAGTCTTCTGCAATTTTTGCAAAGCCAGGTTAGAAGCAAAGCACAGTTCTGAAGAAAGGCTGAGGTTAGAGTGAAAATCCTCCAGCTAGACAAGGAGCAGACACAGCATCATGCAAAAGGCTTCCTTAAAACTGGAATCCAGGGCAGGTGTGCCTGCAGAGCCCATCCAAGCCTTACGAATCAGACCTAGTCCAAAGGATGTACATCTATTCCATGGGTATGTGGCCCTGTAATGAGTTTAACCCTCCTGCAGCATTTTCAAGCCACTGTCCACTGTAGAGGGATAATTGCTTTAATTTAACTCTATGCAGTAACTTAACCCAGACAGAGCCATGGCTCGATGCTGGCCAGGCACCCTTGACCTTAAAGCTGTGCTTTTGCTGCAGGATTTTGAAGGCATATTGAGATGTGATGGAGGTAGAATCCAGCTTGTACACAGACTTCATATTCTGCAACAGGGCTGGCTGGAGGAATATCGTCCACGACAAAAGTATCCATGTCCAAAAAGTAGCAGCATGCACAAGATAACCAAGGCCATTGGTGAGCTCCCCATCAAAGGGGCAGGTGAGGAGCCACAGGAACCTGGAATGACTCACAGCACTGAGCCTGGGGAGGCACAGCCTGAAACTGCAGCAAAGCAAACTCCTCAGGAGCCAGGTGCAGTGGGGGACATTCAGGAGGGAATCTCACAACAAGACAGAGACAATCCCATGCACAAGCACCAAGCCAAGGGCCTTTGTCTGGGTTGTAGAGATACTAATGTTTTAACAAGAAAAAGCAATGATCAATAGCCTTACCAGAGTCAAGTACACATCAGATATGCCTCAGGCTTCATAAAAAATTAAGTGCATGCATGGAGGAGGAGGTGTTGTAGTTCACTTTTTTCTTTTTTTTTAATACACTGAAAATATTTGAAGGCTAATTTAAGTAGCATCAGAAGTAATTCTGAACATAAACCATTATCTCCAAGACTTTCTCTGTTGCCTTACCAGAGCAGCATCACCCTGCTCAGTGCTGCAAAGCAACTGCAGCAACCCTCAGCTCGGTGCTGAGCAAACCACCTAGGCTGGTTTCACTAACAAGCAACAAAACAAAAAGTACAGCTGCAAAGGGTAAACTAAGTTCTAGTACTTTCTTCAAGCTACTCTCTGTAACTATGAAAATGCTACAAAATTAGTCACCCCAGCTGTATCTCTTCAAATAGGTCCATAACAGCACATGTCCAGGCATCTGTCTACAGTAAGCACCAACTAGAGCCCATGTAGCAGCATGCAAGCTGTCTACTTATCAGGCTGTCCACTTGCAGTCTGCTCTTGCAAGTTAGGCAAGGAGAGCACATCCTCGCTTCAAAAGGGACTCCTGGTTTAGGGCTGCTGTATCAACGCACCCTGCAGGTAAAGTCCTCTTAATGTTCCTCTGAGTCCCAATGTGCTCAACATCATCAGATCTGCTTTGAGAAGGTTTTATGCTCTGGGAATAAGACAAGACAACCCAGTACACTTAAATATTTGGCTACTGGTAGGCAGCAACACAACTTTGCTTTAGTTGGCAAGCTGAATACAATCAGCTGTAGCAATGCCTGATCATTTGTATCCTCAGCAGAGTGTAACTGTGCTTTCCCCCGACTTGTCCCTTCTGCAGAAAACAAAGGAATCAGCACCTCCTCTGAGAGTGACCCTGGAGCAAGAAAGCAAACCTTCCTCATGACAACATACAGGCAGGTAGGATGGGGCAGCAGGGAGGTTGACCATGAACACTGAACAAGAATCTGAGGCTCCAGGGCTACCTTGTGTTGGCACAGCATGTCCATCTGCTGCTGCAGAAGTAGAAGCACGACCAGCAGCTCCCCCAACATCCCAGGGGGTCTCCACAGCCATGCTGGGGAACACAGTGTAAGGCATGAAGGGACACTGGGGAATAGAGAGGCTTCTGCTCTGAAGCAACTTATCACATCAGCAGAGCATTCCAGTTCACACAAAGATGGCAGAGTATCCCTCCCCATTCAGGATACTGGCTCACCTATTGGCTTCCTTCCAGACAGCAAGCGTAGCCAAGGTCTCCACTAGACAGACAGTGCTAGCTGAAAAGAATGTTGTTACCCAGACCATGTGCCTGACCGGAAATGGGGCTGTTTAGGTCTCTGGCTGCAGGGTCTGAACCTGCTGCTGCATTGAACAGTGGCAGAGATACCACCCACATGAGATGTGAGCAGGTGGATGATCTGCTTAGCCTGGTGGCAGAACTCAAGGAGGAAGTGGAGAAATTAAGGAGAATCAAGGAGTTTGAGCAGGAGGTAGATTAGTGGAGCAACTCCCTTCTAAAACTACAAGAAAGGTGCTGGGGTGATTCTGGACATCCCACTGACACTAGTTATGTTCCAGGGCCTGGGCAAGCTTGTGAACACTGTTGTGGCTCCTGCTCAAGAAAATTAAGAAGTGTCTGGGCATGCAGACAACGAATGCCTCTGTGGAGAATCTTGTCTTAGATCAGCTTTCCATCCTGTACGGGGACTCCATGCATTGTAGCTGCAGCCTTTTCTTATTTTGAGGACTGGACTTTTCCATGCCTACCATTACTGCTTCAGGACCTTGATCTCTACTGGCTTAGGAGACTTCATGGCCCTGCAGAAGAAGCTGCCCTACATGGCATTCAACTTCGTGTACATCCTGGTGGGGCTGTTTCAGCCATTAACCTGTACTTTCCTACAGAATATCAACTCAGGTGTTTTCCACCAAAGGAAACACTGACTTTGGAATGTGCACAGAAACCCATCCAGAAGGACTTTATCCTCACACTCACAGACGAGCCAGCTCAGCTTATCTGGTGTTACCCTTCACAAAGGAAAAGATGGGTTGATATGGTCAACAGCATCTTATCTTGTGAACCAGAGAGGCTCCTGGCTTATGCTTCCTGCTAAACTTTGAACTTAGTAGCAAATGCAACTTTTTTCTTTTTTTTTTTTTATTAGCTGCATGCCAGACCAGAAGCTTATGGTTTCCAGGGTGGCAAAAAGTCACTAATCACCTACTGTCACTGTGGTACTCTGAACTACATGTGTATAACACCTAATGAGACCTGCATCTCTATGCTAGACAATGTTACATCAGTGCTATAGAAAACATTACGTTTGTATGTAATATTTTGTGCTGAGGTACAGAAGGTGCTGATGGGCACAAAGAAGACAACCATGGTTTTATTATTATTTTATCCAGTTGAAAACTCCCCATGGGAATCTGTTTCAAAGCAGGCACAAGAAAAATAGCAGTAATTAACTCACGCTTCTCATCTTTGGAGCAAAGCCCAGCTTGATTTTGTTTAGGGAAAAAAAGAAGCAGAATATGAAATTTCATTCTAATGCCTGGAAAACATGATAGTGACACTGAAACACAGATGAGTGAGAAGATACAGAAAAGCAACTGCCCAATTACTCAACTGCTCCTTCATGCCCCAATTAGACATGACACTGAATAACTTATCTTGTCATATCATCTGAACTAGAAGAGACAGAAATAAAGTAGGTTTTCTCAATGTTTTAAAGGCACAGCAACCAGCAATGCCTCACTGATCCATTTGGCAATTCCCTATTAGCACCAGGCAGCTCTGTGTCAGAGAGCAGCCTGCAGGTTACCACCTGATCCAAAAGGCATGATAAGGTCAATCAGCAGTTTCAAAATATTTCACACAGATATATCTAGGTATACTTAGTACGTTCCATTGAACAGCTTTTCCACACGATGCCCTGCTCCCTCAACAGCAAAAGTTATTGTGCCAATATTTCTGTTAAAATATACATTTTTAACAAAAGTGAAACCTGCCAAAATCTAGGCAGATGAGCACCAGGAGATTCACACTGACCCATATTAGACATTCACATCCTCCCCAGGCCCCCAGTGCAGAGAACGGAAAGAGTCAGAGCACATCACAGAGAACACAAATGATTCTGAGAAGCATCTTTTAAGAACTCAGTCTCTCTCAACTGAGAGCAGAGTAAGCAATCTCCTGCTTCAGCTTGCTAAGCTTCACATCTAAAACTTACAGTGTGCAAACAAAAAAGGGTGAACAGAACCATCAGCTGAAAGAGAGCTAAACACATCTTTGTGGACCAAAATTTCAGCTTTCTCATTTCCACAGAAGTTACTTTTCCTTCATTCTGACATGGACGGGTACAAGATTTTTTTCTGCATTTGTTTTAATGTTTTTTTTTTTCAACTGATTGTTCACTCTACCGAAGCAAACACCACTGTTTTTTGTTTGTTTGTTTTTTTTACAGCTCTATCAACATAATCTCCCTAACAACTCTAAGGAACTACAGTAGCAGTTGTATATCACATCCAGTAATTAAACAAAGGCTCCCATAAGTCTTCCCTAGCATTGTGATCTTTCAATTTAGTTTGGAAGAACACTTTTAGAATTAGAAGATGTGATGTGACCTCATTTATATTGACAGCATTGATACATTATGCAAACTGTGACCTTGATTACACACAGGCATTTTAATGTGGAAGTGGTCTCCAACCAAAAGACTATAGCAGTGGTACACAGTACATAGATCCTCCCACTCCCAAGCAGATGTGCCAGCCTCATCTACATGAGCAGAACACACACTAGTATTTACTGATCAGAGGTTTGGCCTTGTATTTGAAGTTGAGAGATCTGTAGGAAATTAACCCAGGAGTCAGCAAAATCCATTGGAAATAGAGAAATGTTTTGCTTTTCCAAGCAACAGAACAGGGAAAATTATCCACAGAGGTCTGAAAATTAACCCTTTCCTTGAAAAGTTTAAGTGCAATTCTGTAATACTACACCCTGCTCACGACTGTTTCAGGGCAACAATGCACAATATACATATACCATGTATAAAAGAAATTCTGTTATTATTCATAAAATTATCCACCAACAAAATGGGAGAACTGGATGTTTTGTTTGGTTTATGGTGGCTTTTTTGTTGTTTGGTTTTGGTTTGACTGAGTTTCCATTGATCAAAACAAACAAAACCATCTTATAGTATGCCATTTGTGTCCTACAGCTATTTTTCATTCCAATTTTTCTAGATACTACTAAAGTTGTGTTGTAAAAGCTGCCCCTTCCCACCATAATTAATCAGCACAAGAAAACCCACTATTTTATTAGAAACTGAGACCCTGTGTTGATGAATAACTATATTATTTCCAAGTGTATGTGATACACCTTTGCAGACATCAACAATAAAATAATTAAGAAAAACAAAAGTTGTAGTTATGAAAGGGAAGTAGAACAGACTTCTGAATGTATGGATTTCAGTTCTTTATCCAAGAGCTAAAAGAAATAAACAGAATATGCAATATCCTCCAAAAGAGTACAACCCATTCTTCCTGCTGCTTTGCAGAGACAAACATTATGTCTGTGGTGTTCAATAAAGGGCATCTACACCGACCTCATTAAGCCTCAACTGTTCAATACAGTAAGCTTACAAGAGCAGCTTTACATGGGACAGGAGAGCATCCTCCCCACCACAGGAGAGCTGCTAGGACCAAGGATGCCTGGGGTGTTCCTACAAAATTAAGCTTGTCCCGCAGGCAGTCCACAGGCTGTGCACCAAAGCAGCCATGCACACAGAAAGCTTGTAGGAAGATAATCATGCTGTGTTTTCATCTGCTCTGGGATGCTGTTATTTTAGAAGCATAAAGACATGGGCATTGAGTCCGTTCCCTGTAAATGAGACATTCTCTTAACAGTGAACAGCTTGGACGCTAAAGTAGCAATGTACCATTTACTAAAGGCAAAGTCATATTGACAGCAACTGTAATGTTAAAGGAGCTTTTTCTAAGCAAATGAGAACAAAATTTAACAGCTAACCACTTCCAGATGCTGTGAAAATTTCTGAGGGAAAATATCAGTTTCCCCTGAAACTTCTGAGGAGTAAGAATTCCCGATTCTTACAGATTTAAGCCGCTGTCAATATATGATAGCTCTGGGATGACAGCTGCACAAAAATTGAGACTTCTCACTCCACAGTAGTGGAACATACCTTGTTGTTCAGTCTTAAGTAGATATGGAAGTATGTGTGACAAATGTATATGATACACAGAGCCAT
The DNA here is from genome assembly GCF_016699485.2 of Gallus gallus. Taxonomy (NCBI): domain Eukaryota; kingdom Metazoa; phylum Chordata; class Aves; order Galliformes; family Phasianidae; genus Gallus; species Gallus gallus. Next base: position 77,717,728 of record NC_052535.1, read on the forward strand.
TAAAGGCTTGTTCCCTTAAAGTTAAATAGTGCTTTTATAAGTAGTACCTTTGTGAACTTGCTGAACATAGTCTGAAAATAAAATTGAGTTCATAAATCTCAAAATAAACTGTTTCAAAGTTTTTTTAAAATAAAAAAACTTTTTTCAGCTGAAGCATTGGTGGAACCTATTTTGCAAGTAGACAAAGATTAGCCAAAATAATCTTTGCTTGCAAATAAAGCAAGCCTAGGCAATAAAAAAACTAATTAAACAGTCATGAGCACAGCATGAAGGATGTAATCCCACCAGAAACTGCTCACAGATAGAGAACTTTCTATTCTATAACACATGAGCAAGCACAAACTACAGGAAAAAGAAAGAGGTCAAGTTAGCATTACTTCAGTTAGATAAAACACTGAACTGAACAGAAAAACGAGAGCAAAGGATAAACATCTGAGGAATCATTCCTGCAATATGTAACAAAGAGTCCATCCTACAATGGACAGTAGTAAATGGGACAGAATATAGTGTCACCACTATTCCACTTCTTCCTAGGAATTTCTGCAATTACTTTCTTTAACCTGAATATATAGGACCACCGGTAGCAGAGTAAGGAGAGGGAGAAAAAAAAACACTTGAATTTTCAGGTTGCTTTACAAGAAAATAGAGTTCCTATCTGTCCCCTACAAGAAAAATTAAGCAGAACAGGAAGACTCCTGTTGACTCCAGTTTCTGCTAAATCAAGACTATAGCTACGGAGAGTAATTATGAAATTGTCCATCTGCCACAATGACTACTCCATGCAAAATTTTAAGTTTTCATTTATACATACAGTACTGTAAATTGTATGGTTTCAAATGCTTTCATAAAAATCTCAGATAAAGCTTAACACAGTTTTCAAGTACAGCCAAATCTGTACTGGTTTGCAAGCCATATGCTAAACAAATTGAGAGCTGGAATAACCCATTACATTTTAAATGGATTTCCTGGACAATGAGCAGATTTTCAGATAAGTTTTTTGGCTGATAACTACAAGCCTGCAGCAAAGCTGTACTTGGGTGGGGGGGATATCAGCCTAGAGCAGGAATACTTGTTTTGGAAGTGACATTACCAAGATTCACTGGAGCTATACCACTGTGAGTGCCCCATGCATGCTAGTTTCTTGATCCCCTCAAATGCTGTCACACTCTCATGCTGGACATCATTGCTCATGTTATAGTGTGGGTGGATCTTTTCATGATGTATGGCTTTCTCTCAAATCAACATTACAATTTATTTTCTCCAATATATTGATTTTAATAGAAATATATGTATCATTTCTTAAATACACTTCTAGACATATATTTTAAAAATAGCATACATAGGTCTTATGCTTTAAAATATAAGGGAAAACATTCTTCGTATTCTACACAGTTGTCCTATATAAAGGTATGAAAATCCACTGAGATCTCAGGAACCCAGTGTAATAAGCACATTATTCCCTAAATATTTGTTTCTCTTGAGAATTACATAATAAAATAGTTACACATCTTAAAATAACTTATCAGCTCTTTGAACAGCTTGAGAAATGAGGGGGGGAAAAAAGGAGGAATCATTTTTCCTCAAAAATTGAGAAGCTGTCTATCAGAAGAAATTTATTTGCTCCTTGTAAGATTTGAAACAGGTGTGAAACAGAACAGAATTATTGAATACAGGTTAAAGTAAATGAGTAAGAGAATGCATTTTGTGTCTTATCTCACTTTGAGGTAGATGTGCAGATAACTAATAATGGTTCAGCACTCATAGTGCTGATTGGTGCCTGTGTGTGCTAGCCATCCACAGGAAACTCTCCAAAAAGCTGCAGAATACAGAGACCACTTGCACTTTACCAACTTGAAACCATCACTGACCTCCAGCTAGCTTTGTGAAGTATCTCGCAATGGCGTAAAATTTCTTTACAGCGGTAACCGTCTCCACATTCTGCTAGCTCAGAGCCCAAGCACCTTAAAGGAAAGCAGCTGTGAGTTGCCCTTGTTTCTTCCTATGCTCTTCTGATTCAAAAATATTTCTTGGCTTTTAAGAAAGGGATTAGCCCATTTATTAGTCTGTTTTTCTTCTAGCAGGGTAGTTTCTACTACAATTTAAAACATTTGGTTTTGTGATTTGTAGGCCCTGCAACCCACCTCACTGGGCTGCCTCTTGGCTCATGCTTGCAATCTTAAACCAAATGCACTCTTAAATCAAAAAAGCCTCTACCAAACAATCAGTCTTTTTTTTTTGACTAATTCCTCTGTATGTGACTTCTGCATTGCTAAATTCTGTTTAGAAACATTATTAAAACAGCACAGTAGTATTATTTTCCAGTAATAAACAGATATTAATAGCTTTCTAACTATAGAGAATATTGGTGGCTCCTATTAGAGATATTTTGTTACTACAAAGCATCTGGTTGCATATTTGGCAAGGGATAGAATCAAACTAATGTGCTATTAAAATAAATTGAACAACGTGCTAATTATCGCCAGAAAAAGATTAGTGAAATCAGATTGTATTCATTTAAATCAGATAATTAAATTCTTCCTGCTACATGTAACTGTTTTCTGTTGTTTTGAAGACAGACACTGAAAATAATCATGGCAGTGCCATTTGACAATAACTTCACACCTGCTTGTAAAACAACTCTTTCAGATCCCACCACTATACCCCACTGTATTCACTACAGGAGGCCAGGTACTACAAAGCAGTTTGGAAAGAAATGGCACAGGACACTGGCAGCATGAAAATTAATCTACCAGCATTTCCTGTACCTTGCCTGTAGTTTTATAATTGATTTACTGAATTATGTATGCAGCAAAATTCATCTATTTCAGTTAAAAGGAATCACAATTTTATTATGAGAATACAGGAGGCCGATGGAGAGAGGATAAGCAGTATTAAGGTTTATGCAATGCCTCTGTAGTGTCACAGTCACTGAATGAGGACCTGGCTCCTGGTAGACATTTTTAGCTATAAGAACCAACATAAAAGTTGGTTAAGTTTATTAATTTTTTCTTACAGAACTGAAAAGCAAATTCTGTAGTTCTTCCTCCTGTGGTGCCTGATCAAGAATCAGGCTGTGCTGTGAGCTAGATCTTCACTTTTTTTTTTTTTTAAATAGGTGTCTAAATGATTTAGAAGCTTATGTTTCATTTTCAGGAGCAAATTATTTACATGGTAACCAATGCTTGATTGGAAAAAAGTAACTTTTTTTTTTGCGTTAACACCACATATCTCATTTGTTTTGGAGGTGGTTTTGTTTTGATTGCTTTACTTTAGATGTCCTGCACAAAACCTTTCAAGTGCTAACTAGTAAGTTGTTTTTAAGACAAACTAGCACTAACTATTCACAAGAACAGACTATTCTTCTCAAACACAACATCTCTGCTCACATTAAGATACGGGGTCACTCAACAACATTACATGTTCATGAGGTTTGTTCTATTCTACTCTGTTTGGACAGACAAGCCATGAAATTTCCTGAAGATGCCAGAAGTCTGCTCAGGCTGTGCACTCAATCTCTGAAAGTAAAAGGCCCAGGAACTCTGCCATATTTTGTGCACAAAAGCAAGGGCACACACTTCTCACCTTTTCTCCTTCCGGAGAACATTTGAAATTTCATTCAAGCAACAAATTTGGAAGTTCTTATCAATTTTCATTGTTCTCAGCAAACATGAGTACTTAGGTGGCTTTTTAACAATGTTTCATACGTTGACTGTAGCTATTTCTTCATGCAGTACATAAAACCTAGTTCTCATTTTCTCGTAATCATTAGCTCTGCTTTTAATAAACTCCTGGTGGCATGGGGTCTTTATATTCTTTGTTTGTCATTAACTGACCAGAAGCATCCAATCTAAACTCAGCTTGTGGGAAAGTAGCTTTAGTTAAAATTCACTGTCATTTTAACCCATAAGAGATAGATATTTAGAATTTGCATTGTTTACTAAGCTAATTCCAAAATTTAATCTGTAACAGGAATGTCTGATAATTTGTCTAGTACTTACTCCAAGAAAATTATTTCCAAAGCTGCTCATACCACAGCAAAAACTGGAACCCAAAACCAGCAGGTGAGGTGTAAGCTGTCAGAAGAGTGGCTCATCAAAGCAATCACATGGGGAAATTTTTGGGTAGCGTTTCATCTCTGCTGTTTCTAGATAGGCTTAGTTAGAAGAAATAAGGAATTAGGCGATGAATCATCACATTATTCAGCTATGTTGTTATTAGCATTGCTTTTAGTGTTCATCTCTCTCAGTTGAATGTCAGCCTTTTTGAATTTTTCTCCCTACTTCATTTTATATACCCACTATTCACGTCAGTCCCTCAATACACTCAAAGTAGCCCCTAGAATCATTGCATGCAAAAGGCAAATCAAACAAATTTTGCAATTTTACTCATATTGTCCTCCCTTTATTTTAGGCCTTGTACTTTTAAGTATCAACCTGCACAAAAATGCAGAAGATGAATTAGAAATTTAATACTTACAATATGCAATAACAATCCTCTGATTTCCAAGATCTTGAGTAACTAGTAGTTGTTGGAGTTGCTACACATTTACAACTTGACTTATGCTACCTTATAGTTCTAGAGGGCTTTCTTCCGAATATTTAGCACTTTCCAGATATCTGAAGCATAGTAGCCAATATTTAATGCTTTTGTTACTCTGTGACAGAAGTTAACTCTCTGGTGAGCTTTTTAAGAAGTTAAACATTTAGTCAAAAGCTTTATTTCTTTTTTTCCTTCTAAAAAAGAAAGCCACATCTTACTGGATTATTATGGTCTCGATTTTTAGAAGTAGTTAAGGAATCATTTTTACCTATCAGACTAATTAACTCTAAAAAATAAAAAATTGTGGCTCACTACAGATAGCATTCATCAATAGCTAATATGGGCACAAGATATTTTAAACTGCTCTATGTACATACTGTCTTTTCAGTAGAAAACTGGAAATTTTGTGATGAGTTTGAAGTCCTACCTAAAAAGATAACATGAAATAAAGACATAAGACAAATAAGACTTTTTTTTAAAAAAAAAAACCTTTCCCTACAGTTTTTAAGCTGAGAGAAAGTAATGGCAATGGACTGTGATAGAATAAATGGAAAAAGCTATGATTTCTATACATCCAAATTATAGCACTACTAAGGATTCTGTTAAGAGAGATGAGTCAGAAACAAGTGGAAAACAGATTGAGTAATCAGTATAAAAAACCTAGCAATAAAATAGTTGAGAATTCTGATATGGCTTTTAGAATTGTAGGCATCTCCAACAAAACTGAAAAAAAAAAGTCAAACTTTAAGAAGTGTATGCATGTGTTTGCATTCCCTCACTTGGGACCAAGGAGCTTCAGAGACCCATAACATCTAGACGTAGTCTTTACAGAGCCTCTTCAAACTTTATTCATAGTTTGTAGCACTTAAATTTCACTTTAAATTCTCACTGGAACACAGATCTTTATGTATAGATTCCATTCGTGAGCGTGCAAAGCGCAGCAGTAGAACAATGTGCACATGAATGAAAGCTTGTTCAGGTACGATGAGTTTTCATTAACACCATCTTTAAAAACACGGCCATGCCATACACATTCAATGCTGGTCATAGTCACACCTTAGACTACCTACTCCTGCCAGAAGTGAAAATTTTCTCTTCAGAATAGATGATACCACAGTTTAAGTTTCTCCTCCTCCCCCTTCCCCCCCCGCCTTTGCAAAGCTAGGAAGAAAAGAGAAATACATACATCTAGGTTTTTAAGACTCTACATTTCCTTTCTCATCACAGGCTTCCTTGAAGATCTGCATTTCCACAAGACAGCAATTATGAGCACAGAGTAAGTACTGTATTTAAACATTTGCCAGCCTCATTGGCACTCTTAGTAATTACTGCATTTTGTTATTGATGTTATTATGTTTCACTTCTACTAAAAGTTACAGGGCAGTCTCACTGTCTTTCTGCACCTTCTGGAGTCTGTCCCTGCCTTCCACCTTGGTCCTTTCTGAAACTGTCCTCACCCTGCCTCACCTCCTAGATCTCGAATCACTCCTCACAGAATTTCTCAAGTGTGAGAATCTCAGAGAATCTCTAACCCCATTACATTTACCTCTATGAGTTCGCACACATTGAGTATATAAAACTCATCCATCATTCTAGCAGAGCATTTCCTGGATTATTTTTTTTTAGGTGGCTGCAGAGCCATCAGCCTGACACTGGTTACACAGTGCTATGCTAGAGCTGATGGGATGCAGAGAAGCAGTGAAGACAGCGCAAATTACACATATACAGCTTCTACAGATCTCAAGAGATAGATAAACTGAAGGATCTTCCTAACCCTTAGAAACATAGCTGCAGCATCCTGGAATTATCTCATAGGAAGATCTGGCAGCAACTGTGAATAGGCAAAGTCTAGGCTTGATTCTGAAGCCAGTTAAATGCACTGAATGCACGGCCAGAATCATTTATCTGAAATCACATGCAAACTCCATAGCACAGTGCAAGCTTTCAGAAACCCATTGTGAAGCCCTTTACTGGAAACACTACCTTCTATGTCTCTTTTTAAACAGGGATATTTGAAGATAAGGCTTTTCTCAGAGTAGTTCTAGAATTACATGTTGATGGATTGATCTACAAGGATGTTTAAAATAAACTGAAACCAGGAATTCTTCACTGGTAATAAGAGGACTTAATATTCATTAGCAGCATGAGGCTTTTTGAGAGGGTGGCTGCTTTTCCTTTGTTCAGGCTGGGTTACTCCATACAGAATCACCTCAAGATTTCCACAAAGACTAAAGGATCCCCATAGTTCATTGAACTGGACTGAGCATAGGCTACAGTTCAAAAGCTCTCTGAGCTCCCCAGCAGCCAATTTCATATTTCCTGCTTGTAAAGCTGACTTTCACTGGAGAATCTGAACTTGAGAATTCAGAGTTGACTTTTTGAGGTTTCTTTTGGTCTTTAAGCACTCCAGACACCATAAACAGTTACTGCAGAAACACTCTGTAACTAGATTTAGTAAAGAAAGTAGCTGAAACTGCTCACAGCTGACAACTGGTAGTAATGCACCCAAAGCAGCTCAGTGATCAAAACTACTCACCTGAGCACTGCAGATCTGGAGCTAAAACTAGCTTTATTAGATTCACCTGGGCTAAAATCTCTCCAGATACAAAGACACACAACTAGGTTTTATGCATGGGGGGTGAGTGGAACTTGCAAGTGTGTATGAACATAACCTAAGGGAAAAAAAAGCATGTCCTGGCTGGGAGCTCTTCTTTTATTTATTTATTCTTTGCCAGCATTTCACTGTAAGAGAGAATTTGTATAACAGCTGGTATCAGTTCTAACTGCCTGAAAAATGACACCTAGGCAGCAGTGTTCTTGTTCAGCTAGGAGAAAAGAGATTCTTTCCCTTCTCAGAGCTCACTTTTAACTAAATGGGAGGTCCTCATAAGCACCTATTTTCTGAGCTTTCACAGAGAAGAAAAGGCAAGTTAAAGGGAGTTAGACTTTCAGAAGATGCTAGATTTAGGATCAAGAAAGGGCACATCTGATTTGGAAAATAAAGAATAGTTCCTGAGATTTTGCTAGACCTATCAGATCTATATTTTGCTATAGCTGTTTTATTGCTAATTACACAGCTACTTAACTCACCATTTTAGCTTAACTGCCTCCTTGAGGCTGACTGATCAGTTGCAGAACTGAGGCACTATGCAAGCATATTACCTTGAAAGCATTTTAAAAAAAATCCAAGATTATGACAATGTATGAATTTGAACCTTGACGTACAGTGTTCTATAGATACAGGAATTCAGTAATCACTGAAACTACTGCATTTGCTAGATCCACCAGCAGTGAAACACATGCCTGTGAACCTGACCTGGATACTTTTGTGGGAAAAAGTGTATAAAGTCATTTAGCATTTGTAGTGTCAGTTATAGTCAGCATAACAATAATTAGAAAATACAAAAATACAGAAGTCCAAAAGAGATGCACAGGTGCTTCCTTCCTAACTTAAAATGAATCCACGTATTTCCTCTAATATGGAAATCAATGGAAAGTAAATACATAAACACCTTTAAATCCGTGAGCTTAAGCTATGTTAAAGTCAGCATACTCCTTCATCCTCAAGCAGACATTCCCAAATCTCTCCAAACCATACTGCAGCATCACCTGGCCTAAACAGTAAAGGCATAACTCAATGAAAAATAACAGGAATACTAAGACTGAGAAGAACAATGTCTAAAATGGCACTGATTTTGTACATACTGAAAGAACACCGAAAAGAACACACAAGCCTTGCAGTTCACTTTCCCACATTCTCTTGTTCTGTGGGTGCAGCATCAAAGTAGGGGTGACATTATTCCTGAAAGAGCAGACTCATTCCTTTTTCTGTTTTGTTGTCTCATAAAGCTGACCAGAAGAAAGGAAGCACATTTAAAATTATACATGGCTAGAACTACCCTCTTCAAGGTCTTACAACAGCTATATAACACATCACTTTAAAAACATTTTTTAAATGAACAAGTTGCCCTCGAGGCTGAGGACTCCTGAAACCCCCCACGCTAGATAAAACACAGCGCTTTCGGTTTCAGCTTGGGCTCCTGCTGTGGCTCCTCCTTTGAAGTGCTCTCAGGTAGGGGCAGCTCAGCAGAAAGCCCTGCTGGTTTGCACCAAGGAGCCTGAACCCAGAGAGCTCACTTTCTGCTTGTTCTGGAAAAAACTCCTGCTGAGCAGCGGGCAGAATTATTCAAAGAGAAGGGCGATGGGTACATTAGAAACACTGCCATTGATTAAATGACATTTTGCATGGGAAAGAGGCTCAAATTTAAGCTAAGGTCTTTACACGTAGCAGACACTCAGCAATAAAATGAATTTAAACCTAGGTTTTAAAGCCGGTGGCTTACCTTTCCTGTGGGAGATTTTTAACTACACCTGAGACTGGAGATGTTGTGGTATCACCTGCCTTTGAAGCAGATACAAAAATGGCTTTCTGCACTGAAAAGCAAATCTTTAAGTCAAGTTCCAACTAAGCTGCAGCAAATTTAAAGCCTATGTTTTAAGCTAGCAGGGCTTTTTTTTTTTTTTTGTCTGCAGGGAGGAGCTCCAGCCCCAGCTGTGAGTACTTCAAAGGCATCAATGCCACAGCTGTAACTGTGGCTGGAAGATGCCAGCTCCAACACACAGTAGGTTTTACTATATAAAGATTTCCAGCACCAGTTATAGAACTCTACAAATTTTAATGAATTAGAAGTCATCTATGACATTAATTTACAATTTTAAAACAAGCTTTAGTGGGAAATACAGCCACACTTAAAAATATTTATTTAGATGAAGTAGATGTTTTAGCATTTGTGAATTATTTACATTTGTCACAGGCTTTCCTTTTCAAAGAATCACAAATATGCCTCCTGTAGTTTTGTAAGGTGCTGGAAGTGAGATTTGCCTTTATTAGTGTGTCAGGTAGAATGGTTCCTGTGATCAGTCAAGGCTTCTGAAATATTCATACATTATACCAAGGAATTACTTCACAACCTAGCCAAGTTCACTGTAGAAAGGCCAGTACTACTATGCAGAGGGATAACTTCACTGCACAAATTTTGCTCAGAAATAGCCCAAACACTTCATGCACACCACTTGGTTGCCTAGAAGGAGAGCTAAGAGAAAGACAGGGGCTTTTGCTGCTCTGTAAGGCACGGCGAGCTCCCCACTAGAGACGCTGTGTTAAAAGAAAAAATAAAGGAATAAAACAGTCCTTGTGATGTATTTCTAAATGTTGTTTCCTAGATTAATCCATATACCTCTCCTATCATCTCCCTGATCCATGGATATATAGGTCTACCATTCTCCTCTGCCTTATGAATTTGGAGTCTAAGGAGAGGACCTTGGTCCAGACCTGACCAAGCGAAAAAAAAGGAAAAACTCCTGCTGATCCACTGTCTGAAGGGGGTATGGAGCCAACAGGAGTGGAAAATATGCTAAGGACAGGCTTTTGAGGAGAATGTGATCATTCCATTTTTTAAGTCATTGGTTTTGTTCTGAAATGAAGCTATGCTCACAAGAGCTTGCTCTTTTTCTTTTTAATGAAAATACTAAGTCAATAATTTATAGTCCTCCTGGCAAAAAGGGCTCTTAAACTTAACCAGATTTTCTTGGTGTGGTAGATTTATTTTACCTTGCCTCAATTATTTGATCAAGAAAACATTCTAGTCTATTTGGCTATGCATATTTTCTTCAGAAAAGATTGAAAAAAAAAAAAAGGACAATAAGTAGAGAATGAAGTGAAATCAGGATGAAAAGCTAAATGAAACTGGAGACAGATCCATGTTCCTTAATAGTCCTTTCTACATACTCATTACTTCCTTTCCTCCTCTGGGAGGAAGGCAATATTCTCTTTTACTAGCCCTCTATGAGAAGCAATATGATGTTTGTTATCTGGCCAGTCTGGAATTACTGTCAATTAAGCTGCTCTGTGAAAGAGACATTAAAGCGTATCTCTTATTCTGTAATGGAGCTTACATTTTGTCTACAGCTGTGAAGTTTTTTTTGTTTTGTTTTTGTTTTTTCTTGTTTTGTTTAAAAAGGGCAGCACAGTATCTTCAGAGGGATATCATCTTGCCCACTTCTTACTGTAACTTAAAGTATTATAAAGAACTACAGAACAAATAGAATTCTGTAATTAACTGGAGTGGCTCTGCTGATCTTATTAACCATAAGCATGTAACTCAAGTGGCTTCTGAATTGCCACAAAGCCCCAAGAGTGAAATACAGTTCTGTATTCACTACACAGCCATCTGTTATTTTTAAAAGACGTTGAATTTTCCTTTTAATATTGAAAGTTTTAAAGTGAGGTACTGCTATAAGACCTGTAAAATGCTTTTCTAGATGGTATACGAATAGGGAAGTAGGCAAAAATGATAACTCATTGATACTAAACATTACTTTTATTTAACTGTGTCACAGCAGAGACATACTTGTAATGTTAATTACCCATTTTTTCCCCCAATGTAATATTCATTTCCATTCTAATTCTTCCTTCTGAGCAGCTAACGTACATCTAACATAAGTAGAGTGGAAAGCAGAGTTCAAAGCCATTATGTTTCTCCCTGCTCTGCAATACAGAGCCCAGCTTGCAGAAGTTGTTATAGTTACATTAAGGTCAACATCCCAGCAACTGGTAGAGCAGATGATACTCCTGTGGTTTTGATTTGAACACGCTATGATTTCCTTCACATACTAAATACTTAAACGTCAAAATTTGAATACATAGAATTGAGCTTACTAATTCATATGACAGTACTTAAAGAAAGCTTTTGATTTTTAAGGTACTTTATATCAACTCTAGCCCCTGAGAAAGCTTGTGTAGGGATAAGAGGCAGTTCATAGAGTTGCCTTCAACCAGTCTCAGATCACCCAAAAAAGGTAGCAGTTACAATAATTACAATATTTACAATAATTACAATAAAGTTCAGTAATAAAGAAAAAAAAAAAAAACCTTACCCTTTCAGAGAATCAGAGCTCACAAGAAACTTCCAAAGGAGGCAGTCTCCAAGAAGAAATGTTTCCCTTTCAGTTGTCATCCCTTAAATGAGGATGGGGAGGGGTGGAACCTGGATTCACCCTTTCCAATCAAATAGGTGAATTGCTTGCACTTGTGTCCCTTCACCAGGTGCTCAATCACTGGTTCAGGCTGTGACCTAATGGTTCCCATATAGCATGACTGGAACTGTAGCTACAAGAGTAAAGCTTTAGCAGATGTCAGCTCTTAGCACAGAATTGTACATTCTTGATTTTTACTACTTCCCTTATTACATGCATCATTGTTCTAGTTCTATTTCTAGGAATGGAAGGCATATCAAGACAAATGATTAAAAACATGAAATTGGTCACAACAGGGAACTAATCATTCAAAGGATTCAAAGAAATGAACTGTGCTAGGTGGTCCTCAGCATTTTCCTTTATATTACTATGATCAAAAAACCTCAAGTATCCAGCTAAGTACCCACAAGTCTCTGTCAAATCACTGTAGTTAGACAGAAAGAACTGGGGGCTGAGATGAAAGCAGTCAGTAGAAGTGTGAAGTCAGTTGATAATGGGTGTGGTGTGGATACAGAATGGTGGAGCATTTTTTTAAATTTGGAGCATAATCAGATATAGTACTGAAGTTTGAGACTAAAGAAACTAGAGCTTGCTTATTACAAGACTGCAAGGCATTTGGAGTTAAATGAAGGGCATGCACTATTAGGTAGTATAATGTTCTCAGACTGTAACAACTGGAAAGGATGTTCTTATAGCTGAATGCTGGCAAGACCTGTGGGGTCAGGACCACAGTCCTTACCAGTAAATACTTGTTATTGGAACTGAACTTAGTATGCTGGGTGGACTTGATCAAAGTTAGGATAAGGGCTGCCCCAAGGGACAGGAGCTGAGGAGCATAACAGGTCTGTGCAGGGCCCATCCACCATTACAGCCAGATGATCAGAGCACACCCAAGGATAGCATCTAAGCTCTAATGATCCAGATGGTGAAGCAAGTTGGTGGCAGGAAGGCAGGGACAGGGTCATACCAGGAAGTCATTTGCTGGTGAGGGTTACAGTCATATCTGGTGAAGTAAATCCAACACAGCCCTGCAATTACTGAGCAGCTGCAACACAATGAAGTGGGTTCACAGTCAGGCTAGGAAGTCCCTCTGTAGGTTGTAGCTTGGATCAACAGAGTCTACAGCCAGATGTGGATTTCACTGAGCTGGAAGCTCACACTTCAGTGGCATCACTTGCTGGGTACAGTATGACAGCTCTGGGCTGAGCTGAATGGGGGGTCTTTACTCATTGGCAGGGGTGCGGGGAAGCACCAGGTGAGACTTGTCAAGGCCATTAGGGTCTATGAGTGCACTCAGGTGATGATGAGCAGTTTGCAAGTGTTCCTGAGCTGCCTTTAATGTTTAGAACTAGAATTTGAGATCTAGATTGAAGTGCTAAATTTAAGTTGGATCTTGTAAACCCTGCAGAATACAGATATAGGCTGACAGCAGTGGTACAATTAGATCTATGGAAATTTTCTCACAATCTTATTTGGCCCTAGGTCATTTGTTAGAATATGAATGAACTTAATGATTAAGTAGTGTGATATTAATTATTCTGCCACAGACTGCAGATGTAGCAGAGGTGAAGTAAGTGTTTTTAGAAGGTTATGCCATTTAGTTAGTAGTATTGATTTTTACCAAGTAGCTTAACTGTTGTGCACTCCCCAGGTACTAAAATACTCTATCTCTGCTCCTCTAAGCAATATCTGACAGCAACTAAGGTTACTATGTGCAAGAAATAAGTACAGAAATGAAAATAAACCATTGACCCTCGTAGGAAGTTAACTAGCCTAGTGTGGATCCAAAGCCCACACACGTTCTGATTCCAAAACCACTTCAAAGCACAAAGGATGTACAACTTTTAAAAGGCAGTCTAAATTTTATTACGTTCAAGTCTTCATGCATTACGGGAAAACTGGACCTAGAAGCTTTGTTGCACAGTTATTGACAGAATAGTATGTTTATTTGTGGTTCCTGGACTCTGCTTCTGTTGAACCATCTTTAAGAAGAAGAGAACCTGGATAAGGACTATGTATTAGGCTGTAATTAAAAATGATGATTTCAGAAATCTTTTCAAAAAGGGATGTTGTGCAGCGTGTGAAATGTGTCTGGTTTACATCTTTGTCAGATGCCAGAACCAGGCATTAACTAGAAAGGCTTCAGAAACAGGGTAGCTTATTCCACTCCAGTCCCTCTCCATTATAAGCTTTTCGTGTAGACATCTCACCATTTCAGGTCTATAGCTGACAGGCAACATGACCTGAAATCCCAGGAAGCCACAAGACTGAGCAAGTACCCAGATACCGGAATGGGCTACAACTGCACAAGAGTAGTAAAATGCAAGAGGTATAATCTTGGATTAATTAGGAAAAGAAACAGATAAGCTTACAGGACTGGTGAAGGATATGAGTTCTTGAACAGAAGAACGTGAATTCTGTCTTAAGTGGAGGGATTTTTAAATTTTCAGAGGCACTTGGCTACAGCTAGGAGAGAAGTCTTTTCAGAAATGACTGCCAACAGTGAGTCAACATCATTAATTAAAACACCTAATTTATATTTAAGGATCCTGATCTGAGCGACATGAACATTTAAATAGGCAAATACAACTTTAGCACAACTCTTTTTCATTTTACTATTTGCTATCTTCCATGTACAACTATGTTTAGGAGATGTTGATGGCTATAGATATATATATGTATATAAATATATGCATATTTGTTTGTCATTTGCTCATGATTCAAAAACTAGAATAGTAAGTGTATAAATGAAAGATACTTTCATAAGATGTACAGATAGAATCATAGAATCACCAAGATCATCCAGTCCAACCATCCACCTACCACCATTATTTCCCCACTGAACCATATCCCTTAGTATAACAGCTAAACATTTCTTGATCACCTCCAAGGGCAGCCCATTACAAAACCTGACCACTCTTTTGGAAAATATCTTTTTCCTAAAATTCCAACTGAATCTACCCTGATGCAACTTGAGGCCATTCTCCCAGTCCTATTGCTAGTTTCAAGGGATGATGCCTATCTCACTACAACCTCCTTTCATGTAGTTGTAGAAAGCTATAAGGCCTTCCCTGAGCATCCTCTTCTTCAGACTGAACAATCCCAGTTCACTCAGCTGCTTCTCATAAAACTTGTGCTCCAGACCTCTCACCATCTTTGTTGCCCTTCTCTAAACGTCTTTCCTGCAGTGAGGGGCCCAAAACCAAGCACAGTACTTGAGATGCAGCCTCACCAGAGCTGAGTACAGAGAGATGATCACCTTCCTGCTCCTACTGGCAACGTTTTCTTGCCTGCCTTTTAACTTAGAACTCTGACTGTTGTACATACCTCCAATTCACCGTGGAAACCACTCTTGTGAGAATACAGGGAGCAGTCATTTTCATCCACCTCTAAAGAGGATTTCGCAGGCAACTTGTAACTGCAGTGTAATAGTCTCTGGTTCACAGATATTAAGGACATGGATATAAGTTTACAGTGCAACCACAATAAACTGAAGTCTTTTCTCCAGATATATATTCCCTTTCTGCTTTGAGCAGGATAATTTTATTTTTCTGGATACTAAGAGCCATACTTGAGGTTAGACTCTTGGCCATGGTGGAAGGATCCATTTTTATATTCCTATGAAGGTTACTCCACCCTGACTCAGACAGAGTGAAATTAAATTGAAATCTGCTTACCTACCAGCTCCTTCCTGACAGCAGATGGGCATGGAGTGATGGGAATACAGCACATTCTTTTAGTTCAATCTAGTTACTTGCCTGTCACGTGCAATACGTCTGCTCAGCTTATTTTATGATTTGCTGTTGTAGAGCAGCAGCAGGCCATCAGTATTTCAGCATTAAGGAGGGAGTTTTAGTTCCAACACTTAACTCAGAGTCAAATGTCTCCAGAAGCAGCAGGTTTGCCTGGAGCTATGGGAAGACTGCCAGACTCCCCTGTCTGCTAGAAAGGGGTATACATAATGACAGCACACTGGGCAGCTCTGGGTTGCAGTGCCTCCCCACATCCTGGCAGGTAGTCCCAGCCAACACTGCATGCTCTAAGATAAGATATAATCTGCCTGCTTCTTGCCTGCTCCCAGGATATTGCTCATCTGTGGAGGAGGAAGATGAAGATAAACCATCAGCTCCTCTGACTGCTCAGAATGGAATAACTCAGTGTTCTTTAAGTGGAAAGCTAGAAGGCTTTGGCTTCCCTTCTCACACCAGGCAGTCCCCAAGCACTAGGGAGATAATTAAGTTAAATATTTTTCCTCAGACTTCCCCAGGTGAACAGGGATTTGCACTCATCATTGCAAGATGCAAGGGCATAGATAAACAGCATATCCTGATGCATGAACTTAGAAAGCCAGTACAAATATCCTTGTAGGTAGCTACACAGAACACGTCTGGAAAATATACTGTTTATAAGAGGCAGAAGTGAAAACAGGTTAAAATCTATAGATGAACCTTCTGAAAGACATGTATTGCAGGCAGATGGAATGCCTCAAATTTAGCAAGTCCTCAGAGAGTGTCTGTTACCAAGACCTTCATGAAAAAGTAAAACACATTTGTTTCCTATTTGGATGCTTGCTCCTCATTCCAGAAGAAACTCTCTACCGTTTAGATGCCAAAAATCCCAAGGGCCTGCAGAGAAGTTCAAAAACATGAACATGAAAATAGTTGCAGTGATGCAATCCTATACCTCTGTGAAGTGTTAGTATCATCCCAGGACCAAATTCAGATGAGGAGCTGTAATTGAATTACTCTGATTTCTACGGTCAAAAAATCACAGCGTTTCACAAGTATGTTTTCATTATTGTTATGCTCTTATAAACCATTTTACATGCATTAAGAACTTCCCTTAGTCACATTCAAATTAGTATTTAACTGCTTGGACTAAAAAATATGAAAACCTCTCAGATACCCAGGGCCCCCACTCTCCTGACAATGTGTGCTCAGCCTGCTTTACATGGGCCACCCAACTAAATGCATAATGGTCCCACATGTTTGCACTGAGATTACAGAACTGGTTGCTATCCTTAAACGAGTTCATACTGTAACTTACTGTGCCACTATACTATGTGATTAATATAATACAGCATAAAGTAAAATATACAAATATATATATATATTCTAATTTATATGTATATAAAGAGAGAGTATATACGTACTACTTGGTATTTATAATTGGTATTTATGTGTATATATATACATGTGCAATGTATGAACATATATAGAGAGACATACACACACACACACACACACACACACACACAGAAGGTGCTGCCTTTTGCACTGTATTGCTATTAGGAGACATACCAAAAGGGTAAGACACAGAGGAGACAGCCTCATGGTTCATACTCCTTTATTCAAGGGCAAAATATTCATGCCACACCCCCTCGAGGAAGCTTTGCAATGTGGTTTATATTATATTGCAGCATTTGGCTTGAAGTGTTACAAAACACCCAGTTGCTATTTGAATATGTTTTGCTTGATTTGATAGAGGAGTTCTGAGGAGGAATCTGTGCCAAACACCAAACCCTTTCCAGGCATTTCTCTGCACAGCGTGGTCTCACACACAACAAAACATAAATCTCCACTTTGCCACTATAAAGGGCAGCTTCTGTTTGCAAATAGGGTTTAGTATAATCTTTCTTTTCCTTGCAAGATCACCACCACTTGACTTGAAAGATGCCTTAGTGACATGTCGTCCCTTTCCTCGGCCACAATGGGTTATCATTTTTTTCTCTTTTGAACCTCTTTCAACCAGTGCAAAGTCACTGGGCTAGGATTCATTACAGCAACTCCAAACGAGATGAATACAAATCTGTAACACAAATACAAGTGTGTTCTGTGTATCTTAATTGCCGCCCTGAATACCTGTCTTAGCCCATAGTACAGAGATAGGAGTCATGACACCTTCACCAGGGATCTGTTTCCTGATAAAGGCAGCTTTAATATCTTCTAATATTTTATAAGTGAAGTTTCAATGAGCTGTCATTTCACTGACTGTTAATGCAGTTTGGCACCACAAAAATACTTCTATTCAGGACTTCCAAATCCATATTTAACGAATAGGGTAATTAAATAATTTTCACTTTATCTGTGATTCTACTTGGTTATTTGAACTGATATTATGAAGATTGGTTCCGGTGTTTCTATGTATGTCATTTTAAAGGTTTTCAGGGAAACCTACAGTACCTTTTTTTGAAGAAGAAGAAGATAATTCAGATAAATAATGCCAGTTGTAATTAAATAGTTTTCCAAACTCTCAGACATAATTATGCTAAGAGAATATAATCTTTAACATTTATTATTATTCACCTTATCTAAAGTCTCTTCCTACTTGACACACTTGTAGAGCCAGAGCTGAAGCAGCCTCAACACATGAATCATATCAGCATCTGTTTATGCATTTTTTTTCTGTTATAAAAGTACTGCACACAATGTTTTCATGGATGATCTTATTACTGATTCATAAAAGCTGACCTTTACAAATTAAAAGCAAAAGAACAGTTTCTTTTCTGGACACTTTCTGGGAAAGATTTCCAAAAAGTGGTCGGGCCTTTGCGTCAGACCTGGACGATGCTTATATCCATGTGCCTGTGTTAAAAATTGTCATCCTGAAAAACAAGTGATGCAAAGGCTCTCACTCACCACCTCCCATGAGTAAACCAGTGCCTAGCTGGTCTCCAAACAGTGTCCATCTTCCAAAAAAACCCTCATTTTTTATTGCTGAATACAATGTTACATGGTCTGTAGGGATCAACTGTCCCGGCTGACCCCATTCAAGCTCCTTCTCACTCCCAGACTTCTCAATGAGGAACAGACTGGGAAGAAAATCGAGGCTTGATGCTGTGCAATCACTGCTCAGCAACAGACAAAACAGCGATGTGTTATCAACACTGTTTCAGCCACAGATTCAAAATGCAGCCCCATATGGGCTGCTACAATGATTAACTTCATCCCAGCATGTATGGAGCTCTGCAAATTAGATCAAATACATAGAGGGGCAATTCTGTGCTAGCCTCAAACTAACTCAAAAGGTCTGACTTAAAATCAGAGGTAATTTAATAAATGAAAAATATAAAATAAATAAAATTTGAAAATAAAAGATCAGAGGTAATGGGGTACAGAGGATCCATGTCAGCCTGTTAAAGGTCCAGAACAGTCCTGCTTAGAGGTGCAATACCCATGTGCACCTCCCACTCACCAGTGGCATCAGTCCCCAGATGACCATTGCTGCCCCTGGGAAGGATGGTCCAGGGAAGCTCTCCCACTGTCCTCCTACACATAGTTATGGGTTTCAGGAAAAGAAAAATTTAGGCTCACATTCTTAGGGGACCCTTGTTGAGCTGTAACAGGCGGCCAGGCAGGGTGTGTTTGTTGTCCAAGGTCACAATGAATCCCGGTGTTGAAGCAACTTCAAAACCCTCTTCAGTAGTGAGCTAGTCCAATCAGGCCAGATTCATGACCTCTTACTAGCCTGTATCACTTCCAAAAGTGGGGGCAGGGAGTTTGGCAGCGCTCTCTGCTGCTAGAGTTAAACATTATTTCTGCTTTACTGACTTGAGTTTTGCTTAATTGGGGCCACAAAAACAGTTACCTAAGCCTCCTCCTGCTTCAAGCCCTACTGCTAGGTAATTATGCCTGTAGAGAAAGATGCTATCAAAAAATGAAATTATCAGTACCATGCACTTCCAAAGCACCATTTAACAGAGTGACCTCATGATTGCAGTGTCCCCACAATCTAACACTGCCACGTGCAGCACACACAGCACATTTAGACACAAGCCAGGAAAAAAAAAAAGCTATTTTTTGAATTGACAGCATCCTTCATTTATCACCCTGGTAAGCACTTATTAGCAAAATAAGCCATGAATTGGGATAATTGGAATGATAAATACTAGGAACATTCTGTTTAAATTATGTAGACAATAATAATAATGACTAGTTTATGTAGTAGTAATGATACTAAGTTTGACAGGTACCTAGATTTTCAAACTGACCCCTTCAGATGTCTGCAGTCAGCACAGGCTTGCAGACTCCATAGAACCATAGTATCATAGAATGACTTGGGTTGGAAGGGACCTCTAAGATCATCCAATTCCAAAACCTACTGTGGGCAGGGCTGCCACCCACTAGATCAGGCATTAGATCAGGTTGCACAGGGACCCATCCAATCTGGTCTTGAATTCCTCCAGGGATGGGGCATCCACAACCTCTTTGAGTAGCCTACGCCAGTGCTTTACCACCCTCAGTGAAAAACCTCCCCGACTTCTAACTTAAATCTCTTCTCCATTAGTTTAAAACCATTTTACTCCATATTTTATTCCTTTCCTTTTAGCCCAACTTTTTTCACCTTCAGCTTATTTTGTTCTCCACTTGTGGGTGGTATCCACCTCTTTTCTCATTTTATGCATTCTTTGACTTTATGAGTGTGAATCATCCAGCACAATGAGGATCCATTTTATGAGAAGTGCTCTCAAACGTTTCTGCCAAACCAAATAAATATGCAAATAGCTGCAAAAATAAGTAACAACAAACACAGATAACTGTGATGATGTTTAACCAATAGGGAGTTGCTTCTGAATACTTTGGGCCAAATGATGGCATTTATAGTCTCTTGTAAAGAAGGATTTAACACAGAAGTATGGCAGAGTGTTTGGAACACAGTAATTTATGGAGCAAAGTATCAGGTAATATCAAGCTGCTTCATGTAGAGTACTGCAGGAAGAGGGAAGCCTCTGAATATGGCAGTTACTTTTGCTGTTATTTCACTATTAAAACAGAAGAAAAGAGAGAATAAAGGCAGGAAGAAAATGACTTTTTCTCATTTTCTTTTTTTTTTTTTTTCCTCCTCTTTCTCCCATTCATTTATTGATTTAGCCTTTTTTTTTTTTTTTTTTTTTTTTTTTTACTCCTGGCAAGTAAAATTTACCCTAGTAATAATCTCCTTAAAGGCTCTGAAGTAAATAAACTTCCAGATGGCATAATATAGCTACGCATTTCATGACTCTGGGAAATTCTGAAATTTGGAAACACAAACATTTATACATCCAGTTCATCATGTATTAATCATAGCTTATTGCAACAGAATCCATTGAGAGGAATTCGATTTACATTAATGTTAACGTTATTTGGATTTCTTTACGTGCTCCATAACAGTTTGTCTGCCATTAAATAATAGTGAATCATCACTTAATGGGAAGCCCAGCCTACATTTCCTTCTCAGTATATCTTCTTGCCATACACGATGAAAATCGAACCTTGAGCTAAATAGGTTTTGCTGCTCTTTCTGTGCCACTAAACTGCGCGGTTACAGACATGCAATTTAGGTTTTTGCATCTGGTCGGTCTGAAATGTTTAATAAGCAGAAAAAGTTCTAAAACATAGCCTCTTAAGTTACATGAGGTGAAGCTTTCTTACATTGCCTTTTGCAGAAGGAAGGAGCAATTTCACTCCAGTGACAGTGTCAACAGTGCCGTTGACAAGAGAATGAAGAAAATCCTATGAAGGCAAAATGCTTTGGTACTGTAGACATAGAAACTAAGAAATTGTATAGCAGTACTTTAAAGCAATAAGTGGAGGAGGACATTTTGAAATCTTTCTAGGCAAGGTAGGGATTTTACTAACATAAGTCACCCAAAAATTGCAGAACGTCCCCACATTCTGAACTCATACTGAGCTTCTGACAAATCCTGTACTTTATGCTATTAGTTACCTTTAACACATCTGCAGTTCTGAAGGACTACAGATATAGCCATCAAAGGAGGTATTCAGCCTCAGTGCTGCATCCCACACACTGGCAAAGCCATACGAAGCAGATTAAAATAGTTCCCCACTGTAGGCAAGGCAGAACTTGCAGAAGGTCACTTTTCAGTGCAATGGGAAATTAACCACACAGAAGAGCTGGGGAGGAATGCTGCAAATTCAAACACAAAAATTGTGTTCATTGTACTCATAATGCCTACATGCAGTAGAGTTTTGCATTTGCAATACACACTTCATTAAGAGGAATTTTGAGAAGAATGAAATAGTGCTTTTAAAGGAAAAAGAAAGATTATACATGAATTATGAAGGGGATAGAACTGATAGAAATCAGTTAACTGATTGTATTTCTGATGTTCTACATAGATAACTCAGCAGAAAAATTTAACCAATTATACTTCTGGTGGCAAGGGACAAAGCTTCTAAAGGTCTTGTCTGCAAACTAAGAAATACACAAAGTTCAAAATTCAATTATAACCAATGTTCAAAAATACATTAAATAAAATCATGTCTTCTACCTCTAACATTTCTGTCTTTGCATTTGTGGCCATTAGTTCTTTGACTCTGAAAATTAGAAAATGTGTGTGCATTCACATATTAAGAACTGTTCTTTTAAGAATTTTTAAGCATATACAACGAAAAATAAATCTTTATTTGGCAATACTATTTATAGAATATATGAATTTAGATGAATTTGGGCAGGACTAAGCCCAAGAGTTCAAGAGAACATGGCCACCTTGACAATCTATAGGAATTATTTGGCAAGATAATCTTCTTTTGCTGCTAACACTGAGGTTTCCAGTAGTTAAGGGGTAAAAGCTGTAATCCTCTGTGTTTCAGATCAATATTATTTTAAATGAGTAAATTAGGTTTCTAAGTTAAGCTCAAGAGCAACCAGAAGCAGAGGGCCAAAATAACAGGTCTCTGTTACTTTGCTATCTACATGGCTAGTGTTTATCAAGTGATTTACTATTATTAGAGATACTGGATATGTGCCCTGAATCTTAATTTCTATTCATCTGTAGAAGAGTTTAATAAATACCTTATCGTAAATAAATTAAAACACTGGATGCAGGAATTCTGTTTCCAGCCTTTCATTCTCTCAGCAGTAAAATATTTTTTTCCAAATAGTAAAAAACAAAAGTAAACAAGAAAGAAAATCATGTTTGAGGTAGAGATGGGAATCATTTACATATGTTTTTCCCAGATTTGAAAATTTCATTTTAAATTCACATTTCTTTTCCACTTACTATTGCTTGCTGACAGTAAGCTTTGTTCAATTGTGTCAGAACTAACAGGAAAACTACGATACAGCACCCGACAGATTCAAATGGGAGGAAGAAAACTCTGCCAAAAAATCGGTAAGTAAACTGCTGTTTAAGGCGCCGATAAGTAACTTCAATAGAAGTTTTATTATTAATGTGGCTGTGCTCTAAGCAGCAAACAGAAAGACCAAATGAATCTATTGTGGTTTACAGACTGCTCACTGAACAGGAAACCACTCAGCTTCATTGTGTTCAAAAGCTGCTGCTAACATAAATTATGTTGTAATTAGAAGAATGGGGCACTTGAAGCCCAGTTGTTTCACAAACTTTGGGTAATTCCAAGGGTGTTCAAGAAGTAGGTAATATAAGTGTATTAATACAGTCCTAATGTAAATCCTGACTGCATATTCATTGAAAAACAGTTGTTGTTTCTGAATATTGAGTTATACTACTGCAATTATCTGTTTATGCTGCTGGTCAGGCTGACATGGGGCCAAGGACCAGCAAATAAAGAGGGTGATACTGAGAGAACTATCATCCTTGACAACAGGGTTAAATCAAGACCTGTCAATGTGTTTCTTCTGAACTCAGTGTATCCCACGTATTCCTACTAGCTGAGTTCCATCCTAAAGCAAGATGGAATATCACGACAGGATTAGGGAAAATTGTGATACCTATGGAAGTTGGCAAAAGGGGATAGGAGCCATGTGCAGTGGCACAGCTACATGCTGAAAGAGATTTAGATCCTATTTCCCTAAGCAATATCATCTCTCAAATTATGTTCTGAAAATGTAATAACGTAAATAAGATTGTTGCAATATTTATGTCTAAATTAATATTGGTAGTATCAGTAGAGTTCTACTTGTCCAAATTTGAGGCTGTAAGAGATTGCCAGAACTGTTGAATTTCTATATCTAACAAATTGCTTTTCAAATTTAAATTATTGTACTAGCAGCTTTCACTTGTTCTGCTAAGTTAGACTGTTTGAAAAGTTTCATAGATCAATGATAATTTCTAATATTTAAGTGGATTTTTTTAATTTTTTTTGTCCTTAGTTCTTGTCCAAGTTTATTTGCAGAAATGAATCTGGAAATACATCCAAAAGGTAAAATTCTTTTAGTACCAAAAGAAAGTACTACAGCATATCTTTTTGCCGTACTGATTACTCAGTAATAGCTCCTAATTCAGAAGGGCCAAAACATTCTAATATCGTAAAACAAACAAACAAAAAAAAAAACAAGCAAAAATTAGCTGCAAGAAAAGAAGGAAAAGAAAGCTAAGTTCTTGGATAACTGCTGATGAAGGAAGTAAGAAGACGTTTAGTTCCAGACTGCTCCAAAAATGTTGTCTTCAGGACATTATGCATTGAAACAAGCTGAACATGAGTCATCTTCTTGCTGGAAACTGAAAACCTCACATTGGCTGATGACTTCTAGATGCAATTGAGGGAATTTAAAAGGATGCACTGCTTTTAAAACAATCTGTTTTGTTGTTGTTCCAAAGCACTGGGACAGTGATATAGGAGCTCTGAATCTCATTCCATGGCAGTTATGGTCAGTATCAAGTATGTATTTGAACCCCATTTACTACTTAAGCACAAATCCTATTTGAGCGTTTGGAAAATGGTATTGTGTTTCACAACTTTAGCTGAGCTTAGAGATGTTTAATGCAAAGTACATAAATTATCTAACTAAATGGGGGCACAACCATCCAGATATATTTATTTGGTACCCCGTTTTTATTGCGTTACGTGAAGTTCTCTCAAATGCATGCAGTATAATACATAAGATTCAGATGTAAGGCAAAAAAAATAAATAAATAACAGTATATCTTTTATACTCTACAGATAACTAGCCATACCACAAAAGCTCACAAAAGTGGCATTTTTTACACATGCTTTTCACAATCTCTGAAGAGAAGACTGCCTAGTCTCCTCTTTGGTCCTGGAATTATAACTATGTGATTTAGGAAGGTTTTGCTTGTCTTACCTAACCTCTCTAGAGGCCAGAGGAAAATGCTGACATTTTTACGCGGTACTTTTGGACCAGAAAATAGTGACACTGAAAACTCCTATGCAGATTCTTCCTTACTGTATTTCAGCTACATTTTTTTTTTTTTCTTCTACTGAAGGGGTTAAGAGACACTCTGTAACTATCACAGGATTCATTGAAATATAGCCCACAACATTTTATCACTTTCTGTCACTTGCTGAAACACCACAAAAATGACTGAAAAAAACCACAGCACACTCATAGACTCACTGAAGTCTATGGGAACAGATTTACCTTCTGCTTTCTCATTTAAATAAGGGATGCAAGTCTGACATTGGCTTTTCAAGCACAAATTGTTAACCTGTCACCCTTTTGAACAGACATTTTTAGGTCACTTATGAAAAGTAAGTAAGGTTGCCACAAAATGCACACACTTCTATTTCACTGCAAATTAATTAAAAAATCATTTCTCTTTTGTCCTTTGGCATCAGACATTCTGTCAGCTGGCAGAAACCCACCCACACATATGCCATAGAAATATAACTCCTTACTATTGTTACAACTGACATGTTCCATCTATTAGTTTTACAGAGGCTACAGCATAAGAAATTTTAATACTGAGCAGGAGGTGTTCAACCTCTATAGTTTGAGAAAACTCCTGCCAGTTGTAAGTTGTCAGTTTTCACTGAAAAAATACTAATGGCAGAACATCCCCTTGATTGCAAACTATCTGGTAAAAAGACAAAAAACTGCTAAAAGAGTTGGGATTGTTCAGCATGGAGAAAAGAAGGCTCAAGGGAGACCTTCAAGTGGCCTTTCAATACCTAAAGGAGACTAAAGAAAAATGGGGAGAGACTTCTTACAAGAACCTGTAGTGACAGAATAAGGGGCAGCAGTTTTGAACTGAAAGCATGCAGATTTAGATTGGAAACAAGGAAGAAATTCTTCACTATGAGGGTGGTGAGCCTCTGGAACAAATTGTCCAGTGAAGCTAAGGATCCCCCGTGCCCGGAGGTATTCAAAGCCAGTTTGGATGGGGCTTTGGGCAAGATGATCTATTTGGAAGAAACTCTAGTAAGTAGCACTTTGACCAGATGATCTTTAAGGTCCCTTTCAACACAAACCATTCCATGATTCAGTAATTCTGTCCTCTTTCAAACCTATACAATAGCAAGTCAGGGGATTTGAAGTTCTAGAATGATAAAACCATAGAACTGCATAGGTTGGAAGGGACCTCAAGGATTATCAAGTTCAAACTCCCCTGCCACAGGCAGGATTGCCAGCCTCTTGATCAAGTACTAGATCAGATTGCCCAGGGCCCCATTCACTTAGAATGTATACATAGTAAATAACAAGAACCATCTCTTCCCAGGTGGTGAGTCTCTCTGATAGTGTTTCACTACCCAGTCAGCATTTTTCATTGCAGTATGTCTAGCATGTCTATGGCCCAATATTTCAAGCATAGGTGACAAAATGAAATTTTCATCCTTACTACCAAAATGACATTCTTAAATTACAGGAGGAACAATTTCTATCTGGTGTGCACTCCATAGCTAACTCACAGCTAACTTTGGGAATTCATCTCATGTAAAAGGAATGTCCACAGGATACCAGCAACTCTACTTCTTCCTTCACTGGCATTGTGCAAAGCAGATGTTCTCAAAAGAAAAGGAGAGGGATGGCAGCAGTTCCTCAAAACTGTGGTGATCGCACAGATAGATTATAGACTAACCTGGACACCAGCTTTTAAACTGATGTTAAATATCAATAAATCATCCTGAAGGCTCATGTCTGCCCCCTTTTAGAGTTAAGTCATGAAACATGAGGCTTAATAGCTTTGATGTTTACCACTATTTTTCAATTCTGTTGTTCACTGTAGAAGACAGAATCACATTTTTATTAACAGAAGTAAAAACACAACAATTTAAAGACTGTGGATGAGTTTTCATTGTTACGTTGGCACTGTCTAATTATCCTCTCATCTGCATCGCTTTTCCTCAGTGCCATTGATTTAACTGGGCTTATTTCTAATCCACATCAGCATAACTAAACAAAAAAAATCAGAGAACTATTATTCACATGAATAACTCTGCCTCTCATTCATGACCCTCTGAGTAAGAGATTAAAACGCTATCTGTGTTGCATAAATGAACACTGAATGCCATCTGCTGGGGCATACAACACTCTGCAACAACAGCTCACATTATTTAAACCTTAAAAAAAAAAAATTAAAGAGGCTGTGTATGTAGACTGGCATCTCTTCAGACATCGTTTGAAAACAGGTTACTAGGGCAGCACAAGATAATCTGACATCCTGCTTTCACCACTGAGCCAGAGAAGGAGCACGTTGTAAATTACTCTTGACAGAAGAACTTTCATGCTCAGTTTTTGAAACCAGACTATTATGTAGCCACAGATGCAAGATCTGTGAGCCTAAAGACAGGCTGTGCAAGGGTTTGTTCAACAGTCCAGGACAAGGGCACTTGCTGGATATGTACATACCATGGCTGTTTTGCATTCACCAGTCCCCAGATTAAATGCATAAATCAGGTTAAGGGCTAAACTAAGGATTCTTCTCAAATGAATTCACTCTCTTGTTCATCGTCCCCTTGGATCTGCAATGTGCTTTCTTGATTATATCATGAGATACCATCCACTGGCAAACAGCTACCAGTTGCAACAGTTTGTAGCCTGATGGCTGTTGCTCTTGATTTTGGGAACTATGGATTTGGAGCTTCTCACGCTGAAACCAGGAATCCCATATCTCCTGGGGAAGAGCTAAAGATACTGTACTATTACAGCAAAGACATCAACAAAACTCTTTTTCTAGTTCTGTCTTGAAAGCAGGAGGTCAGATTTTCTTGTACCACTAAAGGGACAAGATATATTTCTATCCAGAAGAGGAATTTCCAGACCATGATCCCCAAGCTGAACAGCAGTAAACTTTGCAATTCTGCACCAGGCAGCAAAACTCAGAAGACACATAGGAGCTCAAGCATGTCCTGTGAGTGTTTTCTGCAGGTGGCTCAGACAAGCTAGTGGTTGTGAATCCCATTGCCACAGAGGTACTTCCTCATGCATTGCATAGGTCAAACTCATGGGTGGATGTGTATCAGCTCCGCTGTTTAAACCGCTTATCTCTAAAATACTCTGCTGATGACAGATGTTTATTCCTTTATGTAAGCTATTAGTTATTGTGTCATTTTCTACAGAAGGACATCCACTGACATTTTTTCTCCATTTCATGTAGAAAATGAAAGAAGGAATGTTCCTGCTAATGCATACTGTACTGTAAGTATCTGTTCCTCCTAAAATTTTCTCTTTCTTTCACTTCTAGATGCGTTTTCTGGCTACATCACTGGTAGCAGAAAATGTAGTCCTCAATGTTAAGAAAGTAAGGGAATTTTTTTAAAGTATATAGAACAACTTTTACTTTGTATTAGTGGGAGATAGGTCAAAGAATTGACCTAATTGTCTGTTTACGGTATGCATCTGAAATACTCCTTTATTGCAAGATCATGCAAAATTAGCAGGAGTCAAGCTGAACAAGCATGAAAATAATAAACCTCAAGGTTTAATAAGTAGCTAATACAAATAAAAGCTGAAAAGATAACAGTACATATTTTAAATGTCCTCCCACTTCTATGTGGAAGCTGATCTTGAGTTTCAGATGTCAGATGTAAGGTATTTGCAGTCTTTTCTTATGCAAGTAAGAGAAAAAGGAAAAGAAAGCACAAATCTGTTGCTTAAAGAGCAAGCTGAACAAATAAAGGATGACTGAAGAAGGCTGATATAATTAACACTTTGTCTGCTTCAGGTCTCATTGAAAGGTTAATTAATTACGGTCAGATACTACATGGAATTAATACCAACTAGAAGGCAGTAATGGCACAGAACAGGGAAAGAACTGCTAGGAGAGCATTTACTTATACTAAAGCATCTAAAGAAGAAGTTGAAGTAATTTCTGAGACATTAATTGATTATCTATGGTATCATTCTAAAACGTTCCTAAAGCAACAGGGAGGAACAGGGGCAACTTCAATTTCTTACAAGAAAGCAGATCCTGAGGGTCTATTGGATACCTGGAAAGGCTATCAAGCAGAGTTTGGAAGCATTTTTTGAAATAAGATGTCTGATTATTTAACAAGTACTGCTAATGTGAACAGGGAGATTGATTCATCGAACAAAAATAATTTCTTTTTTAGAAGAAATACAACCATGCTGGGAAAAAAAAGAAAGCAGTAGATGTGATGTATCTTAAGTTTTGTTAGGTCTTTGACATTTCCCAGAAGAAAATTTCACATGCAAACTGCAGAAATCTGTAAGTATTTGTAATATTTTCAATTGTTTGAAAAAATATCCACCCTCACTGTAGTTCCCAGAGGTCTGCTACTGAACTGGAAGTAGTTATCCAGCAGAGTACCCTGCAAACCCATGTATCCTGAAGTGGTGTATACAGGGTGTCATGATTTTTTTTTTTTTTATTAATATCTGCAGTTATAGAAAGACAAACATTACCCTGATATGTATCATCAAAAACACTATATTCTTAGATGTCTGCCTGATGTTTTCATAAAGCTGTACATAGCTTGGAAGAGTTGACAGAAAAGTAATACTAGGAATATAAGGATCAAAATCCTTTGAGTTGGCTGAGAGCTCAGAAAAGGCTTTAAGGAACTGTTCTTGTTTAGTCTAGGAGCGAGGAGACTAAAAGAAAATATAAACACTGAGTATAATAAAAGTTGAACTAAAGTGGTTAATAATCAATTATTTTTGTGTGCCCTTGGTGAGTGAAACAAATTGGTATAATTTGTAGCACCTGAGAAAAAGCATTAACAGATAGGACAGTTAACTAGTGGAAGACAACACCTCAGGAAGATATTGATTCTCCATTAATAGGAAATTTAAGAGCAGATTAAAACAAACATCAGGGAAGCTGCAAGTACACAGTGGTTGGATACACCTATACTGCCTCTGGTAGTAAAATGTTATTTACTGAACTCTGGGTACCTTCAGTTGAGTTGATGCAGCAACTCTGTGCTGCCTGTGCATTTTCCCAGAGAGAAACCAGCAGCATTGTCCCAGCATGCAAATGGTGAGCACAAAGGGTGGAACAGGACACCAGAAAGAAATTTTGAGCCAACCTGGAACAAGAGGATAGGCACATCATGAGACATCTTGAGTCTCTTGGATTGCTAATTTTCTAGTATGAATTCTCAGAAACAAGTTTTTTCATGTTTTTATTTTAAAGCATAAAATGTGTGATGAGCTAGTTGATATATTCTTGTACATAACAAAATGGCTATTTCGTTAATCAAAGTTTAGATCCTCAAAACACTTCCTCAATTATTTTCCAACCTATCAATTTCCACCAAAAAATGTACCATGTACCAAAATACCTGGTTCCAGCCCTCAAGTATTTCCAAGTATTAAATTAATCTTCATAGAATCATAGAATCCCCTGGGTTGAAAAGGACCACAGTGACCATCTAGTTTCAACCCCCCTGCTACGTGCAGTGTCGCTAGCCACTACACTAGGCTGCACAGAGCCACATCCACCCTGGCCTTGAATGCCTCCAGGGATGGGGAATCCACAACCTCCTTGGGCAACCTATTCCAGTGCATCACCACCCTCTGTGTGAAAAACTTCCTCCTAAATTTTGAACTTAAACTTGTTTGTATTATCTGTGTATATCCTGTTCTTCTACGTAGGACAGACATTTCACAAAGAGGGGCAAGGATGACTTAAAATCATCCTCCAAACTATCTGATGCAGATGAAGATGTTTATGAGACAGTAAGTTCTTCCACTCTAGAGGCTGTCCAAGATTTGAGAATCCTTCCTCTCAAACCTCAACAGGATTCCGTATATGCAGGTAACTTTTTCTGTCTGCTGCAAGTGAGCCAAGCATAGACATAAATAGGAACAATATGCATTTTGTGTTTTCACTCAGGTTTTGTGTTGTTTTTTTTTGTTGTTGTTGTTTGTTTTTTTAAGGATATAGTTTAATTGAAAAATATAAGACTAATGGGCAGGGACAAGAAGAGAGCTTTGTCTTCAACTTCATGCTCAAAAGTTACCCTTCCTTCCCATTAAATTATGTTAAATTAAAAATTTCTGATTTTTTTCATTATGGTATCACCTCCATGATCTCATTCTATGATCTCATTTCACATTAAATCTTCAAAATCTGACTGGTCAAACCACAATAATTACAGGAAAGCAGATTGTTATTTAAGCCTAGAAAACTTTGAGATGGAAAACACACTAGGAACATTTAAAGAATTTTCCTCCAGATTATAGTTTGCAGATGAACAAATGTAGCAGGCTTGCCAAAGGCATTTTCTGACACTTGTAAAATCAATAATAAAAAAGTAGTTTGAATGCATTTCTCAGGCATTCTTAACCTTACAAGATAGTTGTATTAGTCACATTTTGGCTTACTAAAGCAATCTGAAGTCAAATTTAATGCCCAAACATACATAACTAATTAATATCCAGCCTACAGAAGCAAAATATCATCCCAGATACCTACGTCTAGAGTTCACAGATTACAAAGATCTCATATTATTCTAAAATCTCTGTCATTTTAAATGAGGAAGAATGGAAAGCAGAAGCCAGAAATATCTGAACACACAGGATTAATATATACACATGAAAGTTCTCTCCAGTTCACATCAAACACTGTTAAGATTTTCCACTGATTTTTGTGGGAGTGTATTTGATCATAAAAATCACAGAACCATTAAGGTTGAAAGATGTCTAAGATCATCTAGTCCAACTATGAACCCATCTCCGCCATGTCCTACCTAACCACAGCCCTCAGTGTCACTTCTCCACATTTCTTGAACACCTCCTCCAGGGACATTGACTCTACTACCTCCCTGGGCAGCCTGTGCCAATGCCTCACCACGTTTTCTGAAAGGAATTTTTCTCTAAAATCCAACCCAAATCTCCCCAGGTGGAACTTCAGGCCATTACCTCTCATGCTATTGCTGTTATCTGGGAGAAGAGGCCATTTCCAACCTCACCATAACCTTCTTTCAGGGAGTTGCAGAGAGCTGTAAGGTCTTCCAGGTAAAATTAAAAAAATTTAAAAAAAAAAGGGAAAAAAAAGAAAAAACACCCACACCCCAGTTCCCCACTACCACAGTCAAATCTCTTGCATTTGGGGAAATCACAGGAGTAAACATACCTAGAGTGCAGGGGATGAGCCTCACATCATGGTGTCTCCCCTGCCAAGCAAGTATGATGTCTGACTTGATCACAGACATTCTGAAGAACCAGATACTCTATGTAATGTACAAAGACTCTTTATCTTGGTTAGTAGAAAAGACTTTCAGTCCATAAGCAGCATCTTCTATTGTTTTTGTAAGACTGTTCTGAAAAAAAAGAAACCAAATTAAACAAAATGCTGTTTTTTAAATGTGCATTATGCCCAGTAACTATGATGTGATACAAGTGTGAGGAAAGGTTTTGAAACGTACTTCAAAAGGGCAAAATTCCATATACCATCCCATTTTGCCCTCTTTCCTAGAAAAATAAAAGTGTCTTTGAGATACAAAGCTAATGACTTGAGAACACATGCCAATTCACGCTTCATATATTTCTTTTAGTGGGCCACGAGTGCAGTACTTATTAAAAGCTAAAGTAAAATTAAAAGTTCTCTTCATCTCTCACTAAAACCCAGAAATTCATTCAAGACAATGAGCAAATTCACAGATTCGCTCACTTAACTGTACTTTAACTGTGTACCAGCTAACAAATATTTATTTTATTTTATTTTTTTTTTTACCACTGTGTGGTAGGTGATCAATACCACTACTAAAGTAACATGGAAGATCAGGAAAGGCAAAATGAAAATGCTATAAAAACAGCAATGCCTGACATCAAAACCATGTTCTAAACATTAGAAGTTCTTCACCTTGAAAGACAGCATCTTTCAAAAGACTGAATTACTCAAGATTGCTTTTTCTTTCTCTTTTACAGATAAGCATTGTCTGAGGCCTTCAGGTACCACACACATGAGCAGTCAGCACCCACCTCAGCCCCCTCAGTACTTGCCTGTGAGTAAAGACCTTAAGTTCTGCCTGTAAATGCGTTCCCTCTTATTCTGTAATATCACATAAAGCTACAAGTGGTCCAGTTGAAGTCTTAGCCATGAACAATTTGATTTTTGCAAGGTCACGTAAGATCCTGTTTTGCTATACAACAATGTCCCCTCAGCTCACCTTCCTTTGTTGATGCCTGAGGTCAAGAATGGATCTACAAACTATTTGCGGCATCTCAGATAACAGCGCTGTTTTTACTAGCTACAGTTTCAAGTATGGTGCCTAACATCACATCTTTATTTGATTTTATTAACAGAAACATACATCTGCTCTAGAAGCGAGGAACATGTCAAACGTCAAAGGTATAATTAAAAAATATATCTGGTTTTGCAATCAGAAAACAGTGCTTCCATATTTAGCTTTGATACATAAGCAGACATTGCAGATGATAGAAAAGACTTTGTTTAATTGCTTAAAAAAGTAGATATATTTTAATCCATAACCTGCATTTCTCAGTAGAAATGTACGAAGGCTGTTTCAAAAATAATGCCTCCTGTTTTATTATAATAGCCCACAGCATCAGATGCAGATGTTGGTGGAAAGGCAGTAGAGGCTGGGCCTTCCCACCAGTATTCCATTACATTTTGTTGCCATGTGACAGATGGCAGCAAAGGGAGGGCCAGTCAGACAAAACGGCATCTGACATGGAAATGTGTATGAAGCAAAGGTGTATCACTGAACTCCTCCACACAGAAGAAAATGGCACTCATTGACATTCCTCAATGCTTGCTGAATGTTTATGAAGAGCAAACAGTGGATGTGTGCACAGTGAGGCGGTGGGTGGTACGTTCCAGGAGTCATGACAGCAGCAGTGGGTCACCTCTGATGCTGCATGGCATACAGGCTCTTGTTCATTGCTAGCAAAAATGTATAGCTAATGGAAGTGTGTTGCAAAATAGTATTCTGTAACTGAGGATTTGCTCCATCAATTAGTGTTGAGCTCTTTGTATCTGATGTCATTTCCACAGAAATAAACAGGAGGCATAACTTTCAGAGCAGCCAACATATTTACAAAAGCTATTTGACAATATTCTTCTATTGAGAATACATTAAACCTATAGTATTACCTGGCACATATTTGCTTCTCCACTGCTTTGCCATTAACTTTAAATTAGCTCCAAATTTCTTTATTTTTGAATCGTAAATATACCTTTCACTTTTGTTTCTTGTGGTTGAATTGCATACAAGCTTCTGTCTGATTCTTAGGAATTTAATGAGGTCTCCAACAATTAAATTCTTTACAATTTTAATCAAGAATAAGTTTCTATTAAAAGTATATTTCTAAACACTTTATTTCTATACATTTTTTCTACATTTTTGGTATACTTAAGATATAGCAACATATCACAGTGTCAACAACTGAAGGATTAGATATTCAATTCACCTTGAAAGGGAATTAGGGTTTTTCACTTATTTCAAATCTTTGAACCACATCCAAAGCATGGCCAGAAAGAATGCAATTACCAACCCAGGAAACTATGATCACCATATTCGTTATAAATTTTCAGACATCTGACAAGCCAGGAAAGTAATGCAAAGAATCCCATCCAATATATGGTGGGGCTTTTTTTTCCCCCTTTTATTCCATAATGTAACTCAAAGGATTGAACCAAATAATTCCCACTTATTATAAGAAGAACTTAAGCAGTATAAAGTCCACAAAATGAAAAACTGAATCTTGTGAACAAATACTGACATAGTTTGTACAAAAGCTGAAATAAGAGAAATATCAAGCAGGCCAGCTTCAAAATCTGCAGAAATGAATGATATAGGTCCCTCTGACAGCTGGCCAGCTTTGATAAAGCCCCACATTCCACAATGAATTGAAATTGCTTTCATGTGTTTGTCTGCCTGCACAAGGTGTGTGCTGACATCGAGAGAGATGAAGTAAGGTAACTTAGAGGTAACTTGAACTCTGCAATTTGAGGATGAAACCTACGCATATTTGAGTAATTCCTGAGCCTGAGCCTGTGGGGTAATCTATTATTTTTAAATAACTACTCTGTTATTAAATATCCTAACATTTACTCTCATACAAAGTGCTATTAAGTGGCTTTGCCACCAGATGGCATAAACAACACAAAATCTTTTTTTTCAACAGCTATTTTTTTCAAATTGCTAGATATTTAAGGTGCCATTATTTTAATCCAGAGCAATTTGCTATGGCTTACCCGAGGGAGAACCCAGGCTCTACTTCACCATCTTTCACAGTACTTAGGATATCTGTACATAAAACCTCTGAAAATATTTAACAAACCAAACTCTACTGCAAATAGAGTAAAAATCTTATCTATACTGTTTTTTTTTTTTTTTAACTAGGATGTCTTAAACGCATTTAAAAATCAGTTCAATTATGGTAAACTTGGAAAGAGCAACAACAACAGAAAACATAGATTTATTTTTATCAAAACAGGCAAAAAATAGCTTAATTAGCACACATATAAAGTCTCAGAACAATACTAAACTTCACAAAATATCTGAATAAATATCAGCTTCAAATATGTCACGTTGAAAGCCAGGGACAAAACCAAACTTCATGCAGTTTTATCAAGTAGCGTGAAGATTATTTTATTTGCACTACTTTATATTTTAAGTTGCGGTAATCAAACATATTTGTTTTTTCCTGCTTTAACTTCAGGTAATTTTGAGTTATGTCCCTTAGGAAACGAATGTTTGTGATTTAGAAAGATCTACCTGGCTGCAGTACAAGATTCCCAATATTTCCAGGACTGCCACAATTATCTAATTATACACAGTCTAGTATTTAACCAGAGAGACGTAGAAACTGTTAGAAGGAGATGGAAATGCAATTTAAAATTATCTGTGAATCCACCCTTAGAAAAGATGAAATAAAATACAGAACGAAACTCACCGCACCTACATTAAATTTCACCCAGAGACCAGTCTGGCCAACACAAAACATGCACTCATTCCTATCTCCAGCGGCCTCAGCCTTCACTCCCACAGACAACAATCTCTCACTGAACCACTGAAGCTTCCAGCCCCTGCAAATAGGTTGACATTAATTAATGCTAACCCCACTAGGAAGCAAGAAAAATGGTGGAGATGTGGATGTGTCAGCTGGATAAACATGGTAGCAATGAGCTGGTGGGTGGGGGTGGGCTGCCAATAATAACAATACTGGGATAAAGCTATACCTTTACCTGTGGATTATATGGACAGTACTCAATTAACAATTATTAATAATTATCTTAGGAGAAGGAGTGAAAAAATACGGACTCCAGGTAAGCAGAGTCTCTCATCAATTACATTCACACAGGCTATTACTCTGTTAAATATATTTGTAAAAAGCACACTCCAGTTCTGCTAGCACTGACTAAAGGATGAGAAGTCTGCAGGCCTGCATTACCTCACTAATTTGAATTCATGGTTTACAATGGCATCTTTTACTCTTCAATGATTTTAAAGAGGCATATTTAAATCTACGTTGTATGCTGTGGAATACATAAAACTTTGCCTGTTGACACAGATATGCCTGTTTAATCTGAACTACTTATATTTCTGCTGGTAAAACAAGGGAGAAAAACTCAAACATATTTTTGTTTTCTTTCTTTTCTAGAAACCCTTGCCTCCCCCACGGTAAGATCAGTTCAGAAATAGCTTTCATGCTTTTCCCAACATAGGAACTCCAGAAATCTGGAATTGGGTTCAATCCAGCCACAAATTGTTGGGGGGCAGGGACAGGGGGTCTCTTCATTTATATAATTTCCTCATGTTCTACTCACAATACAATATCATCTCTGCTGTCTTTTAAATCTTTCTGCTTTTTTTTTTAAATAAGTTTAAATCATGTTGATAGAAATCAACTGCAGTCATTTACTCCCACAGAAGATGGATTGAACTCTATTCCATGAATATGTATGAACAAATTTTTCTATCATATGTTAACAAAAAAAGTAAACTTTTTTATGTTTTTTTCATTCTCAAACAATTACAGTTGGTACAAATAAAATAATTTTGAAAGGTAATCCCAAACTGCCAGGATTATTCCTCAATGATTATATTGAATGCAGTAAGAGATGTAAGCAGGTTTAAAATATGATCAGAACTATAGAACATTCCAGTTCTGGGGCCCCCAACACAAGAATGACATAGAGGTATCGGAGTAGGTCCAGAGGAGGACCACGAAGATGATGAGAGGGCTGGAGCACCTCCCCTACGAGGACAGACTCAGAGTTGGGGCTCCTCAGCCTGGAGAGGAGAAGGCTTTAGGGGAACCTTATAGCAGCCTTCCAGTACCTGAAGGGGCCTACAGGAAAGCAGGGGAGGGATTTTTTTATAGGGGCATATAGTGAAAGGACAAGAGAAAATGGCTTTAAACTGGAAGGGGGTAGATTTAGCCTAGGTATCAAGAAGAAATTCTTTACTAGGAGGGTGGTGAGACACTGGAACACTTCATCCAGAGAGGCTGTGGATGCTTCCACCCTGGACATGTTAAAGGCTAGGCTGGATGGGGCTTTGAGCGACCTGGTCTAGAGGTAGGTGTTCCTGCCTATAGCAGGGGGGTTGATCTTAAAGGTCCCTTCCAACTCAAACCATTCTATGAGTCTATATTATTACACAAATAAGCCACAGGGCATTCCCCAGCTGGGCCTTACCCACTCAGAGATATCAGCATTGGAAAGCTGGCATATACTGGAGAAGAGCATGAAAGCAGTGCTAAGTGGCATGGAACACAGTACAGCACATTCTTGCAAACATAGAATATTATCCAAACTTATTATTCGTATTGAATCCTGGACCTGAGCTAAGCTCAGCACAAGTACATTGAAATACACTTGGAAAATTCCAATTTCTTCCCTTCTGAGCTCGCACTTACAGCAATCTTTGCACCTCCTTCATTCCCTAAAAGTTCTTCCAATTCTCTTTTGGCTCTTTCAGGCCTCTGAAGACACTGCCAAAACAGTATCATCCACTTCCTCCAGAGCCGAAGATAAGCAGCCACGTCCTCCACACCAGGGAAACACCCAGCCAGTCTCATATTTTTCCAGTATCAGCAAAGCCCACAAGGTACTGCTACATTTCTTCATGCTGATTTCCTGAGAATCAAAACACTCTCCCTGGCAAAGCCACCATACTTCTCCATCACGCTTCTGCTTATACTTAAGGAAATAGCTGTTGATTCTTTAGACAGCTGTGAATAATCAAGAGAAGTGGTATTTAACATAATCTGATACCACATTTTTTAAAGAAAAAACTGCCAAAATAATGGTAAAGAGGTAAAGGAGCGGAAAAGTAGGTGGAACTCTCATGAACACTCTGTTTAAGGCCCTACTTTTTTTTTTCTTTTTTCCCCTCCCACTGATACTTAGAGGTTTGGCAATCACTGCTAAGTAAAAGTAATTGCATTTGCTCAGCACAGCTGGTGATGGAAAGCCAAGTATGGGGAAATACCTTGACTGTACCAGAGAGATACAGAAACACCTTCATATCCCAAGGATATTGCATTCAGCACAAGAGAAATCTGTAGCCAGAAATCTTGCTCCAGTCATCACATCAATCCTTTACATCAGAATCCCCCCAGCTTCTCCTACGTCATACAACACACATGCTCATACAGCACTTGGAGATCATGGATAGAGGCTGAGTCCAGCAGTTGTGTTCCGCTGAACACAGAGCCAATCTCATAACTTGACATACACATGCTACTATTTTCATATAATATATTGAGCTACATGAAGATGAATGCATGCTGCTCACTGCCCTCTAGCCAGATACATGTGCACTCCCATGTGACCAAAATACATACGCATAAATGAGGCAGGTGATGGACATGCTGAGAACAGCACTGATATACATCCAGGGCAGCCAGGTATAATGCACAGCCTCTCTGAAAACCTACTGCAGAAAGAAATTTGGGCACAACTGAGCCGTGTCAGTTCTACCCAACCTTCTGCAAATACCTTCAATTTCAGTTCATTGAGTTGGAATTTTGCTTCATTTTTACAAAGGTCACCAGAGTCCAAATCCTATAGTATAAATCCCGTGAGGAAAGGGGGGGGGAAAAAGAAAGTAGCTTACAAATCAATGAAGAAATCTACTTCAAGTATATACTTAAGGACCTAGCTCTGAGTACGCTTTATCTTTCCTGAATGGCACTTAAATTCTTTCATGGATTAGGTTAAAGCTGTTGGTTGTTAAGACATTTTATTAATATGAAGTAGCTTCATATTCAGATGTGTGACCTGACCTATAGCTGAGAAGTTTGAAATCCCATGGCTGATCCTCCCCTTGGTAGGGCAGCACATAAATTGAACGCTGTGAGAACTATTACAGACTGTGCTTGCCAGCAGTCATCAGTATGCAAAGCACTTGGATTCAAAAGGTCCTATTAAAAAGCCAAATTCTTTAATATAACAAGTAATTTCTTACTCTAGAAGTGAAAGGAGGCAGAAAAAAAAAATCACAACTACAAGATTCCACATTGCAGTTATAAATGCCAAAATTTTTCTAATGCATATATATGTAAATTGTAACAGATTTTTCAATCACAGGAGTAGGAAAGGAATAGCAAAGACTAAGACCACACATGATCTGGGAAGGGACACATTTCCCACACAGGCACTTCACTCGAAATACTTGTCACCCCTCACCAATTCAGTCACAACTCGGTAGGGAGAAAACATACATACGGACTGCACTATGGAGGAGTGCAGCACCAGTATCTGCAAGGCTATAAGCAAAGCTATCAAACTGCAGGCAGGATTGAGGAGTGCATATTCTGTTTCCCAGCGAGACTTGGAAGGTTTATAAAATCATACACATCATTATTTATACACTCTTAAAAACATCTTCATAAAAATACAGGCATGTGCAGGATGCTGAAATGTATTTGGAAGGTTTGGCGAGAATTAAACTTCTACATGCCTAGGGTAGATGGGCCATAAAAGTGGAGTGTCCCCTCATGGAGGAGTCCTGCCCTGCAAGAAAATCTTCCTTATCTCTTAACTTTACTAGGCACCCAACATTCTAAGTACAGTCTTCTGCTTGTCATATAATGACCTCAGAGACCAAGCTAACAAATCACACGTTAACACAAAAGCATCTATCCAAATCAGAAACACGTTCTCTCCTTTCTCCTACCCTTGCTGGAATGTTCCTCCAACAGATCCCATATCTCTTGCTTTTTTAACCCTCCATGCTTATGCATTCAGCACACGTAAAAGGAAGACATTCCTTCTCACTGAAGAAGCCTTGAAACATAGCTCCCAGGGTTTTTTTTATATACTTTCTTCCTTTTGCATTCTCTTTGAATTATTTAGTAAATTGTTGAATTTTCAGGAACCTGGAGCCTTCAGAAAATTACCAGGTGCTTATCCATATCTTATGTTTCTAAAAAGCTTCTAAAATCTAGACCTCAATCTCTTTCATTATACACTCTATACGTGTTCATCAAACCTAGGACATCCAATAAAATAGGTCAGATTTGATACACTGTCCCTTTTGAGGGGCAGAATATTTTCTGGTGATCCCCTCTCAGGAGGGAAAGGTATTCTTGTTGACCAAGCATTTCAGAAGACAGCATAAAAATACATAACTACCAACTTAATTTGGAACCAGAAGGAGCATTCCCCACTTCTCTTTACAAGCTTGCATCTTGAGTTCCTGGTTTGCATCTCCTTTTATCTACACTTTTTATTCTGCCGCTGTCCATGTTTCATTTTTGAAAATCTTCAGTCTTCAAAAAAAAAAAAAACTCTGCTTCTACCTAACTTTAAAGTTTGTAATATTACTTTTAGAATAAGATGAAGGGTACAGAATAAAGCTTATAACTGTTCAAATCTCTTCTCTCCTCTCAGAATAAATCCTAAATGGGACTTTTCTCATTTGCCATAATTAATACTGTGGATGCCGTTCCTTTCTATGGAAGTCCATAACCTTTTCCTGCAAATAATTTATGTCAAAAAATAACCAGCCTCTGAATTTCTATAGCACTAATAAAATGCCAAGGGCCGTTAATTTCCAGGAATAATGCAACTAAAGTATTTAAGTCCTCAGTCATTTTTATTTTATGAT
The DNA here is from genome assembly GCF_016699485.2 of Gallus gallus. Taxonomy (NCBI): domain Eukaryota; kingdom Metazoa; phylum Chordata; class Aves; order Galliformes; family Phasianidae; genus Gallus; species Gallus gallus. The sequence goes on from NC_052535.1 coordinate 77,758,458, forward strand.
AATGAAATCTTTGCATATAATTCTTTCTTTTCCAGGCATCTATCTTTTAGAGACCTGAGTGAAGTAAGTAATCATCTTTGTATATATTATTACGGCCTAAACCATACACTTTTAGGGGCTGCACATCTTCTGATGTAACAGTATTTCAGGCATGACTTAGCCTAGTAGGTAAAAATACCATAATAACCAAATTATTTTTGGTCGTAAATATATCTATTCTTAATGTATATAGTCCTTTCAAAACTGCTATGCTGTGAATGACAGTTAAGATCCTGAAGTTCCTTACAGAAATAAAAGCACACACACTGTTAAGCAACCTTCCCAAGTAGCCAAATAAAAGTGCATCTCATCAGTGCCAAATGCCGCAGATGTCTATGAAAGCTGTGCAGAATGGAGAGGCACTTGTGTGCTCTCTAGGCCAGTAATGTTAAAGAAGAACCTCTGGGCTCTTATTTCCAACAGGGGCTGCGAAAGCTCTCTCTCACTGCCCACACCTCTAAGCAGCCCATGGACAGAGGGCAGAAACTGAGAGGCAATGCCATGAACTCACTTAAAGGCATAATACACTTCTATAACGTTCTTTTTATCTCACAGCAAGGGAGAACAGGAAATAAAGGAATCTCTACACCAGCTAAATACAGCCATTTCCTAAAACAGATGCCGTATCACAAACCTACAAGCTAGTTTAACTTCAAAATGATTTGAATTTTAGTTCTCCACAGCCTCAATCAGAGGGCCATCCCAGAACCTCACTCCTCCCATGGTTTGAAACTCCTACGCTTTGAGAGGTTATTAAAAACATGCTTCGGTTGCAATATTGTAATTCACATTTAATGCAAAACAATATTACCAAGATAATATTTTAACACAAAAGCTTTGTCATGTCCCAGATACTGATTCATTACAGAAATCAAATAGAAAAACACTCCCAAGAACAATAAACATCTTACATCTGTAATTAATATTTCTGGCTGGGCACTATACAGCTGTGCAAATACTGCAGCTTCTAATAAGCTCATAGTTTGGCTACATCTTAAGGAGAAATACTATACATCTCATAACATGGAAAAGATACTAAAATTAGATTTGAATGGATCATCTCCCATTCATATTGCTCCTAAGATATAAATAGTTTCAGCACGATCCAGAGGAGACAAGATGCACCCTTGCCAAGTTTGGACACCAAGCTGCAGGTCAGTGTGGTTAAGAGAGGAAAAGTAGAAAAAAGGAAAACAAAACAAAAAAATAGGTTAATTATGAGGGTGCTGGAACAGGTGACCTAGAGGCAAGAAAGACTATGTTCTGGATGTCTACAAGACTGAGCTGGGAAAAGCTCTGAGCCTGACCTCATCAACCATCTTGTGCTTTGAGCAGAAGTTTGGTCTAGAGACTTACCCAGGTCCCTTCCAACCTGAATGGCACAACTAATTTCTAAGCAATGCAAAAGCATTAATGGGAAGATAAGTTTTTGGGAAGACTAAAGAAACAACACCTACAGAGACTAAATCTTTTTAGTATTTATGAATTATATTCTTGTATCAAATTAATAATCAAAATATAAATCAAAATATAAATCACATTCCCACGTGAATCAAAATACTACAGAAATACAGTGAAAACACACCAAACTCTGCTCTCTAGATACCTGTTATTCATTTCTTTGTAATATAATATGCCGTATTTAGAATCATAGAATCACCAAGGTTGGAAAAGACCCACAGGATCACCCAGTCCAACCATTTAGACTCTCCATGCAGTGATTTTTGTTCAAGGAACGTTTGGACGTTGTTTTGAGGGACATGGTTTAGTGAGAACTACTGGTGATGGGTGCATGGTTGGACTGGGTGATCCTGTTGGTCTTTTGCAACCGTGGTGATTCTACGATTTTGCATGAAGTATCTGCCACAACAGCTAAAGTAATCACACTATCAGTTAAGGACTCTGAAAAGAAATGACTGATTTTAACCTGCGGATAGTGTGTCTCCAGTCAATCAAAATCAATCTCAATTTCATACAAAAGCGATGAAGAACCATATCATCAGTTAAATTGACATGCAATAGTGATCACTGCAATAAACACTACATTCATTTATACCCCTGAACATTCATTTCTCATTGTTGCCAGTGGGCTGAGATGAGAATTTAGCCTGAATTTCTGACAAAGTGATCGGGTGTTCATCATTGAATGTCTACAGAATGTTTTAAATTGAAAAGATATTTGGGTTTGTTGTGGTAAATTCAAGTTGGCAATTAAAAGAAAAATATTTACTGTGTTATCATTTTATATAGGCATCTGGAAGAGATAAAGGTTAGTATTTAATCTTATGTTATTAATTTGTTGTCTTTTCTTTTGTATTACAAGATCGATCAAAGTATTCCATCATTAAAACTCCATCTAGGTAATCAGTAAAAGAAACTGACATATATCCTGCTATATAGGATCATACAGTCTGGCTCTATATTCAAACTAGTATTAGACATCCCATTGGTATACATCTGCTGAGAACAGAGAGATTTGGACTGACTTGTACACTTGTGGGAGTTGAGCAGAAAAAGGAATTTATCTCAACATTTGCAATCCAGGGAAGTAGGGCAACATACTTGTTCCAGGCAAATCAAATTCTTAAGGTCTCAAGGGAAAAAAAAATAATACTAGAACCTCAAAAATATGAGAGAAGGATATCCTGAAACAAACAAACAAAAAAAAAAAAACAAAACAGGCACAAATCTAATCTGCCAGTACAACATCTCTTTTCTTTCCATCTTGACTCTCACCTCCCTGTCAATGAGTTCGTAATTTCTTCTGGCAGTTCATTTTGTGAATTAAGGGCAGTTTCCCAATTTTCAGGTAGAAATAGTATTGACTGCACTGATACATTCATTATCTGTCCCACCCTACAAAAGGAATTTATAAACTCTCTATACATTTCTAGTACAGTATTCTGTTCTTTACCATTATGTTAATTATACATGATGCCAGCAAAACCTGTCATGTTCAGCATCACCATGTAAAATTTAGTACTACAGTAATGTTTCCCACTGAAATAATGAGTTGACTGATTTAAATTAAACTAATTGTAGCCTATTCCTCCACTGAACTCCTTCCCCTCATTTATGAATTTGATTAACTTAATTCTTTTTCAGAGTAGTTGCTAGATACTGCCAAAGTCACACATGAGAGGAAATAATAAAATCTTTCTCATTTCATTAATTGACACAGATAAAAGGAAGAAACTTGAATTGATTTTACAAGAACAGTGTAAAGCAAAGCACCTTCCTGAAGCCAGGTAAGAATTTCATTGTACTAGAAGCTTCAAGACCCAGAAAATTATACTTCACAACGTAATAAAAGCAGGATTATATCACTTCTTGATGCCAAGTAGTGATACAATATGTAGCTGAAAAGCAAGAGTAACCATCCTTGGGAACTGCTTTCAGGCTATGCTTGAATTTTTATCTTTATTAGCGTACTACTGTATTATATTTTTGCCTAAGTTTTCAAGAGTGTTAAACATACCATAAGAAGTAGCTCTGCCATCTCCAGCCTCAGCATTTCCACTACATTCCATTTTCTGTTTTTATATATGAAGAACATATGTGTGGCCTTCTTAAGGCCAATTACTACTCCATAGAAATCTGCCACAATTCTCCTACTTTTCTAACTGACATAAATCTTTTCTAAGTGTATTATTTTCTAAATATGTTATTCAATCTAAATCCACCACACCTCTCACAAAGCACTCAATAAAAGTATAGGCACATTTCCTGTACTTTATCCTATGATTTAATGCCCTCCTTAAGTAGACAAATGCAGCTGAACAATTAAATAGAACCTCTCATCTATCCATCTTGATGCCAATGGTACTTCTCCAAGGTAAAATAATTACCCATAGTAAATGTGACAGTACATAGGACCCCTAGTGTTGTACCAGTGGCTCTGTTACGAGGAGTTATCTGACCACTGTATTTTCCCGTTCTAAATAATACTACCACAAAACTTCATAATATAACATGAAACCCTTGGAAAGACTTGTGGGGGTCAAAAAAAGTATGTAACTTCAAAAAGTGACTGGAGAAATTAACGGAAGAGAAATCAGTCAAAAACTGTTAAATACAAAATCACCATCTAAAACCAGGAGTGTCTACACCGATGTGTTGAAGGATTAAAGGGTATTCCGGGGTAGCACAGCCGTACATTGCTCTGTGATCTTACTCTTAAACATTTGCCACTAAGAGAAATATTTTTCTGACATCCCTTTCATTGCTTTCTCCTAGCTTTCAACATACACAGAACTCCAAAAACATTTGCAGCTCAGGTAAGAACCACAGATCACTTTGAAAACTAAACCAGGAATGGACAAATGTTAATCATAGTTACAGTGACACATTAAGCACCAGTTCTAAGGGTCTGTGCGTGTGTGTTGTCTGCACTGGGTGTTCTCAATGCATGCAGTCACAGAATCTAGAAGGGACTTCTGCAGATCACTGAGTCCAACCCCTGCTAAAGCAGTTCCCTACAGCAGGGCTCACAGAAGGTGTCCAGAAGAGGAGACTCCACATTCTCTATGGGCAACCTATTCCAACGCTCCATCACTCTGTCAGCAAAGTTATTCCTTGGGTTAGTATGGAACTTCTCATGTTCTAGTTTCTGCACATTGCCCCTTGTTCTATAGTTGCTTGCCAATGATTATGGTCCACCCCAATTGCCTTGACTCCTACACTTCAGATATTTATCTCAGCCTTTCCCCACATGGAAGATGCTCCAGGCCTTTAATAACCCCAGAAGAGTCAGCACAAAGGGACTGATTGTTAAAAAAAAAAAAAAAAAAAAAAAAAAAAGCAAGCAGACAAAAAGCAAAACGATGGCATAATCAATAGGAACCCATAGGACTTATTTGCTTGGCTGTACTCTGTGCATGGCTCAAGTTCAGAAATGCCTAAGATGGGACCTCAGAAAAGCAATGAGACTGGGGTGAGCCACTGAAGAATGACAGGGATGGGAGCAGATGGCAAACAGCTGGGCATGCAAAGAGATATGGAGAAAGGACACTAAGCAGCACAAGCTTCTTCCCCACTCAGAGCTGGGGTCAGCTGATCAGAAGCTGCAGATGTTGAGGACATTATATGGTAGCCACTGTTGTTTTAATGACTTTGTGTAAGTGAATGCATTCATCTTTTCTTTGTGAAAACTGCTTAAGGCATAATGCAGATTCCTAGAGGGAGGGACTCACAGGTAGCACTATGGGACAGTTCTGTCAGTGTATTATGGCTAGAAATAGATGACTCACTAAGCTGCATAGCATTCTGCGAAGGAACAAACAGGCTGGGAGCCAGCAGTGATGGCTGTGCCCAGCCCCAGCGCTGGCACATCCAGTAACCATGGCAATGTCACTCCTGTCATTGTCCCCGCGTTGTCTGCAATCCTCAGAGCTGGACGTGCCCAGGAGTGGTTTCACCACTCTGCCTTGAAGATGATACTTCCCCAAACACTCTTAAAAGCAGTGTTAGCTTTTTACTGTTGTATCATATCGGATCTGTTGTGTGCCAACCTCCATCTCATCTCTACTTAAAAAAAAAAGAAAAGAAAAGAAAAAGCTTCATTTTTATTTAACCCTTTTAGCCCCAAATTTCTATTTGTTTCATCTCTCCTTGTCAACAAACTTCTGCTGCTTTAAAAAGTACTTCCACAAAGGAAGTAAATAAGGTTTAAGCAGACAACACTCACTTACAGGCTTCTGAAAAACAAAAATCCTTCATTAGCCCAACTTCATGGTAAGAATTATGTAAGCAAAAGAAAAAACTTATGATTGTGCTCAAATATTGGTCTTTTATTATTAGATTGACAACGATGTATACTGTAGATGGAGTACATATAAATAACATGACCGTCATCTTTTTGTTTTGTTTTGGGTGGGGTTTTTTTTTGTTGTTGTTGTGGTGGTTGCTGCTGTTGAATGTCATTTGAAGTGCACCTGCCAGGATCACTCATATTGTATATCAATCTTTAAAGCAAAGCTTTGAGAGTTTGTGCCCTGGGAGACCCAGGGGCTCTGGGGACTCAGGGGTGATCAGACACATCTGTGTGGGTTAACCTCCTACCATCCTTGTCAGCACTTACAGTACTTTTATACTCTCCCTCAACTGCCCCTGCAAATACCCTTTCTATCAAAAACAAACTTTCAAGCCATTCTGATAGCCTATGAGTTGCACAACCTGAATTCATGCAGTAAGTAGATAAACAGCAGTACAATGCTATAGTGATGGAAAGTACAGCAATGATAACAGGGTAGCAAAGTCCCAGGCTGCAGCAACTGAAGATAAGCCAAAATGCAGCAGCTGTGGACACAGAAACAAAAGAAAGAATCTGCTTACCTTAGAAGGCCTCAGGCAGATAGAGATCCCCAGCCAAACACCCTTGCCCCCACTGCCAACCCTTAAATGAGGTCTGGGAAGAGGTGAATCCTGGCTCCACCCCTTCCAGTCATCATGGGCATTACATGCACCTGAGCTCCCCTGGGTTGGCCCTGCCTTCCCATCAGGTGCTCAATCACTGGTTCAAACCATGACTTAGCATTTCCACCACAACCAGGATGCACATACAAGCCATATCATTTGTTCAAAGTAGGATTTACCTCAACTTCAGCTAGTGCCAGGTCAAAGACACCCACCTCCCTCAGCTTTGTGTTACAGGCTCCAGCTGCACAATGGTGGTGGCCCTGTACTGAGCTACTTCCACCTCCTGACATCTTAGTCAATCTGAGGGCACAACTCCATCTGTTCTCCTCCCCTGCACATCTACGAAAAACCTCCCTTTACCTCTGTTTCCAGCTGTTCTCAATAGTCTCTCAATGCTCTCTTCTACATACAACTGATTCTTTTTCCTAAGTGCCCTGTACCAATTTCAGCTTCAGAAACTTCTACTGTTTCTTTTGGTCATTCAGTCAGGCACCGCTCCCTTTCCCTCTGTACAACCACTGCCCCTTTGAAGCAATAGGGACAGCACAAACAAGTACCCATACCCCCCTGCTATCCTACAATTTTCTTTAAAGTCCACATTTGGAATAAAAAAAAAAATATTTTATAAATAAAATATTGACTTTATTAGATATATACAAAAACCTTATATTTTTTACCACATATAAGTACGTATTTCTCTCACACTGATATTTTTAGTTTTTATTTCTGAAAACAAATTATTACCTGCAAAAATGTAACCGTTATTCTTTAATTTCTTGGTGAGCATTGCCATCCACTTCTCATCCTACAGCTTAAAAATACACCAGAAAGAAATTGTACAGAACACATTACAAATGTAGAGCTAACCGTGAAGTCTCCTTTAAAAAATAAAGTGTGCGGGGACAGTCACCAAAATTGAAATGTGAATACAAATGACAGATTCAAGATTTAATAAAACTAACAGCAGCGTATTAGCACTTTAACAACTCAATCTGATCACAGAAAGAAAATGCAGACGCTTGGCTCCAAACCCTTTACACAATTGGCTCAGCGATTTCATTTCTGAGCAGATCGATTGCCCACTGAATGTGAATCAATATGTAAAAAACATTGGTTTTTTCTTACTGACATCAGTGGGCATTGTTTACAGCCTTAGAAACAAATATAATGGTGCTGTAAACCAGAACATGGTACGTACAACACAAAAACATGAAACAATTACAATTATTATTCTTCTGTATGAAAAAGTTTTTGAACTTCCTTCTTATGCCATCATATTTTATGTATAGGTAGAATAACAATATACTGATAAAAAATGAACAATAAATAAGAATGCCATTTTGGCAAGCAGTGCTATCTCTTATGATACAAACCAGAAGGAAAAGATGGAAGCTGTCAATTATCACATTCTTCTCATTTACGACAGTCATTAAGTCATTTCTCCCAACAGCACTACACATAACAAACAGAAAGGCCTTCTGTGGTATGGCAGGATACGAAGGCTTTTATGCCACAATTAACTATTTTTTTCTCATGATGTGCATCTGCAAAATGCATCCTAACCATACACCTGGAATCTTTTCTAACATTGTTTCCTCTGCAGCCTCAACTGACTCAGTCAGTCCAAGCCTTCCCATATCACCCCACACTTGGGGCTCCCACCCTGCCTTCCATGCTGGCACAGCTCTCAGGTGATGCTCTGCTAAAGGCAGCATTAAATATACAGGCTGCAGATCACTTGCTTTGGGAAAACATTTTTCATCTGTCTGAATGCCCTCAGATGGGTAAATGCAGAGCAGAATTACAAATGAACATATGTCACCCATTAATTATGTTATGTAATATTTGATATTTTATTAATAATTTATATTTAATATTTTGCTATGCTTATGTGTAGAAGAACCTGCTATCAATTAAAATATGTCAGAAAACGTTACATTTTTTGAGGCATCAATCTGATATCATTGCTGCTGCATTGGCCTAAGAGACATCATAATAAACAGTTCAAAATTTCAAAGGTTATCAAACCACAAATGCTGCTCTATTGTATAAAATTCATACGGTAAAATGAAGCTCAAATTAAAAGCAATACAATTCTTTTCCTTCTGAATTTACTTTCACAGGATCCATGGTTGATACAGACGATGCGTCAGTCAAGAGGTCACCGTCTCCCATACACCATACAACGTGTGAAAATAAACCAAAACATTCACTTGCAAAAGAGAAAATGGAACATATTGCCCAACCCATTGAAAAGGTAAAGACTACTTTACTTAATGAAGAGAGAGGATTTTCAGAAAACAAGATTACTGCTCTATAGCATACACACATCTAAGAAATGCTGCCTACTGAAAACAAACCTCTAAATAAATAGCCTGAAATCTGTGAGCTTTCAACTCCCCTGAAAACAATCCAGCATGAGCTCTTGAAACCACTGATACCAATTTAGATGTTTACTTTGAAACAGATTTTCCAAAATGATTTCTTGATACAGATGCATTACAATTATTTTAATACACTGCCATAAACTTGCTTTAAATGCAAATTAGATATAATTTGTTTTTACTGACTTTTGCTTCTGCCAGCTGTGGTTCATTTCTATACGCTGATTATTATGTCTTAAAATTAAGGACTTGCACAAATATGAATGGTACATTGGAGAATGTGATCGCCATGAAGCAGAGGCAGCGCTGTTGGAGGAGAACACTGTGAGTACAATTTATCTTTAAACTCATGGTATAAACTTTTAGAGAAAACATCCTAAAACTATCCACAGTAGCTCAGTTTTTTTTGTAAATTAACCATATAATCCATACTAACTTTGATGTATAATGCAGTTTGTATATGTTGCCAACATATACACACTACCAGCTAGTCCACTAATTGCCAAAATATACACACCAACTAATCCACTAATTAACACATCAGACATTACTGACAAGGTTAAGGACAGAAGCAAATATCAATATTTTACTTTGTAATTAACTACTTGTCATAAAAGGATCCCCCCACCTTGCTGTTTTGCAGTCATTATTAATCTCCAGCTTTGAAAGGCACAGCCTGGAGGGAGCAGGGTGAGCAGAATGCTCCTGCAGGCAGAAGGTGCAGGGCAGAGTGCTCGGCCCCTAAAGGAAGGGGCCTCACCTAGGGCAACATGGGTATGATAAAAGTAATTCCATTGGAGCTTAGTGGTTTAAAAAGATATAGAGTATGGTCAACAGAAGGCATAAAACCCTTCAGTCTCCTAACCACCTGAGATATTGAAATCATACCTACAGGGCTGAAGCGCAGGAGGCCCATTTCAGCTCATCATCTTCCAGTGATCCAAACTATGATGACTGGATTTATTTATTCCCTTACTTTTAAGAGGTGAATGCAGTGACTACTTTTTTTTGAGGGCCCCTTTAGCACCAAACCTCTCAGCTGCAGTCTTAGGCTAGGTGTGCACACCCAAGGAGCAGGAAGATCATGTAGGTTAATGGCCAGCAGGGGCTTTTGAAGGGATGGAGCCCCACAGGACATCAGGGAGTCTCACACACTCTGGTGCCTACCCTGGTTTTCTGGCAGACCAACATCAGAACCAGCTGCAGAGGAATGCTGAGGACAGCCAGGCCAAGCAACAATAGCACCATGTTATTCCAATAGTGTTAATTTTCCTGTGGTCATACTGGGTTTCTAGTCCAATATGTTTGGAGAGCGTTTGACAATGTGTTGTTGTTTTTTTTTTAAATAATACTTCTATGCATAATAATTTGAAATACAATGCCAGATCCCATGTGAAACAGCAGAGGGAAGACAGTTTCTCAGTAAGCTCTTCCTTAAGAAAACTAATTGCATGCAGAGCGATGGCTTGAGTCCTCCCATCAGCACTAAGTTTGACTGCACTACTCTACATTGGTCACTCTGAAAAGAGTTTGGAAAGCAAAGTGTACAGCTGCTCTGCGATTGTGGAGAGTAGTGTAGCTGAGAAGCAGCTAACAGGAGTGTGCCTTTGGTCACAGCCAAGTGTCAGAGTAGTTCGGATACAATACTCTGGTTCACAGCTCAGTGCTCTGCACACCGGAAAGCTATCATGAGGAACAACGAAGGGAAATTTTTTGGACTTCAGATTTTTGGACTCCTAGAATCTGCTGGGAGTAACACAATGATTTTCATCTATTCTAGTCTAGAGATTGGTGACCCTGCACACAGCATGGGGGTTGAAACTAGATGATTGTTATGGTCCTTTCCAACCCAGGTCATTCTATGATTCTGATTCTATTCAAAAGTATAACAGATTTTGCAATCTCCTATCCTCAGCTACCTGTGAAAACTCTAAAAGCATGCATTTAAGAATTATTTTAATGTATTCTAGTAGAAAAATATACTAGCAGTTTTCTTCAATATTAGAACAGTCTCACTGAAATACATAAATACATTTTTTCCTTTACATCTGTGGTTTTTGTATCTGCATTCTGGCCAGGAAAAAAAAAAGCTTCTGGTTTTACATTCCATAATACATAAACTTTAGTACTGGATTTCAGCAAGCACAGAATCAGATACACTAAGACTGTTAACAGCATTCCTTGATTAATATTCTCTCTTGGTTTCTTCATTTACTGCATATTCTTAAAAAATATATATGTTATGTTCAGTACTGCTGGTGTAGTTGGCAGTTCTGGTCAACAACTCCTGCAGCTCCTACTACAGTGACATTAAGTTGTTATCATTCACATAAAATCTAAAACTTGGGTAGTGCTTGGATTTCTCTGAAGTTCTTAGCTTTGTTGATTTATATTTTCTTTTACTGTATTCTCTAACACTCTTACAATAAAAAATATGGAACCATATGTACGAGTACCCATTCAGTGCAATAAATAAAAGAAGGAGTAATTTTGAAAAGCTGACACATTTTATATTCCCTTCCTTTGCTCTTCTACTACATAAATGAGAACTATTATGTTGGCATGATACAGAATGACTTGCATGAAATAATGTGGGAATGTCTTCGTTCCATCACTGTTAACATTTTTTTCCGGCTTTTCCACAAAAGAGTAACCCAGTTAGACAGATCACAGAATTTGAAACATTTTCTAGAAAACATTCAGGTTCATGAGCTCCTTAGGCATATGAGAGGCTTCACTGTGTTGAGTGAAATTGCTAAAACCAGTCATGCAAATGTTTACTTACATACTGAACTTTAAGACTATGAACAGCCTACTGACTGATTCTGCAGGGGTGTCAACTCCGAACACACATGTAAATGGCCAAAACCATCTTTCAATATTACTTCTGTTCTCACTGTTACATTTCATAGGTATCATTTTATTATGCCATGTCCTTAAAGAAACTCGCTATAATTGCCATTATTGTAACAATTTATAAAAGTTGTATTACGCTTCGAGATTACCCCAACAGTGTAAATACGTATCAGATCAGAGTAAGACTCAGTGCGATTTAGAACTCTAAGGTCATAACAAGCATGAAGAGGCCATATCCTTGTATCATAAAACAGCTGTTCCATCTGAAGAAAATTAAGCACATAAAATCATTCACTGCCCTTGAAAGCAAACAGAAAACCAATGAATTATAATGCCTTCGCTCTCTTCCTACCTACAGTCACTCATTAACTCCTCACTCTTAAGCAACTTGACTTTTAATATCCCATTTTCATTTTAAGATACTATATGATAAAGATTTTGGCTTAACACTGTACAATACAGCAGCACTGATCAAGTCATGATTCTTCACTATTACCAGTCAAACTATTGGCTAATTATATATGACTTATGGAAATTGTTAACATAGAGCTGTATTACATATAAAGAAAATACTTTGCTACATTGCTTACCAACAAATTTCATTTAGAAATAGTTTTTCTTTCAACTATGTAGTATCACACTGCTACAATAAACTAATTCTGCAAGATTTTAATTCAAACAGCAGTTACAGGCAAATGTTATTATATACTTTTTTTTTTTACCAGAATGTACAGTATAACTGCTACAATAATTTGTGTTATACAGGATGAGACATTCTTGGTTAGAGATTGTTCTAAGAAATCAAACACCGAACCATACGTTTTGGTTGTCTATTATGGAAGAAGAGTATATAATATTAAAGTACGTTTTCTGGAAGACAGTCAACAGTATGCACTGGGAACAGGGCTCAGAGGAGACGATGTAAGTAAAATCCCTTCTTATGCTTTAGTCTACTGCTTCTGTGTCACACTATACAAGTTCTTAACATCAAAGATAGTTATAAACTTCTCACAATAGATCCTTGCTATGTTTCACTGAAGTTTGTTTTACAATACCAGCATTTGAACTGCATCTCAATGTTTCAAAAACCCCCAAGATAATAATTTAAAATCTAATTTTACATAACTCTAATTCTGATTTAAAATCAATGTGAAAATTTCCAAAGTACTTATGATTTTTTTACCTACTCTTAAGTAATATCTGCAAAGTAATGGGAAAAAGTCCTCCCTTTCCAAGTATTTATCATTCTACCTATCGCTGTAGCTTATTTTGCAGTCTGATATATTTAATATAAGCAGAAATATTAAAAGATACACAACTCCATATATCTGACAGCATGGCCTGCTGATGTTATTAGTGCATAATCAGATTCTCTAATCATCTGTCATTCATATGACAAACTGTAAGTCAATATATTTTAAAAACAAATGAAGAAATAGGACAGAAGTAGTCATGGATATTCAGAAGCCATGAGAAAATGTAGGAGTGTTATTTTCCCCTCCAATCGGACTTTCAAAGATGGTAAAATTGCAGTCAACAATTCCTTTACACTAGTAGTGCTCTGTGATGTAGTTAAACTCAATTATATTGAAATAGATGATGAGAGTAATTCTTATCTTGTCTATATGGTTAAGTAACAAATACTCCACCTGCATGTCTTTCACACAAGAAAAAAACCAAGCAGTCATTTTATAAGGACATGATAAGGAAAAAAGTAAAAGATTAGTCAGCTGAGCATTAAATTCAAATGCACAGCAAGCAAAGCAGAACAAGGAACTGCTACAAAGGTTACTAGATATGTAAATGGACAGATATTTCAATAAGGTGAGGTAGCAAAGCCCACGTAGCTGAATCTTCCAATTACATTCCTTTTATGCACATTAGTACTTCTAAAACTCATCCTGCAGCCAAACACTACACATTCCCTAGTGGCATGAGGGGACAAGGAAAGGAAGAGTAAAAGCAAGACAAGCTGGGGGTCAAGATAAAAATCATTTAATAAACAAAGGAGAAGCAGAAGAGAGGAAAAAAAAAAAAAAACAAAGGAAGTGATGCAAAAACAATCACTCACCACCTCCCATGAGTGAGCTGAGAAAAAGATGGCTCAGCTCCTTACACCCCATCCTCACCCTTTTTATTGCTGAATATGACATCACACAGCACAGAATACCCCTTTGGTTAGCCCATGTCATCTGCCTGGTTGTGTCCTCTCTCAGCGTCTTGCTCACCCACTGATCTATTCATTGCATGGGGGGTGGAGTGAGAAACACAAAGCCTTGACGCTATCTACTGGTCAGCAGTAGTTAAAGCATCTGTGTGTTATCATCTAAAAACACTGCACCATAGGACCTGCTACAAAGGAAATTAACTCCATCCTCACCAGACATGTCCAGACAAGTCAAAAGCTAACAAAAACCTGAAATCAAAACCTACCCAAACTACTTTGATTAATTTAATGGGTCCAAGATTTACAGTTCAACTCTTCATGGAAATCATGGGAGGAATCATAAGCTTCCAGACGTAGGAGACACAAGTTAACTAGAAAGTTGTTCTTCAGGAAGACTGGTTTAATAATTAATAATAAACCAAAACCTTCACTATACACAAACAGTTTCAGAGCAGGAGGTTAGAATAAATCGTACTGCTGGAGCCACTACTGTGGCACTGCTGTAGCGCAGTCTTCTGTAAAATATTGTCTATGGTTCTGAACTGAACCTCCCAGATAATTTCCTGGAGTTTTATTACAAATTAAGAGACAGAAAGTTTAGCTTTCCATGATTTCTATGTTGTTCAGTCTTCCTGTAACTGCCCAAATGAAAAAAAAGGCACAAGGGATTTAAAAACTGAATGAAATTCAAATATAGTACACCATGTAATAAAGATAAAAACTCAATCTGTTTGTCATTTGAGCAGACTTGACAATTAAGGGAACTACAGAATTACACAAATATGAAAACCAACTGGGGGGAAGGGATTTTTACTAAACTAAAAGGAAGCGGAGCACAATCTCACCATCTCAGGAAATACCATTAACAAATGACTCTGTTGTTTGTTTAATTTTATGCACAGAAAGAGTGCATCTTGAACAGCGGGTCTGGACTGAAATTAAAACAGGAAAACTGCAATTCGAGAGCAAAGATTTGAAGTATACAGTTAATAATAAAATGGCTTGGGTTGGAAAGGACCTTAAACAACATCTAGTTCCAACCCCCTGCTGTGGGCAGGGCTGCCAGCCACTAGATCAGGCTGCTCAGGGCCCCATCCAACACCTCCAGGGATGGGGCTTCCACAGCTTTGTAGGGCAGCCTGTGCAAGTGCCTCAGCGCACTCATAGCAAAGAAGTTGTCTTACTGTTATTCTGCAGCACGTTTAGTCTATTTCCATTCACTGAAAGCTTGTAATCTTAGACACTGAATATAAATATTCAAGTTTTTCCCTAACTCTTGATTCTTTGCATACAGGTTACACTTTGTACCATGAAAAAAAAAATGTATTTTTTCTTTTTAGAACTCATTGAATTCAACTTCCCAGAAGAGCATCACTAGTTCTTATGCCCCTCTGCTCTTATGGCCCTTTATAGGGGGCCCATCAGCTAGAAAATAATTCTCTGATTATCAGATTTTTATTTCAGAAAGTTTTTACTTCTATACCAATTTTATGGTGATCAAAGGCAATCTACTGAAGTTCCTTGCAGATAAATTAATATCAAGCTGGAATAAATACAAGCAAAGATGACAAAAAAAAAATAATAATTCTGCTAGCATCTTTTACTAGTAATTTAGCCAGATTCTTACATTGTACTAAGCTTGCTCCAGATCAAGTCATAAAAAGCTATGAAAATCAGATCCATGAATGGGACATTTAATATGAAATTTAAGCACTTACTCTCGAAATTGCTGTTCTGAACATCATTTACTTGCCTTCCCCCACTCCAGCCAGTTTTTCTTCCCTTTATTAAAGATCCACAGATAGCTATAACAGTACTGCTCTTCATGTATACGGTTCCTATCACAGAGCTAAACAACTGAAACCTTTGCTCATGTTTAAGTCTCTTCATGACAAAAAAAATTCTGATTTACTTTGCAAAATAACCTACCACACAGAAAACACGATTTTAGCAAAGTGGAAAAAATACTACACAAGTTAAAAAAATCATGAAAAAAATTAAAATAATTAGCTCATTTTCTTTTAAATAGAACAACTTATGAAATAACACAAGAGCAGTTACACCAAATGATAGATTACATCTGATCCTCTTGCTCTAAACTGGGTGTGGATGAGGTGGAAGTGACAGTGACTTCCATGAGTTATCATCACGCATACAATATGACTGTAAAGAGAGTAAATGTGATATAGTAAGCAATGCATTTCTTTCAAAGTGCTAAAGCAACAGTATATTTACATTTCTGTGTATGGTTGTAACAATTTAGTAACGATGAATTCATAGATTCAAGATGAATTTGGTAATAGTGATAGTAAAAAAATCAATCACTTACCTCTAGTGTTAAAATTAGAAGTCAAATCTGTTTCACCTGCAAAAGCTTAGAAGGTATGCACAGGGAGGTGTACTATTTAAACTGAAAGACACAGGATGATGACTACTGCACTGCCTGAAAAGTAGAGAACTGCTAACCGTCAGAATGGCAGAATCAAGGATGGAGTCTCACCAGTAGGACAGGTGAGCGCAGCTTTCAGTTCCAGTTCGAGTCAGCTTAAGGACCTCAAACAAAGCCTTCTTTTTAAGAACAGGATTAAAGGATGTCACTGTTTCCAACACCAGTGAATAAAACTAAAACTGTACTTTAAAGGGATTTTATACTGACTTACTTGGTAAACTGAACATTGGAAAAAAAAATCAAAAGGACAGATAAACTAGCAGTATTTCATGTGCTACTAACCAAATGTAATTTTTGACAAGGTAAAATCTTAGTGAAAAGATCAAGAAATTATCATTGCACCTGCCATTACAAACTTTCACAAGTGATATTGCATTCCCAGGGTTAGAGACGTACCCTTTTTGCTCCAAGCAGCCAGCTGTTCCTTCATCACATGAGACACAAACGATAAATGAGGGTTAAATTCTGCTGCTTTTTGCCTTATGATAGATCGTCTGATCATAATTTTATTCTAAATATTGCCTATTTCTAACACTGTCATTTGCAATTACTTTGATTTTATAGACAAATATATTTATCACTTAAATTTTTCAACCACTGATTTCATTTTTTAATTTTTCCCCCAGAAATTTAATTCTGTGAAAGATATAATTGACTTCTACAAATATGTTCCCATCACACTCATCGATGGAAAGGATAAAACAGGAATCCAGAGAGTACAGTGCTACCTTACACATCCATTAAGGCTGCACAAGATGTATCCTACCTTAACATCACCAACTTTTGAATAAATATAAATAGAACAATTATTTAAATGTGTAAAAAGCCAGGTTAACCTTTGAGTGATCAGCTCCCCGTATTATGAAGATCTCTGTATGTTCCACTAAAATCTTCTCTCCAACTTGGATTATAGATCCACTTTTAAATTCCTGCAGTATGTTTTTATCTAGTGGATGTATCAAAATTGAGGTTATAGGTAAAGTACATGTCACTGTATTAACTCACAGAAAAGCACGAAGAGACTGACTCCTGATACTCTGACAATGGTTGAGCAATTTGCTTATCTTGCATTGTACCTAACACAAGATGAAAATCAAATTCAGTCTTGTTTACTTGAATGTCACTGAAGCTCATTCAGTAGCAACACCTAATAAAACATTCTGTATCAAAAAAATTTATTCTTTCTTTAAAAATACACATAAAACACTATTTGAGTATTCACTGTTTAACACTTTAATTCTGTTCACGTGTGTATCTGCACAATAAAAATCCCTGCTCGGCAGCCACTGAAATCAATGGGCGTCAGTTGATGCTCATAAGTATTGGAGCAAATCCTAAGGACACCTTTAATGATAAAAGTTCTATTGCTTAACTATCACATAACCTTTAGCTTAAGCAGCAAGTACTTGTATTCCACATTTGAATGTTCAAACACACGCAGGACCATTAGGACAATTACACAAACAGCCCCTTCGAAGTCTTACCACATCCAAGGATACAGATAAAAACCATCAGCAGAAACAGTAGAAAAGTTTCAAACTCACCTAAAAATATTCCAGAGCGTATCAAAGCAGATGAAATGGTGAAGTATTTTTCCAGAAAAAAATGCAATATTTATTCATACAATTTAAGTTTTGCTATGAATGTGAAAGGAAAGCCTTAGGACTGTCTGTAAGCATCAGTGAGCATCTCTTCTCACTTTTCTGGGTAACTGGAAGAATTAAAACATTAAAGCCCAGACCATGAGATTCCAACCCAACTTATGATGTACTGTGCAATGGCACAAACTAGCACTGAATGAATTTGAGCAGTTAGTTGTTGTTCTCCTTGCAACCTCTTCATTTCTCCATGCTGTATCATAACACAAAAGAACATTCATTGTAATCACTTCTCTCAAACCACTGAGACTATTAAACTCGAAGGAAACTATTTTGACATGACACTATCTAACCATTGGAGTTCTGCTGAGTTTGGCAGAACTCAAAAAGGAAAAGAGGCATGACATAATCTGCTTTCAGACTTTTATAGTCACCATACAATTTAACTTACGAAAGGATTTTACATTAAAGGAAAAATATATTTTCTAAATTAAACCCACGATAAAAATGAACAGCTTAACAATTTAGACAGCAGACGATGTCAGAGACACACAAAGCTTTGTAGATGCTCACCAAAACAGCAAACTTGCTTACTAAAGACACACACTATTAATATACTTAAACCACCTAGTTTATAATGCTGAGCAGCAACATTTTTTCCACACACACAGAGTACAGCTTTCATAAAGAATGTTCTTATTTTGCCAGCAACAACTCTTGAGAAGCAAATTCAAAGCCATTTATTTTGTAGCTTCTACAGAAACAAAATTAATACGGACAGTAACCTGGACTGAAAGAGTTTAACAAAGGAGGGATTTTAACCATATTTTTCTTATGTTAACAGTTCTAATATTTATTGTATGTGATATGCCAGAGTTTTAAAATGGAAACTATTTTCAGAATAAAAAATGTAAATAGTACTGTTAGGTTTGGCATAAAAGTACATGAAGTGAAAAAACCCTCTAGTGTACCCATCTAAAAAAATATAATTCCATTTGAATACAAAAATGAGAACTGTCCTTTCATTATTACTGACAAAACAGAGAAAAAGAAGTTTGTTCTGTGGAATACGTTAGTCTATGATACAAATGATACAAAATTTTCCAATGTTTGATGAAGAAGGTCTCACTTAAAGCACCAAGTCTCTGAACGATTTTAACAGTATTGCAAAATTATTGGAAAGCAACCTTTTAACTGTTTAGCTTTGTTGTACTTTGAAGTCTTAAAATATTTACATTTCAATACAGATACCATACATACTTTATCAAAACAATGAATAATCCGCCAGAGTATATAGAAAAATATTCCCAGCTTAGTTAAACTGTTTACAAAAATGCACCAACAGTGAAAATGAAGAGCTAGGAACTACCAGTGTTTCAAAATAGTAGTTCCGGTTCAAACTTATAATACACATCCGGCATTAGAGTTCTGAAGTCTGAGACCACACAGAAAAGTTTCTCTCTCCTCTCAGTCCAAGTTCAATGCATCCTCCAACCAACCCTGCCTGCTCAGCAAAAGCAGTACAAAGGGTTGGCATGGTTGTGCTCTTTTTCTCATATCTATGCAATACAAGCTAGGTAAAAACTAAGTACTAGAAAAAAAATAAGCATTTTAGTGCTATTTGACCTAGTGGGAGTAACTCTCATCTCACAGATTTCTCATTTACACCCTTGTATTCCTCTAAAGTCAGTGGTTTTCTTCCACTGAAAATGAGTGCTTGAATTTAAGTTTTAGTTCCTATATTTTGTGCCTGAATTGCCACAAAAAACTGTGATAAACACTTGCAGCCCACAGAGGATTTGAAGGTGCTGTTCACTACATGTATGCCTTATCTCTCAAACACTATGCTGTAACAAAACAAATTAAACCATGTTAGACAGATATCACAGTCTAGGATTTTATTTGTACAGACCCAGCAGAAACCAGGTACAGCACAGTATCCTAGAACAGATAATGGCAACAAGAAAAATGTTTGCATAGCAAATTCTTTTCAAATTTGTCTTATGGAAGAGATGAAGCTGACCTCCAATAAAAACTTCAAACATGGGAGTGCAAAGTAGTGCTTAGCTCTCAGTATAAGCTTTTCAATATCTTAATAACTCTGCTCTCCTTTCTGCTTTGCTAACGGTACAGTTTCTTTTGCAAAGTAAAGCAGTTTTCCCTATCTTGCTTTCCAAGAAAATTAACGGCACTCATTAAAATTAAAAACAAACAGACAAAACTAGTCTCTCAATTAATGCTTTGTTACTGGAAGCGAAAGAACATCCCAACCCTTGGTTGCTTCTATCAAGTGCCTCTGTCCATGACTTATCCATTCTTCTTGGTCCGCATATACTCTTCCACAAAACCAGCACTTAAACATACACTGAAGTGGTTCAGCTGGTGAGGCTTCCACCACCTGGTAGTTGTTTTTATGGGTCTTTTTCAGTTTCATTTTTAGCATACTTTGCTTTTTTGCTTGGCTTCCTGTCTCAGCATTCTGAAGAGTAAGACGCTTTCGGTAACGTTTGACACCAAGACAACTACTTGTCCTTTCTGACAGAACTACTTTCAGGACATGACCTTTATACTTGTTGATAGTCTTCATTACATTAATTATCTCTGGCGTGTCAACATCAGGATGGTTGAGTACCACAACTGGCTGGTTACGACGAGGGCATTTAATCAACTGATTCATTCTCAGAGGGACAAGCCGAAGACGTCTTGCTGTCAATAGATACGACATGTCAGAACCTGAACTGGTTTCCGACTGTGTTCTTGTTTTTCTCTTTGGAAGCTCCCTGTAACCCACTTGTTTTACCTTATTTTTGGGTCCTTGTTGACTTTTTGAATAGTGTTTGCTTTGCTTGCTTACATCACCATTTTTCTGATATGGTACAACAGTTCGCTTGCTACTAGTTTTAGCATTCATCTCTCGCTTTGGTCTTTGCCTGAGTGATATATTTCGGGATTGAGTATGTGGATCACTCTGATTAGGCAAACATGGCAAATTACTGCTAAGTTTCTCAGAAACACTGACGGGAACTGGACGAGGCAGAAGCATCTCGTTGCAATATGCAGAAGGAGCTGATGCTTCACTCATCTTTTCTATTCCTCTGGAGTTTTGACTGCTAGCAGCATTGAGCACTCTCAGCACTGTCCCTTTGGGGATAAACACTGGAGAAGCAACATTGGAATTTTTAGTCACCCTGCTTTTAGATGTTCTTGCAAATGTAAGTAGCTGCTCATTACTGTGTTCATTACTACCAATTACATTACTTCCATCGTGCACTTGAGGGAAAGACATAGCTTGTTCCAACCCAGTGGCACAGCTTGCTGAATTTTCCTGAGGGAAGTGCATCTTTTTACTAGAAGCTTGGCATCTCAAAGGCATAGATTTCATGTTAGATTCAGCAGCAGACATGAGCTGAGCAATTTTTCTACACAGCAACGTTGTTGACTTCTTATTGCGTGTCGTATCATCCCATCTGATGCTCTCTGGAACATTTGCAGCCCCAGAGCTAAGAGAAAATACAGATGAAATAACAGGTCCCTCAAAAGGATTGTTTTTATTCTCCATTTTCTGTAGTTCTAGTGATTCCAGAAGAAGATTATTTTTTTGACTTACAGTCTCAGCTTTCTTTACTTTGCTAAAACTAAAAGTCATGTCCTCCCAAGGTGAAGTTTTAGTAACATGAAAGTTTTTTTCTGCTTCAGAACATATAACAGGTTTTCTATCAAAACCCTTAGCAGCTAAAGGTGTTTCTGCAGAGTTGACTATCGGACTCCTACATTCCTTGTCATCCCTCTTTAGTGGAAAAACATCTTTTTGTTTAAGGACAGCAGAAGAGTAGAAATTTTTGCTCCCCTGAGTAGTCTTTACTGAATTGTTCTTGGAACTTTTATCTTCAGAAACAGCGGCAGTCTTTGGACGAGATGTATTCACACCTTCTTCATAACAATACAAATCATAATGTAAGTTATTTTTTCCATCCGCTTCCCGCTTGGGTGATTTAAGATCACATTTTTTTTCAGTACTATTAGTCACCAAAGACTGAGAACAAAGTTCTATAACACCTGAACGCACATCAATACCTTTCACCAAATGAAGGCGTAATTTTGATGAATCTTCTTTCTGAATTGATACAGAGTTACAGTCTGAGTACTGGGAATCAGATGAATAAAGGTAGTCAGAATTCTTGTCATACTTACTGTCTAAATTAAGCTGGTTACTAATACTGGATAACTTGTCTACATTCACTTCCATGGTTAGTAACTCATTTGAAGATACAGATGGTTTTTTTCCTTCTGCAGTTCGCTCTGTACCTTGATTCTCAAGTCCCAACGCAGCACAGTTCACAGGCCTGCAAGCTGCTTCTTTCATAGGAATAAGTTTAAGAACCAGCTGTTGAGCTCCGTTCACTATTTTAATTTCTACTATCTGAGCTAAACAGTTAGAAGGAACTACAAGTTCAGATGGCGCAATTACGGTTAAAGGCATTCCAGGTTGTAAAGGCTCCATTTTGGGGGAATAAACCTCAACTTCTACACTCTGATTCTCACACATGCTTATTTCAGATGGCTCCAATATTGTTTTATTCTGGATTGAAGCTGCACTGATGCTACATTCTATATCATGAGATGAAGAGACTATTTTAGTCGCTTTATCTGGAATCTCACAAGTGATATTTGAAGACGAATTTGAAAGTTCATTCTGAAAAGTAATTTCTTCATATTTCTGCTTTTCAAATAAAGTGCTCTGACTTGGTAGACAAGACTTCTTTTGCTGACGTTTTATGCCAGTATTTGACAGCCGTTTTTTGGGCGCTTCATGCACTCTTCTTGTATGTTTCACTATATAGTCATGCCTAACAGCACCATAATCACAGTATTCACACTGATACGGAAAAGTTCCAGTGTGCTTCACCAAATGTCTCTGGAACTCACCTTTGGTGTAAGATATATAATTACAATAGGAACAAATAAATTTAATTTCTTCATGTTGACTTACATGCTTTTTATACTGCAAAGGATCCTTCGTTGAAAATCTACATTTATCACAGTAGTATTTACCGGGCAAAAAGTTTTTAACTTTAAATGCTTTCTGTTTTTTTCTCTGATAAGTTTTCTCATGTTTTTCAAAGTCTATGGCATTGGCACCTTCAGGGACAAAATGGAAAGCAGGCGATGTAATATGACTGCACATCTTGCAGATGAAGTTTTTGTCTTCAGCCCACCCAAGTTTCTTATGCTTTTCTAAATCTTGCTTCGAAATTTTCTGGATATTTCTGCATTTCATGCAGCTTATCAATGACAGCTTATTATTCTCAGCCTCAGTGCCTTGGTAACAGTAGTTCTGATCATCATCACCATTTGACGGATTTGATTTATCTTCAAATGATTGCTTTGGAGATGTAGTTAAGGAATTATTTTTATCATTAACTTGGCCAGGGTACAATCTTGGTAGAATTTCCCTCATTTTTTTCAACTGCATTTCAGAAGACGCAAATCTGCACCAGCTTCGTCAAACAGCAGCAACAGAACGTTTTCTTGATCTTAGTCTGATGTATGTGGCTTATCAATTACTCGTTCAGTCCACCAATCCGCAAAATATGCTCTTTGGAAGAAATGGTCATCAAGAACTCACATCCATATTATACTCCACGTTCTTAATTTTATTCAATCAACTTGCCGCACTAAAGAATAGAGAGCAGAAGAAAGTCAGTTATGATTTACTAATCATTGAACTAGTCAACTATTAGCAAACTATAGCCAAATTACAGTGTGCAAATCTGTTAATACATTAAGTTGTTTCTACTGTGCACAAAGAATAATTAACTCTAAGCAAAACATAATCAGTTAAATAATCCTTTAGTATTTGTTCATATTCAGTGTTCATATATTCACAAGATGATCCGATATTTATCAAAACCTATAGAGTGTATGCTATCTCTTCCATGTAAAAGAACTTTACATTTAAGATGTATTTAAGCCTAACAAGGAGGACACTTTGTAACAGAACTCAGCAATAGAATTTGCTTTCAGCTCTATCTACAGTCAAGGACAGCATATGCAGTTAATGACAGTTTTAAGGACAGCTCTCATAGACCTGAGATCATACAGTAGCATCCAATTACTACAATACTACTAGACTAAGAACTTCAAACAACAAAATACCTTTATAATGCTTGAAAATGAGTAAGCATCTGATCCAAAAATATACTGGCAGTATAGAAAAGACATTATAAAACATTACAGTTACCACTCATTTGTGAATCCCAGGAGGTAAGACTAAAGTGACCACAAGGGTTACCAGAAACACACAACTATAAGATTGTTTCTAAAATTAAGGATTTTTAAGATAACATAAAAATTCCTGAAGTACAGATGGAAATTCTTTAGCAAGACTGGACCTGAAACATTGGTATTATTCTTTCTACTTCACATATTCTCAAAATAGTAAGTTACAACAACATAATTAAGTTAAAATAATCAGCAGCTGCAAAAAGTAATTACTTTCACTTCTATTAGTAACAGAGTACAATCACTTCTAAATATGTCAACAACCATATAACTAATTTACTCCAACCTGATAATACAAGATGTATCAATCAAATAAAATAAGCAAAGCAACAGAAGGCAAAGGTAAAACAGTAATATCAGTGTAAAACCACTCTGTTAACTTGCGCAGCATGTTTGGCCCCAAAGCTTCTAGAACTCTTACTGTTTCTTTGCTATATTTAACATGAACAAGATCCCTGCTTCAACAGCTTTTGCCAGAACTATAAGCCCACTGATACTTGGAAAACAGAAAAATTAAGTATGCTTTTGAGACATATATCAGATAAAATCCAAAGCTCACAGCAAGAACAACTCAATTCAATACCTTTCTTAGTCAAACTTTCTCACTTACAGACATATTGCTGCACACATCTGCTGCATTTTAATACATCTTACAGAAGATGGGCATTTCTGCTCCTGGAATCTAATTCCTCGCCACGTCTATCTGGAGACAGATTTGATTTGGGAGTAGCATCCTATTACTGTAATACTGACAGAATGACAACTTTATACTATGAAACATCTTTACAGTGCCTGAAAATGAGTAAGCATCTGATCCATTAAGTTTTTCTTACATCTATCTGTGCCCTATCTGCTAATATTCCTAACTGCTGTGAGAATGCTGCCCTAGAGATGGGACTCTGCAAAAAGCAAGTATATTGAAGTAATCTCAAACAACAATAAGAAGTTAGAAAAATGGTTAGAGACAAGATCATTATATTTTCAGTCTCTAGCAGATGGATGGCTGCAAAGCTGTAAAACTCATCAGTAGGAAGTTCCTGGGACTGTAGTAATTTCATTTCATTGCAATGCAGACACCTGCAGTAACATCCCCGTGTAAAAAACAAATCACACAGGGCAGCTTCCCAGGTATGAGTAAAGAATACATTACTGGATCATGATCTGAAGGGGTTTTTTTTTGTGTGTAGTTTGTTGTGTGCGCGTGTGTTTTCAAATCTAATGCTCATAACGTTAGAATCTGGATAACAGAGGGCATAAAGAGGAAAATAAAACAAACGATTCTGATAATCTTGGAAGGACTGTGCTCCCCACCTGCAAATACCACTTCTCAGACTTGAGAGGAATCTTTTGACATAAAAGACTGATGGCAGGTCTATGTTCAGGAGATCCGTTGCTTCATTTCAGGACAAAGATGCTACGAGCCCTCGAGAAGCTTTAGTGTTGCACCCAGATCAAAAATGCTTCAAGGATTTCTACAGCTTTAAAAAGTAATTAAAACTGTATTTGGGAAGAACGGGTGAAATTAGATTGCTTTTTTTTTTTTTTTGCTGTAACTTCTTACTCATACTGAAACTACACTCTACACCAACTGACCAACAGATAACCATAAAGCACTTTATGCTACAGACATTACAAAAAAAAGTTGGTTTTTTTTAATTAACATTGTAAACTTCACTTTACAAGACAACATGAAAAAGGATCCACTACCCTTAAAGAACAAGAAAGTAACAGATATTGACAAATGCTTGACAAGTGCCTTAACTGACCAGGCAGATCTGGATTGCTAAACCTAAGAGGGGAACTAAAAGAATTTGATAGAGGTAATTCGAAGAACAAGCCAGCAATCTTTCAAATCTTTCCCAACTCAAATACCTCAACATTTGCAGACAAAAGCAAATGGGTGTAACGTTAAACTTAAGTTTTTATTCAGATCTGTGAAAAATGCTATGTTGTAATACTGTTCTAATGGAGTTGTTAGAAACCAGGTTTTTAATGCTAAGTACTGCAAATGCATTTCAGACGTGTGGTGGGTTAAACCCAACCAGGATCCAAACAACTGCTTGCTCACTTCCCACCCCTCCCTGTGCAGGAAGGAGGGCAAACTTGTGGACAAAAGCAAGAAAACTCATGGATCAAGACAAAGACATTCAATAAAGGGAAGAGGCCGGGGGTAGGGAAGGCAGTAATGTAAAGAAAATCACTCACAGTCTACCACAAGCAAATCGATGCCCAGCCAGTCTACGAGCATCAACCACCTTGGAAGCCAAGCCCCCTCTCCCCTTCTCTATCCTTTACTTCTAGTTGTTACTGCAGAGCATGACGTATTGTACGGACCGCCCCTCTGACCGATCCTAGCCAGCTGTCTCAGCAGTGCGCCTTCCCAGTCTCTCGCTCACTCCTAACTTACTCACTGTGAGGTGGGGGAGGGCTGCAAGGAGAAAAAGGGCAAGCCTTAACGTTATGCAAACGCTGTTCAACAACAGCCAAAACACTGGCACATAATCAGTGTTGTTTTAGCCACAACTTCAAAACACTGCATCAGACACACTGCTCTGAAAAACTTTAACTTCATCTCAACCAGAACCGGTACAAGGTGAAAAAAGAACAGAATAACCAGCTGCTGCTGAAATGACATCCCCTGTTGTCTTCCCAGCTTTGTCCACCTATCTTTTCTTATTAACTATTCAGTACTCAGGAAAGCCTGGAGGCAAAGCACTCAATTTTATCGCTGTTTTGACTAAACCAAAATATACTGTAAAATGTGTTTTACTAAAGTGAAATTAATTTGCCTTTTTTACTAGGCTGAAATTTATTTGCCTTTTCTGGTTACTTCAGAGAAATGAAACCAACTACATACACACAGAAAAGTGGCGTAATAATCCAACATCCGGTCACTTCGTATCAGTAAGAATGGTTGAGGGGGAGAGGCCTAAGGACTACCCTGAAGAATTTTTTGAGGTAATTAAAAGTATTAGCATGGACATGCTCCAGAAGATTTAATGAAATGATACATACTGTATTCTTCAAGTTACAGCCAAACCCAGAGCACACAGACCAAACCAAAGGTAACATTGAAATAAGATCTGAAAGTCCACAAGGATTCTGAATTGCTACTGCAGGAATGGGACCGATGAAGAACAAAGCAAAAGATATTAAAAGTGTCAAAAATCAATTCCAATCAATGTCTTTACAACAGTGGATTTGGAAAAATGAGTTTGTGAAAATGCCTACAAAATACCAGAGATCTTAATTTTGGAGAATAAAAAAAAGACAACAGAAAGAAGATAAATTAAGCTTTCTTATTCGCTCCTGTCGAGCACGTGCTCAAAGTATACACTGCTATCAACAAAATGGATGCGACAAGCAATATGCTTTTATCACATGTAATCAGGTTTCATCAGCAAAGCGTACACTTCTCACATACTAAGCTCATAGCCTGCACCCAACAATCAAGGCCTGCTTTGGTACCAAAAAGCCCATGCAAGTCATTTTATTTTAAGAAAGATTTATAAAGAATTGGAAGACACTGCATCACTGTATCAGGAAGACAGAGTGTGCAATATGTGAATCTCTATGGAAGAACTTAAATCTCCATGTAAACCCATCTCATCGGCATTTCACAGTTGTATACTATGCCATATACAGACCATTTAGCATCGGTTGGCTGTCTCTGTTAAGCAGTTAACTGTCCTGCTGACCCAACCATGTAATAATCAGTCACAGCCTTAGGCCTAATGCCTATGAAAGCTCTAAAGTGCTTGACTCATGTATTACATATTACACTAATCAAAATAACTGATTCTGTATTAAAAACCAGTGATTCAAATACACCAAAGATATTTATCTGTAATTCTTAAAAAAAGCATTTAGTTTCAAAATGACAGCTGATCACACAGACACAGAGCTTTTTGTATCTGAAATTCACATGAAGTTTTTCCATCAAAATGAATGAGGAGTGTCAATGTAGGGAGCGGAGAAGAGCAAAGACCATGTACCAGGTTTTTAGAGCTCACGTTTATTATAAAATGTACAGTTATTTCACTGTTCATAAAAAATAATTACATTCAGAATTTTTAACACTTACAATATGAAGTTATGCAAAATATTGACTAAAAGTAACTATTTTCCTAAGCGAAGGCAAAAAAAATTGTCTAATTAACATTGCAGGCATCTATAGAAGGCAAGTACATATTAAATGCATTATGCAGTACTCTACTGAAACCAAGGTCTGCTTTTCTAAGGCTCTGGGCCAGAGACCTAGCTGTATCTGACATATACAAGACTCTGGCATATAATCCAATTGCTTGATGGTCTTACTGCAGTACAGCAAGAAAAGCACCCTGATGTATAATCACTATATCAGAAAGTAGTATTTTTGGCAGTGCCCAAGACAACGCTAGTACAATTTCTCACGTAATATGCAATCAACCTATAAATTTATGCTGCACATTTCCCCATTTCACAAAATTCACAGCCATTTCTTTAAAAATCTTTCTGTATATCCCAAGGATTGAGTAGCATTTGCATTACCTCGCTCCAAGCTTTAAGGCCTGTAAGCAACAAAGCAAGGAAACATGGCACCACAGATAATAACAGAGGAAGGGCTAAAGAGCTCCATGAAAGCATGTATTCCTCCGTGCCCAGTCCTCCACTCATTGAGATAACAAAATTCATTGTTGTGTTTAATTCCTGATCAAATTGGCCACTTACATAAGGATCTGCAGGAAAAAGGGCCTTGACCACAGCCTTGCATGGTAGTAACAATACAGAATAGAACGCTAAGCCTTGCATTGTAGTAACAATGCAGAATAGAACACTAGCAATCCCTATGGAATACCATTAGTCTTCTTAATTGAAAAAGAAAAGACTTGTTTTTATTAAAAGCGTGCATCAAGGCACTTAGACTACCTCCATGATAACACAGATCTATTTTTTAAAAGAATTCTAAGTCCTTTTATATATGAAAATTGCCTTAAATGACCAATGCCATACATTTTTGTGATAGATCCTCTAGCAACAAAATTAAATACAGGATTTAATTAAGAGAATCTTCCATCCGAACACTGTAAAGCATTAAACATACACATCCACAGAGCAGAACGCTCTGTCTGCTCAGTAACACGGCTACTAACCCGAAAGCTGTTGTTCTTCAGGACGAGCAGCCAGGACGCCAAGCCTAGACAACAGCCTTGCAGTCCAGCCGCCTCCACCGCTGCCTCATGGCGCCCGCGAGCCGGCAGCATCCGCCAGAGAACACCAAAAAAATAATCCCATTTTTTGGGCAGCTCGCCCACCCACGCAGCCGCGCTGCCGCCCCTCAAAGGACGCGGGGCCGCCCCCGCTCAGGGTGTATCTCCAAGGGGCAGTGCTGAGCCGCTGCCCGGCGGGGGCGGCGCGCCGCTCGGCGGACCCTCCGCGCTCCGCGCAGACGTTCGCCCTCTGCCGCCGCTGGCGGCGGAGAGGCGGCTCCTCCCGCGTTACAGCGCAGTGCCGGCGGCGGCCAGCAGGGGGCAGCACTGAGCAACGCCGCGGCCCACGCTCGCCGCAGGGAGCCCCGGTTCTCCCGCTGCGGGCAGGCGGGGCGGTGGCTCGGTGCGCGGCCGGCGGCGGTGGGCTGGTGAAGCCTTACCTGGCTCGGAGAACGAGACAAGCGCTGTCCCCCGCAGTGGCGCCTGGAAAACCCTGCCGGCCGCGCGCCCCTTGTCTCCGGCCGCACGCTTCCTCCCGCTCCCCCAGCTCGGCGGCCGCACGGCCCTGCGCTACTTACCCCAGCGAGGGCGCACCCGCGCCCCCCGTCGCTGCCGCAACCTCGGCGGAGCACAGCGGCAGGCAGCGGAACTGACCTCAGTGGCGGCCGAGCGCCCATTGGTCAGCGCTGCGCTGCCGTTCCCGCCGGCGGCGCCGTGTAGAGCTCTACAGCAGTGTTCTACGCGCTGCGGCGGTGGCGCAGGCGCGTTGCGCGCCCCGGTCCGACGTGGTGGGGACCCCCGAGGGGAGAGCGCGGCACTGCGGGGCCACCTCGAGCTGTGTCGGGGAGTGCAGGTCACAACATCATAGGCTGCCGTGGGTTGTAGGAGACTTCCATCTCGTTTCATCTCCTCCTGCCATGAGAGCGGCCTGATGTTAAAAGGTGTTCAGGGATTTACCTGAAAGTTGACATAAAAAGATTCGTTTAAGGATTGTTGTATGTGTACCAAAGTTGTGTGAGGCACGACTGGCATCACAGCACATCTGAAAAGCAGCCTGAAGTGCAGTGTTGGGCGCAGTAGGGTTGCACAGTGTCCTGCGCACTGTCATGGCTCTTACCGTGCTGCATTTCGTTCTTCTTTGTAGCAAAGGATTCTGACAGCACAGAAGGCTGAAGGGAGATCTGTTGGTTACCACATCTCTCTGTGCTCCCACTGATCTCACTGTGTTCTGTTAATATGGGACGTGGGCTTAAGTTTCACAGGGATTGCTCACCCAGACAGCAGGATGATGTTCTGGTTGCTTGTTTTCAGTTGCTTCCTATAGCATTCAAACTTCAAATCAGGCAAAAAAAAACAATTTATGTAAACAGAAGGGAGAAAAAAAAAGGGGGGGGGGGGAAGGGGAGGATGAATATTTTAGAACCTTGCCTCCTAAACATCCTTTTAAAGCCACAAAAATATATAATTACTGTGCTTAAAGAGGAAACCATATTTAACATGGGATCCAGAGCCCTTGCAGATAGTGTCTTTAAAATGGAGCTTTACAGTATATGACTTCACAGCTGCGCTCTTTTTTTTAAAAAACATGGTTTCTGTGTGATAAGAACTAATAGTAAGTTGCATCTTCTGGGTTTGACCCAGCCTTGCCATTCTCTGGGTGTGCCTGACTAACAACAGTGGTATTTTATGTTCTTACTGCATCGTAGGCATTCACTGTGTTCTGTGTTGCAGATAGGTTATGAGAGTGGCCTGACCTTTGCTTGGCCAAGTTTGTTCACTGAGATAGTTAACGCTGTGAACTGAACTCTTAGAGTTGGGAATTATCTGTGTGGATGCCATGAAAGCAGGAGGAACAATTTGCACTTAACAACTTGTGTCAGCTGCTCTGCAAAGATAAATACGTGGGCTACACTTACCAGAGAGTTTTCTTGAAAACCAAAATCAACAGAAACATTCCTAAAATAGAGGGGATATAGTCTGACGTAAGTAATAAGAAATAAAGAGTTTGCTAGTCAGACAGAGGGGTTTTTTTAGCTTAGTTAGCTCTGTCTCTACCAGTCCTGAGAGTAATACATATCCATGAAATGGAACCAGTTGTCTGATACACAACACTGATTAACTTTCACCTTTCTTCCTTAGATATGCGTGGCTAGTCTGCTCTGAGGTTAGAAAGGCAATTGCCTGTAGCAAAAGCAAATAGATCATTCAGTACTTAGATAAGGCCAGAGTAAACAATGTCACCCAGAAAAGGCTTTGTTATGGAAAACCTGAGTCAAATTACGTCTTCCAGAGTGTCTTCCAGCTACACTAAATTCAGTCTCTTCCCTACCTTTCATGGCATAGATGTTGTCTTCAAAGAAGTGAGTCAGATGAGATCCTTTCTCCACTTTCTCCTTTAGTCTCTGGCCCTCAGCCTAGTTAGGCTACTAGAGAGAAGAAAATTGTTGTCGTTATCACCTTCTCTCTCCCCTTTCCTTTGCCGTTGACCAGTCTTCCTTGCTGCTGTCTGAATTCCTGCTCCTGTGAAGTCATTCATTCCTTCTCTATTTGTCCTTTGATTCCCCGACTCTCCAGGTAGCAGCAGTGTTATTCAGGCACTTGTGGACACCCACACAGTGGACCCTATAGCAAGGGGCATTTCTTAGTAATGGCAAGCAAGTAGCATGCCTTATTTCACAGTGAGTCTTAGTTCCTGCAGCAAAGAGATGATGCCTTTCCACTGTTTGCAACAATATTATTTCTTTGTACCTGCTGTCCTCTGCAATACTGGTCACTGTGCAATACCCACCTTCCAGGAATTCACCTCAGCTCTGCTGCTGATGATTGTCCTGCTGTCAGCCTGTGTTTCTTTTCACTCAGTAACAAAATTATCTGATATGAAATGCTGATCATGGCTTCTAGATTGAGGAAGGCCACAGAGTGGCACAGATTTGCTGCCATAGATCTACAGCTTTGCTACTCAGCTGCAAAACTATGAAACATCTGTGCTTGGAGAAGGCCCAGGAAGAAAGAGAACAAGGAGTATAAATGCCCTAAGAGCTTTTCTTGGAACAGTTTTGCTCTGCGTATTACGAAATTCACGAGTGTCCAAAAAGCAGGAAAGAAATGTACCGAAAAACCTGAGAAAACCAGTAGTGATATCAAAAGTTGACAATGAAAAAGGACACTTTTTTGGAGACATGCAGAATTTGTCCTTGAGCTCTGGCAACACTCTCACATAACAATTTTCCTCTATCTTCGAGACTATAGTCAGATGGGTAAGTTTTCACTATATGCTGTGATAATGCAACAGCACAGTCTATTTGAACCTGGGAATGGAGGGGAAAGTGCTTCTTTGGATGTGTGTTCTGTGAACATACTATATAGATGTGAATTATATGGAGAATGGAACATACACTTGCAGTGCAGGAACATTTTGGCTTATAGGGCGAACATATACTGTGTTGTAATAATTTTTTTGTACTAATACTATAGAATATAATGTGGTATGTATAGACTACATACTAAGAGCACTTAGAAAAGAAAAAGCCAATCTTTCTTTTCTGAAATGTGCAGTCACAAGTAACAAAATTGAGAATTTAAAATAGAAAAAAAGAAGTTTCAGTTTTGAAAGTTTCACACCCCCTCGTAATGCAGGCTTGGACTTAGAGACAGAAGAAACCAGCTGTCCATTTCTGCAGCTGATCTCATTGATTTATGATACCTGATTCAAGTAGGTAAGCAAAGCCAATGTTTTATAGGATACCTTTCAGACGTTTGTTTAGATGCAGGTTGCTGCTGATAATCAGAGTGCTCACTCCTGCTGTTTTGTATAATTGGAGGGCATTAGGACTGTTAAGAAGTAGCAAGAGGGTACTATTCTATTATGATGTTAATATCTGCATCTGTATTTCTTAGTGTTTCATCACTGAAGAGTGCTCAGACTTTGCGGTACTAAGCATACAACTACTGGTTATCTGTTGCTCTCTAGTGGTCAACGTGTAACCCTGCTCCTATACCTTATCAATATTACCTTCTTTTGTTACTGAACTATAAGCCCCTTGGTGGACATTTACCTTCAGATAAGGAAATTTATACTTTGATCCATAGAAAAATAAAAATGCAAGTTTCTTGTATTTTTCATCTTCTCTTGCTTTACATTTCTAATGTTTCCACCTATTGTTTCTACCTAATGTTTCCGTGATCTCACAAACTGAAAGAGCATTTCTTTTCATTGCACCAAAACTTTGCACAAAGCCTAACTCCTCTCTGTTCCTGAGCTACATCACAGTGCATCATTCTGGCTCTTGCCAAGCAAAACATTCTTTGATGACCTCATCAAGTAACAGAAGGCAGAACAGATACTAACCAATTGGGTTATTTTAGTTCTCCTTCCTCCAGCAAATTACCAATTTTTACAGTCTTACAATTAACTCAGTCTGTACTTATTCGTCAATTTGCCTAATTTGGGAAGCAAATAAAAAAATTATGGCAGTAAACATGAGGTTGAAGGTTGGAGACTGACCGCATAAAATTTTTTCCCTTGGAAAAATCAGGTTAACAACGGAACTCAAATCATGTTAACCCAAGGAAGTGAGAAGCCAGCTGTGAGTATAGTCAGGGCAGAACTTGGGACTGACCTAATGGAAGAGGTAGCTTCAGCAACAACTTTTCAACAAATAGATTGTATGCAGTCATTAGTTAAAAGTTGACATTGGCAGTTTTGCAAAGGTCAACAGAAAGTTATCACCTGCAAAGAGACTGGAGCAGAACCAGAGCCCCTTCTAGCACTGCACTCCCTGCTCTGGAGCTGAGAAAAGCCCTAGAGCAGGCATGTCCAACCTGCAGCCCATCCCCTGTCCTGCACTATCATGGTGGCACTTCCATGCCAAGTGACCTGGCATGACTCCAGGTGCACACCCTTTGCTCAGCCCCAGCCACACATCGGTGTGTGATCAGCACTGTCTGGGCTGAAACAAGAGCATGAGGAGGGCACAATGCAGTGCTTACACAACCTGTGGCAAATAATTGTATGCATTGTGATACTGTGGCCAAACAATCCTGTGAAGAGCAAAAAATATGCAGCCATGCTTTCTGTTTTGATAAAGGAATTTGAGAATAGGATTTTAAGAAAAAATCAATTTTTTTTTGTATATTTGTATGTGTATTTGTATATTTTGTATATTTGCAACTGCATTTTCAGTCAGTGTAAGTACATTACCTGTGAATTTCTGAATACAGTGCACAGACTTTCAACCAGATATTCAACTCAAAAATTTGACCATGTCTCTTCAACAGTCTTTTATAAGCCTTGCCTAGCATAGAAAAATACCACTTGCCTCACAATCAAGCCTTATTCATGTCATGGCTTTGTGGGCATTATGTACATTTGTGAACAACTCTGATCGTCCATACTGCTTCCATTTTACTTCTGTATTTATTTGTTTCAATTCCTAAACTGTTAAAGGTGATTAATTAATAGAAGGAAATATTATTAGGCACTTTCCAGGCTCTATAATGAGCTCTTATTTCAGTCAAGCTCCTCTTTCTCTTGTTCAGCACCCTAAACTCCTGAAGCTGCTTTGTCAGCACCGAGCTCTGAGTATGGTGTGTGCTTCATGACATACAAGCCTTTCAATACAGCCCTGAGATGTGATATCAAAACTGCCTTGCAATGAGTATCTTCTCAAAAATAACGTTTAAGAGGCATCTCTTCTTTTTACATCTCAGAAAGGGCTGAAAATATTAAAATTTTATATAACTTCTGTCTTAACAGTTTCCCAAACCTGTAGATTGCTAGAAAATCTCTCAGACATCTGACAGCTGAGGGGCATCCCTGTGATACAAGCCAGAATGAGAGTGTAATTTTTAGAAGTTTTCTAACAAGTCTACTATTGTGGAGTTTATTCCACATATATTCTTTGGTGCAAAAGATCTTGAAATTAAAAAAAAAAAAAAGTGCAGAATCACAATTTTCCATACTCAAGACCCATGAGGTTTTTATCATTTCTGCTAGTATGGCAACTTGAGCAGTAAATGCATATCAAATACCACTTTGATGAGCCACACATATCTATTAAACTCTCTTTGTAGTGAGCTACCATTTCTGTGCAAAGGATTTCATTGATCTTTCATAGTAATCATGCACTCTAAACAATCTAATATCAAGGAAGAAGAAAATAATATTTCAGATTTATATAGTCAAACAATAAACATTTCCACATTCCTGGATCTTCAGATGTAGCCCCAGACATAACTGCCTCACATTGCCAAAACAGCCCCAAAACAGAGCTTTAAGAACTTTTGGTTAATCACATGTATGAAAAACAATTTAAGTACTGAGTACCTCACACTAAATAATACAAATTTGAGTTATCTTCTCTAGTGCTTATCAGAAATTAGATCTGATAAATCCTGTGACACTTGCTCCCTACACACTTCAATATAGACTTTTTTTTTTAAATGCACCTTGAAGAGAAAGGTGGTAAGCAGCAAATTACTTTATACAAGGCTAAGAAATAGATTTTGTTAGTATAACCACTTTTCAGCACCACATACTTACATTTACTCTCTCCCTCAGCCTTTGGAGATTTAAATCCCCTTCATTACATAGACAGGCTCAAAAAGTCATGCATAATAGGTCCTGTGTGACAGCTGAGGTGAACAACTGAAGAATCTCTTGGGTTCCAGAATTACCTTTCTAAATCTGGCTTGATGGCATCAGTCTGGACAGTTCAGATCACACTGGTTGGAAAATGGTACTTGTGGTATATTAGATGCTCAGAGACCTCTGTAGTTTAATGACCAATATACCTTCGTTTTGTTTTCTTTTCTCATCCCTTACCAGTGTATCCGAAGAAAATAAATCTGAGCATCTTTTGATAGGAAGAGACTTAGATATAAATGTATTCTAAACTGTGATTACATTTTATGTATGTTTAGTCCTGTAATCATCACTGAAAAAAATGTGCACTGTTGTAGAAAGGATTTTTTTTTTTTTTAATAAAAGTCAGTTAGTAGACTTTGAACAGATAATATATGCAGCTAGTCTTTTGAATCCACCTAATGAGCTTATTTGGCTTTTTGAAGTCAATTTGATGTCTCAATAGGCATCCTTAGTGATATTTTTAGTTGCAGTAAACAATTTGTAAAATAATGAGGTTTGCAACAGGGAAATCTTTTGTCAAATTAGAATTCCAAGGTTAGAATACATTTCCTAGCAGCTGCAAATTGTTTTTTGTTTTCGTTTTTTTTCAAGAAACTTTCAGAGACTTCTACTGCCACTCCAGGAAAACATTCCATATAAAGTTAATCAACAACAATCACATTTCAATAGAGACGTTCCTTACGCTGTTACTTTACTGTACTTCCTTTTATTCTGCACTGGTATTGCTAAACCATGTCCCTGAGTTAAAATCGATGTATTTCACTAAGTCCTTAAAGAGAACAGTTGTTCTGCATAAGATCTTGAGTTTAGGCATAGAACATTAAAAAGTAGTTTTCCACTAGAATCAAGGCACTAGTGTAGTTTTGAGTTATTACTGAGAGTTTCTGGGAGTCCTGATCATAGAAAAAAGAAAAAGAAAGAAAGAAAAGAAAGAAAAAAAAAGCCATAGTTCAATATTCAGCAACC
Organism: Gallus gallus; assembly: GCF_016699485.2. Taxonomy (NCBI): domain Eukaryota; kingdom Metazoa; phylum Chordata; class Aves; order Galliformes; family Phasianidae; genus Gallus; species Gallus gallus. The sequence goes on from NC_052535.1 coordinate 77,795,451, forward strand.
ATTGATTTATATAAATTATTACTATTTTTCTAAGTAAGAGCTCCAAAAATTGGCAATGGCAGGAGAATTAGTGACAGCTTAGAATGTTGCATAGGTTGGTAACTCTGAACGTCTTCATAGTAATACATCTGAATCTCAAAAAATAACACAGCAAGACCAACTGTAGTTTGTCAGATGACAACATAAGTTATGTAAATACACAAGAATCCAGAAATTCAGGACATTTCAAAGCTATGAATGCATATCTAGTGCATTCCACAGAGAATATACATGTCCCAGAAAGAAAAGTGGATAATTAAGAATTACTTCCCAGGAATGAGAAAACACAATGTGGGATCAGAATAAATTATCATAGGTCTGATCGAGACTAACTGAAAAGGGAAAAAAGTGAGAAAAAGTACAAGAGTACATTGTTTTGAAAATATGCATATCGTCTAAGGTAGAAAACATACGACTGTTTTGTGTGATAACAACCATGTTGAATTAAAATATATCTCTGAATACAAAAAGGGGATATTAACCTTTTCTTTTCAAATTAGTCATGGCGTTGAAGCAGAATTTAAATTGAGTAGTAGCCTGGAAGCTTTGATTTACATCAAATAATTGGATATGAAGTTCCAACACACGAAGCAGGCAGCTGCTGAAAATGATCTGAAGCAAAATAAGACTTTCAAAGTCATCGCTGAGTTACTGGTAACAAAGGCCAGGAGTACTGGGAACAAAACCAAGAGTGAGGAAAGTATTAACGATCAAATTATTCACACTGGTAAAATGTGCATTTAAAATAACAGCCTGACTGCTGCTAACTTTCAGGGAAAAGATATTTATGTTATAAATGAGAATTTTAGGAAAATTTTAATGAAATGTTCAAATGGTCAGGTCAGAAAACAAAATGCTATAAATGACAAAGAAAGGAACATAGAATAGACCAGAGAACATTATTTTTTCTCTGTGTGGAAGCAATGTGCCCACACCTTGGGTATTCTCAGCTTTTACAGTTCTCCCGTCTCAGACACTAGCATAGACTCAGAGAAGGGCAGTAAATCCTCTTTAAGAAAGTAAGCTATGGGGAAAGTAAGAAGAGCTCAAAGAGACTGCCTGACCAAAAAATCTTTTCAGATGCAGAAGTAAAATGAATGATTGGTGAGAACAGTTAAGACAAACCTTTCCTTTAGTGGCTCTTGAAGAACACTTAAAAAGACTGCAATGCTACTACAACATTACTACATGAAAAAAAAAACTTGATTTTATTGAGATTCAGGTGTATTATTCAAATGTTATTGCTCCTCTCCTTATTTTCAATAACTTAGTTCAGTTCTTTTGTTGACTGAGTTTGTGGGAGGATTTATTTTTAGTGTCTCCTGTCTCTGCTGCACATTCCCACACTCAAGACAATTGCGCTTCCTCAATAAGGCTGTAGAGCAATAGGTGGGGATGATGGATGGAGGGCAATATATACAAGGGCTAATGTAACCAAGTGAGGCTGAATTTCTTGGGATCCTTCTAGCATCCACAGTCAGAGGTGGGGTCCTTCAGAAAGAGGTTAAGAAGGAAATGAAATTCCGGGTTTCCCACTTGGAATTTCTGGGGAGTTAGTTTATCTCTACAATGATTGTGGAAGGAGCCTGGGAGATCTGGTTTGCTTGTTATGTTAATATTGAGCTTCGAGATGCTGTTCCCCTTTGAAGATCTGGCCGTGTGTGCCACAGGCTTTTTTAATTTCACAAAACCAAAGCAAAGACCACAGGACAAGATAACCACAGAGGATTTAAGAGTAGAGGCCCAGGCCCAGGGGACATGAGCACAAATCACAGAAGGTCAATGACTCATCAGTGTGAGAATTCGACCTTGGAGTTAGGTTGAGCTGATTTAGGGCATCACAAAGAGAAGAGAGTTGTATCTAATATATGTAAAACATCATTAAACAGTAAAAATGCAAAGAAGATAACAAGAAAGTGCAAATAACAGTCACAGTCCCTCCTGGGGAACAGAAGAAGGACAGAAATAAGGCAATTTCTCCAGCCTCCTCTCTTGCAGAGGTTGTGTCTGAGCCACATCATTACTTAGCCACAGCTCTTCCCTCCCACGCTGTTAGCAGAGAAGGAGAAATTTCTGATATGCCATCCCTCACATTTTGCCACTGTGACTCAGCATTTATGTGAAAAGAGTTTCTGTAGAATTAATTAGACAAGAATTTTGAAGAACAGTTTGTGTATTCTGCTCCAGCTTTCCCACAGTACAGTGTGATTTATTATCACAACATCAAACCAGTGTAAACTGGAGTGCAATAGACAGAATAGTGTGCATGCGCAGGAAATATTTAACGATCCAAAACAAAACACAGCATGAACAACGTTCTTCACCAGAAATGAAGTTAAAATGATGAAATGGCAAAGTGAACAGTGCCAATACCTCTTAGAAGACAGAGACAATGATGAACTGATGATTTAATATATCTCACAAGGTTTTTCAATAGTGTTAAAAAAATCACCACTTGGATGAAAAAAAGAAATCCATAGAATACAATTAGATTTTAGCAATCTAATGTACAGTGTTCACCAGCAAATTAGTGTGCTGAGCTATGAAATTATCACTGCATTACTTTACAGATGGAATATGCCATAAATAGTGTACCCAAAATAGGTTCTGTTGTCTTCCTAATAGTCTTCATATATATTATACAAAAGTTTTTGTTAGATGAAATAAAGTGATTATCATTTCTTCCTGTATGACTGTTTTGGCATTATAGCAAATATATTCAGTCACTTCCTTGAACCATGAATCCTTTTAAGAGCTTTAGATTCTAAACTCAGTAATTTCCTGCATACCTTCCTCTGCAGCACCCAGCATTATGTTCTTAACAAAATAATTCACCCAGAATGGGGAATGTTTACTCTTTTATTAAGAGCCAATATCATAGGTCAGTCAAGTATGGGACATGATATCTGCCAAAATGACCTCTGTTTATGAAAGATGAGAGAGTCGTTAGTTTAGGGGAGGAGCGCCAGAGCAGTCTCCACGTCTGTTAGAGAAAAGACTTCAAGAAAGGGGCTGATACAGGAAATTTGTTCCGATAGAGCGAATTCTCAGCTACAAAACACTTTTTCAACATACTCACTACAGTTAGCTGTGCGTTTTTGCCAGCAGTGAACAAGAGCCTGCATGCCATGCTTATAAAAATGTGCGTGACTGTCTGATGTGGCTCATCTTTCATGTCACTGTCGCCCACTGCTGAAATGCACCACCCACCACCTCACCGTGCTGACATTTACTGTTTGGTCTCCATAAACGTTCAGCAAGCAACAGTGTATGACAATGGGTGCCACTTTTTCCACATGGAGGAATTCAGTTCCCCACCTTTGTTTTGTATGCACTTCCATGTCAGGAGCCATTTTGTCAAACAGCCCTTCTGCTATCATCTGTTGCACAGCAACAAAATGTAACAGAACTTTGACAGGAAGGTTCAACCTCTACTGCCATACCACCGACATCCACCTCTGATGTCATGGGACACCATAATAAAAATAGGGGACATTACTTTTGGAGCAGCCCTCATAGAAACACATGGGCTGAAAACATTTTTTGTAATGAATTCTCTGGTCCAGTGTGTGATATTGTGGAATGAGTGTGACACCTAGCAGACAAGAGGGTATATTTAGCAATTGGTTATGCATACGTCTTAGCACATTTATTCGTTAATTTTGAGAAAGCATTAACAGTTCCTCCTCAGACTGCCTTCAGATATGTAGTGAAATTATCCTATTCTCTGAGCTCATAATGTTAAAATGTGATGCAAAGTAGAACATGCAATTGAAATGTTGACAAAAATTTGTTACATTTAAAACTAAGGAGCAGTTCTTATAGTTCAAGATAAATTACCCTCCCCCCTCCAAAAAAAAACAAAACAAAAACTAACAACCAAAAAAACAGCACAACACCCAATAACAACAAAAAACCACACAAACTAAAACTTCCCAAAACTTTCCATTTCTTCTTATTTTCGGAAGAACTATGACCTGAACTTTGCATATAAACAAAAGATTACAGCACATGCCTCTGATGGGGGTATATAACAGAAAGAGAGTGTCAAAAGAGAAGAACCAGCCATGAAATGACAGTTATCATATATTTCTAATGGTGAACAAACTAACTCGGGTACAGTCTTGAAGAAACATCACTGACCGGGTACTTTCTCCATGTTTAGCCATTTGTACTGAGTTTAAAGAAAAGGCCTTTGGGAAAAGATCCGTTTAAGGAAAAAAAAAACCCTTCATATATTTCATAGTGAGGAAGAAGGGAGATTCAGCAGCCTACAGGAGGAAGCATCACGAAGGAGCCCAGCAGCACAGGACCTAACACACCAGTGATGTGAGATAAAATGCTCTGAGTATTATCAGAATTGCTAAACTAATTTTCTATGGTTCCAACTGGAATATTTGCTAAACTCCTGCCAGTGGTAGAGTACAATAATGAAGGCTTCAAATGTATTACAACTGTCAGCCAGCTGGAAATAACAAGCAGTTGCATTCAGTGAGTCAGACCAGTGCTAGAATGTGAGGGATCTATTTTTGTTTGGAATAGAACAAAACCTTAACCATATTTCTATCCAAACTGTTGAATTTAAGCTGTAGTGAATTTGATAAAGAAATTCGGATTGCTGGTAAATAAAGCCTGGTCGTTGATAATCCTCCTGATCAAAACAAAATGTCTAATAGATGTGTAATCAGGAAGAAGCTGTGGAAAACTGCCACAATGTCAGTCACTGATAGAGATGTGGGAAGTGAATTGGAGAACTCTGTTGCTTCCCGATGGAGGAGACAGAGCCATGCTTTTTTTTTCAGCAGTACTCCATGCCAGGACAAGAGGCAACTGGCACAAACTGGAACACAAGAGGTTCCCTCTGAGCATCAGGAGACACTTCTGTACTGAGGATGACGGAACACTGACAACCTTAAGCATTCTGTGATTCAGTGATTAAAATGCCAGCTGGAAACATCAACCATCTCCTCTATTGCCGAATCCATACCAGTTTCAATGAAAAGACAAGAAGAAAAGCCTCAGATGGGTAATTATGGCCCATGCGTATAAGCAAATAAGAATCTCTGCTGTCATAAGTGGTCACAGTCAAGGTGGAAGTTAGAGTAGCGTGGTTCCCTAATTTTGCAGTTGAACTCCCCCATGAATGTGTCTACATTTTAGTTATTTTATTATTATTATTTGGTAAATATTGAAGTCCCTATTACTCTAAGCAGAATTGAACTTTGGTGCAATGGAAATTCTGTTGAGAAGAAAGTAGATACCTTAGGATAGGTACAGCTTCAGAACAGAAAGTTAAAAGGAATCATTTTTTTCTGAACTTTGACAACAGAGTTAAAATGTATGGTTTCCCCTTCTTTAAGAGCTTGTTTGGATTGGTGCTATCAGAACAAATCATTCGTTACCCATGAATAAACATTTTGAACATTTAATGCAGTTAAAAAACAGTAACTCGTGCTGACACTACTGGTTCCTCCAAAATTCAGTATGCTTTTTATTTTCTGAGACCTCCAACCTCCAATGCATCTGGAACCCATTCTGGCCCTGTGTTTTGGACATATAATACAGCTGCTGATCAGCTATTTCTTAAAGCAGCAGCATTTTACATAACAGTAATAAGTGTCTCTTTCACATACGGTTAGATATTTGCATGAGCTGATTTTTCAGTTATGCAGGATAGACTTGTCATTGTTTTCTAGGTTTTGGCTGTCAGCTTAATGTTTTGATATAACATCCCAAGTCTGTAATCAACAACACTCAGAGGATTCATTACACTACAATGTTCAGTGAAAATGTTGTAGTATTGTCCAAGATTTCAAATGATGTGAGGACAATATTTTAGTTCACAGTTGTATCTTTGAATTTGACACTGGTGAAATTTACTTGCTTGTTAATGAGAAAAGATGATCTCTGCCTGTCCTAAGCCATAAGAATAGTAGAAGTTACAATTACTATTTGAGTGCTTCACTTTATATGATTTACAACCAGTTTTGATGCCCAAACTAGGCAGTTTCTCCATAGCCTTTGATACCCAGTCCCTTCTTTCTGACTGTATAAATGTTTGGCTAGAAAATTCCTTGATATTGTAATCTCATTCTGAAAACACTACTCTTCCTATACACTGGCTTGCAGTTTGATAGCCAGGATTTCCAAACTAGTATTAGCCTTGCCAACGATGTGCTGTATTGAAATATTTTGTTAATTAAAGGAGTTTTACTCAAATAATGCAAGCTGTGTGAGAGCTACATCCCTTGTTAGACTTCTTTTAAAATAATTTCCTTGCAATTCCCAAGACAATGAACAAATGTCTCTTGGATGTCCCTTCCCTTCCTATTTCCAGCACAGCACTTAAACACAGAATTATATATATGTTATATACCGGTACCAGTAAGAATCATAAATGCTGAAGTTGTGGGAAGCTAAAGTACCAAATTTGAGATCCAACAGCTGTTTTCTCCACAGAAGAAAATGCAGTCTAGTTCAGAGCTATTTTCTAAAAGCTCATCATGCCGTCCTACAAATGAAAATAACTCACATGCTGTGCTTGCAACAGATTTCTTGTAAATGGCTTGAATAATAATCACTCTTGGGACAATATCTGTGGCTAAATTATCCTTGTGTGCCATGGAATGATTTCTCAGCATTGCATTGCTTATATTTGTGTGGTTGTTTACTTACTCTCCTTTTAGAAGAAAGAGAATATGTTGTGGCCTCAATACGACACTTGCAAGGTATTTTTGAAAAACCACATGCATCATCTTTGTGGAGAATTCACAGGTCTTGCTACAAGACACAGAAAGCTGTTCCTTGCTAAAATGTCACATCCTGTCCCACAGAATATAAATAGAGAGGCAGGAGACAGGAAGAGATTTGGGAGCAGCTGAAGCCTTCTCCTACACCCTTTTTTCTTATTTTGCAGTGCCAGAGCCAGGAAGATGGTCCACCTGGGGCAGGTGGCACAAGCACAGGGAAGGCAATCAGACCTTGACTATGCTGATGGTGTGGGAAGCTGGAAGAACATAGGAATACTTGAATACATGTACGCAGACCACCCTGGTGAGGCCTTATCTCCTGAGATGAAACCAATGAATGCACTCCAGGTGGAACACAGTTCCTACAAGGCCTGGGATCCTACCCTTCTGTTTGGTGTTAACACTCACCGGCCACAGCTGCTTCCACATAATGTCTCACAGCTGCATCACGTATAAGTGTGGCTTGGATGATCAAGGGATATTTATGTCTTCTGAGGGCAATTAGAAGTGGCTGAAGAGCCATCTCACTGCATTGTGTGACTGCATCAAAAATAGCAATTGTTTAAGTGTCAGCACTGCTTGGAGGATGTGGTTCAGAGCAGAATTCAAAGCTTCCCAGAAGCGTGCAATGAAAAAGCACAAGAAGAAACAATGCACTATCAAGTTACTGAAGCTCTATAGCAGAATAATTAAAACTTCTGTTGATCCTGTCCTTGTGGGACCTCTGAATACTGACTACAATTTTTTAAGTGTATGTGTCTGTCTTATCACAGCATTTTGAAACTTCATAAGCCTCTATGAGTCCTTCTGTGACCTGGAGAACATCACGACTCACCACCTAAATAGCACTCCTGAGCAATTTCCACTTTCAGTTATGTGCCTGGAAAACAGAGGAAATTTCCTCTCGGATATACTACTCTTGAACAATTTTCCTGTCTTCTATGGGCTTGCTGGTTAACTTGAGTAAATCACCTCATTTCTGGTCCTACATCACCCACAAAAATGCCTGAAATATTAAGTCAACTGCTGAGAGAACTGTTTATAGATATCTTAGTCCAAGAGATGCTTCAAAGGGAAAGAGTATATACTTCTAGAAATAACGTATGTTTCTAGTTAAAGCCAACTAATTCTGTGCATTAATACATATCTCTGAATCTTAAGATGAATGTTTCAAGTATCGATAGTGCAGATAATATCCAATCTGCATATAATGGAGATTTGATGAACAAAAACACTGCCATGGACAAAAATCCATTAAAACAAAGAAAGTGCTCTGTAGCAAAGATTCTCTTGCAATTCTCTTGCTATTTCTCTTTCTACTGTCTACATGACAGAAATACATTGTAATACCACAAATCAAATCGGAATTAAAAAAAAAAAAAAAATTGAAGTTCTCCAAATTTCTCAAGAGCATCTTTCAATAGTTAAACTTACATGGAGTTTTGCAATTTCTGATCACATACCAATACATAGGGAAGTACAGACATGAATGAATAACTTTCTACCCATATCCATTTGCATGACAAGGAATGTGAGTCATGAATAAATAGAGAAAATTTATACTTAGAGACTATAGGTACTCGTTACTTTGAAAGGCAGTGAAACCAATCTTGCAGTTACCTGCAGATGACACCAGGCTGGCAGCAAATGTTGATCTGCTTGGGGGTAGGAAGGCCTCACAGAAGGATCTGGACAGGCTGGATAGATGTGTGGGGTCCAACAGGATGAAGTTCAACAAGATCAAGTGCCAAGTCCTGCACTTTGGCCACAACAACCACACGCTACAGGCTTGGGGCAGAGTGGCTGAAAGACTGTGTGGAAGAAATAGACCTGGGGGTATTGGACGATGCTCTGCTGAACATGAGCCAGCAACGTGCCCTGGTGTCCAAGAAGGCCAACGGCATCCTGGCTTGCATCAGACATAGTGTTGGCAGCAGGAGCAGGGAAGCAATCTTCCCTCTGTTCTCAGCACTGGTGAAGCCACACATGAAGTACTACATTCAGTTTTGGGCCCCCTCACTGCAAGAAGGACATTGAGGCCCTGGAACATGTCCAGAGATGGGCAATGAAGTTGGTGAGGGGTCTGAAGCACAGGTCTTATGAAAAGCAGCTGAGGGAACTGGGATTGTTCAGTCTGGAGAAGGCTCAGGGGAGACCTTATCGCTCTTTACAACTACCTGAAAGGAGGATGTGGTGAGGTGGGGGTCAGCCTCTTCTCCCATGTAACTTGTGACAGGACTAAAGGGAATGGCTTCAAGCTGTACCAAGAGAGGTTCAGTATGGACATTAGGAAAAAGTTCTTCTCCAAAAGAGTAGTCAGGCATTGGAACTGCCCAGGGAGGTGGTTGAGTCACTGTCCCCACTGGTGTTCAAGAAAAATTTAGATGTTATACTGAGAGATGTGGTTTAGTGGAAAATATTGGTAATAGGTAGATGGTTGGACTGGATGATCTTGGAGGCCTTTTCCAACCTTTGTGATTCTATGATTCTATACTATTCCTGTTCAAGCAGGAAAGAGTAAAATTCTATTCAAACATAGTGGATATTGGGAAGAAGGATGAAAATAGAGGTAAAGAGAATGGGTGAATTTAAAAAAAAATAAAAAATAAAACAGCTAGAAAACTGTGAGAGCCCTGAGGGCACTATCAGGCTTTAATTGCCCAGGGCAGCCTCTGCAGAGACACCAATCCATGCTCCCACTACTGGATTCCAGGACCTTTTGTTCAGCTCAAGCCTGGGCACTCTGACCTTGCCCAAGTCAACACTGTTAAATGTGCCTGTCTCTGATCCCATCTCCTTTAGCTGCTCACCAGACACACTGACTGGGCCATGGCCCTGGCTCATTACTTGCTGATTCTGGCACTGTCAATGGTGACCTTGCCCTGCATGCAGCGCATCACGCTGTGCTCCCACTCCCCATCCCACACGGAGCAGCCCTTCTGCGGAAGGTCAATGCATTGCAGTTGGGAAGAAGCATCTCTAGGAACATGGAAGATTCAGTTTTGTAGAATCAGGGGAAAACTCTTCGACAAATAGCTTGAAAGCACCTATAAGCATGTAGAAGAGATCCATAAGAAAAGAGTTATGGGGATATGAGGTATATTTATAATAGTATGTATCACATTTCTATGTGTATTTCTTGCAAAGTTAATATTCCCATCCTGTATTCCTCAGTTAGTAATTTCCCATGTAATGCCTCTGGGTTATAGGAGGGCCACTAGGAGAACTCTTGATTAATAAACCCTGACAGCATCCATCCATCTAAAATATAACAACTCAAACAGAAATGTCAAGCACACTACACAAAAGAAATGAGTCGACAATGGAGTGTTTGTAGAAAGCACTAGGAGATCCCTATAACTTTCTCTACAAAAGTACAATGAGCTATCAAGACATCCTAATGCTGTCTGTCCTGGTAATCTTGTATTACATTCTATCCTACTTTCCACATAGCTTCATATATTTAACTATTCTTTAATTTAAAATCTGCACAAAAAATTTACGTGCTTCACGTCCTTCAAAATACATACAGACTTACTCCAGTTGCTATAAATGTCCTACATCCGCCTTCAAAGTGAGCATACTTTGCTAAATTTGGAGACTTGTGTTTCAAGAAAAATGACCTCAATACAAGCAGAGCAGATAAACAAAACTTAGCAGCTTTTATTTGTGTTTTAGTATTCTTCAGGTAAATGAAGCAAGAAAAGTGAAAGAGTAAGAAACATCATAGAATCCCGCATACAAACCTTTGTATGCATATCCTTAGATATAGCAAATATGTATTTTTATTTAAATCAGGATGACCATCCTTGAAGCTGCTAAAGTGATTAAGTAGAGGAACTCATAACCACAATGCCATGACTAAAATTGTCTTTGAAGATATGAGCATCTTGAGAAAACTTGTGGTTAATTAGCATGTCTAGCTAACCAGCAAATAGGGAAATTAGCCCTATCTTTAGCTGACCAATTGAAGGCTGAAGGCTGTGTCGGGGTAATGGCCAAGTGATAAGAGTAGGTATAAAAACATGTCACAAAAATCCTGGGGTGTGCTAGCTTCATGGAAGGCCACACAGCACCCAAACTTGTGCAACTTTACAATAAATCAGTATCTCATTTCTGTATGTGAGACTGGCCTACTGCACACTAGGTAACAAATCTGCCTATCAAACAACACTTTGACTATGCCCAAACCTATGTCTTTTTGCTTTCCAGTGGCTGATACAAAGCCAAGGATGCTTCTATGCTGTAGGGCTGAGTTGGTTCTCTGTTCCTTGCAGCAGGATCCAGACAGGCCATATTTCATAAAATCTAAGATTTTCTCCTAATGTGATTAAAAAAAATGCCCCTCTTTTTTTTTTAGACGAGACAAAATTCAAATGCAAATCTAAAAAAGCCCCACAGCAATAAAGTATTGCACTTGGTCTGGCTGAGATGGACTTAGTTTCCTTCAGAGAAGCCTGTAAGGTACTGTTTTGGATTTGTGGCCAAAGTAATGTTGAAAATACACCAGTGTTCTATGAGATATCTTAGATGAATAGACTGTTTCTCACCCCTCCATTGCACAATGATTGGGCATCCAGAATGAGGCACCACAGTTTTCCTGCTCCCGGGACAAGGCTGGAGGTAAGGAATGAAAGGGCTCTGAGTGAGAAGATCTGGGGACATAGCCCCAGCCTGGAGTAGAAGTCCATCTGTGAGGATCTACTCATGCAGCTCCTGAGCTGGCACAGAGCTTCTGCTGCCTCCTACAGGACCTTGCTGCCTGTGGTAAAGAAAGCAAGAGGAGGCACTAGGTTAACTACTGGCTTTCTGTTGCTTTGAAAGCATTATGGTAATAAGAAGAAATAAAGCTACTAGTCTGGCACTCAATTCCTTCCCAACATCTGATTGCCCTCCCTCATTACAGCTCTATCACTGAGCAATACTCATACTTATGCTCCTCTATGTGCACACTTCAGTAAGACTAGAAAGCCAAAACCAGCCAAAAGAAGACAGAAAGACAACTACAGACTTGTTTTTCATATTTTCTGAAACCAGATCAGCCTGATCACCCCGTCTGCCAAAAAGGGAGGCCACGTCACCACCTTTCCATAAGGAAAAGCCATCTGGACTAAGGAGAGATGCTTTTCATAATAAATTGTTTTGCGTTGATTAAATAACTCTGTCCTTCTTTCCCAGTTCTCCTCACAAGCTGGCAGTATAATCCCACATGTAATCCCTGTCTAATCAGGCCAACATAATGCGCATACAGACAAGCAGAGTTGGTATGATAAGCACAATGTATCTGTTCTCTCTCACATACAGAGTTTAACTTTCATCTGGATTTTCAACGAAGTAATAGCAAACACCAAATACCATATCCTTTCTGCATTTTTATATTGGAAAGTATTAGGGTTAAAGAACAACTCCAAAACTAAGAAAAGTGCAGATAGGAAATACGTTCAGTTTCTTAAAATTGTTTATAGTTAAAACTGCATGAGAGTGAGCTCCAGATTTTATGCATTGCGATGTAAGGAGCTATTGCTTACAGGTAAGGACTGACCTATAAGGAACAGCACATACTGCTCTGGGAATGCAACTCTCCAGGCAGAGAAAGACAGGATTTTATAATTATATTACAACATGTAGTAAAGACAACATGTATTTCATTGATTATTTCCTGCTTTAAGATTTTATTATTATTTTCTTCTTTAAGAGGCGCAATACACATAATATTAGAAATCTCTGGTGTGTTTTATACAGCACATAATATAAAACATACATAACTCATAACATATGTATAAAACACACACATATCAACATATTTCTAAATATGGTGGATTTTAATTCTTGTCTATAGCTGCATACAACACTGCCCATATAAATACAGCACTTTTCATAGAGTTTAATTTTCATTAAGTGCTGTTTTACCAGGCACATTACAGGTAAAAACATAGTAACAGGGGAATGCTGCAGCTAAATCAACATGTATTATTTCATTTTGTGATGGCGAAATAAGAACCACATGCAAGTCTGTTTGAGCTTGATAAGACTGGGAACAAACATTCAGTCCATGTTTTGCTTGAGATTGTCAGCGTTTTAATATTATGTGGCAGGCAAAATGCTACAATCAAACCAAGAACAGATGGTGAAAACACTAATGCTTTCCCAGACTGCAGAACACAACTGGATATTGTACCCCAGTTGTTACCAGGGCCCACCATGCACTTATCACGCTACATTCAACTGATAGGCAAAGAGATGAAACACAATGTTTTAATAAGTTAAAATTACAGCGTTCATCATATTAAATACAAATGAGACCAGTACATCCTCCTTAATGAACAGATGTCATCAGCAATGAGATGCATGTACAATAAAATCAGTGGGGAAGAAATATCAGAGGACTTCATCCCAGTATAAAGATATCTTATGTATCAGTGAGAGATCTCTCTGCTCCTTTCCTAGAACATTTAGAGAGGAAAAAAAAAAGCCCTGAAATAAAAGGATATTGCCAAAGCAACAACTAGGCAATAAAACATTGCTTCTGAAATGTTCACCATGTCTGTATTTTCATTGCAAACTGCCCTCTCGGCACAGCAAGATATGCCATCTAATATTATGAAAAAAAGTTCCTCAGGTATTTTACATAATCAAAAATACAGTCTGTGTATTACTGTTACCAGATTTCTCACAGTTACTTCTGTGGCATGGAACGTCAACCCACAAGAGAACGCTCAGAGCCAGTCCTTGTCTGCAAAGCTTGCAGTCCTACAGACAAGCATAGGTGACAGGACATAGGCTTTTTACTAGCACTTTCTTTAAGAACTCAGGTAAGGTAGCATGTGAAGTTTTACACAGCATCTGCCAGCATCCCAGAAATACTTTCAGAAAGTATAATGCTCTTCGTGAAGGTTCTGAATGCATGGATAGAGGGAATCTTTGACAGTGGGGCTGGCTACAAAAACACACTGAGGGAGAAGTCCTGCAGACAGGAATAAAAGAAGAAAACAACACAGAGAAAGGACTGGAGCTGTTCCTGGAGCAAGGGGAGCGAAGAGTGACAAGGTAAGAGGGAAGACTGGACTGCTGAATGAGATGGGGCTACAAGGGCCTTCAGGATATAGATGAGATACTAAACTGTCTGGTGGAGAAGAAAAGAGAGGAAGCAGTGGCAGGTTTAGTGAGGTGTTGTAGCTCCCAAGGAGGCTGCAAGGAAAGAAGTTATATCAAGGAAGGAAAGATATCTGAAGGTATGCTGACCTTTCAACAGAGGAACTGTATTTAATTGTACAGAGGGAAGGAGCAGAGATACTCACAACCAAACCAGGATGTGGAGGAATAAGAAGACTTTACTTCACATTTACTGGCAAGATGGAGCTGTTGTCCATAGCAACAGAGGAAGGCAGGAGTGAGGGGATTAAGGATGAGAAATAAGAAGCTCAGTATTACAACGCTAAGCTTGAGCTGCCAGCGAGTCATGCACTGACATGCCAATGGTGGACCACAGCCACCACTGGGCACATTGTGCCAGGACAGGAGTATGTTCATGATTCATCGGTGGAAAAATAAAAACCAAAGCAATGCAAGCATCCTTTCCTACAGAGGAAAACCATTTCTGTAATTTAAAGAAAGCACACATCTGTAAAATCTTCACTAATGAACAAGGAGGTAGTGTTTGCTTCACTTTGACTTATATGCCTCAGCTTCTTGAGTATTTAAAGCTTTGTGGCTTTGGAGAGTAGTATATTTGATATCCCATTTTCTTCTCTTACATCTGTATATGTTGCAACATTAGCAGGAATCCTATAACCCTAAGCCTTTACTTTTCTGACTTGAGTTTTTGTATTCTGAGAATTTCAATCAAAAAGATGTAAAAGCATTTCTTCCCAAAAGTATACCTAGAAAGATGTTAATAATTACGCTGTGATCCAACTCCAACTTTTTCTGATTTATTTTCGTTTTGGCTGTCTGATGTAAACAAGATAGATTTTGTTTCCTAAACATGATTATTTTGCCTTGTAGCTGAAAATGGATAAGGCTCTCAACAGATGCACATGAAAAAAAAATTGCCTGTACAAAATCTTAAGAAAGTATCAGTTACAACAAAATTCATGAGCCCATTTAAAAAACCAGAACACATATACATATAGAAGGAAAGTGTATTTTAGGCTATTGTAATAAGGCAGGGTTTATTCATTAGTAGCAATTATTGACTTATTTTTAAAGATAAAAATATATTTTTTAAAGCTAATGAAAGAACAAAAGCTAATGTTCAGAAAGATTATAAAGTAAGTGTTCCTCATTCAGCAAAATACAATTAGTTGTGTTTCTGGGTCTTTAAGTTGCCTTCTGGTGGGGTGCCTTACCCAAGCATTAGTGAATGTCATTGTGACAGTTGTCCCTACTATAAAACTTGAACAATACAACTGCCCCGTTCTTTCCAGAATAACTTGGAAGCCTGGATTAATTTAGAATTAACAAATAATATTACATCAGGGAATACATCTGACAAAGCTGTCATTATTTTCTTCACTATGGACCAAGACTAAACAGACACTTCTCCCTTTCAGCTATTAAAACGTCACCTACCCAGAAGTTCATGGCTGGGAGCAACAGCTGTAGCACAGTGCATGGGAGAAATCTCATATCTAGTTGTGAACATCAACCAACACAAGAGTTCTCGTCACTTTCTGATCACAGTGGGAACCAACGAGTTTATGCTGGCAATTTATATTGAGAATCAGAAAATTTGAATACCTGTGCCAGAGGTGGGCTGAAAGTGAAGGTAATGTTAGACAAGTAAAATAGGTTGGAAGAATGCGCATCTCGTCTCTACCATTAAAAAGAGTGGACTACCAACTACCCACCAGAGTCCTCTACCCAACACAGAGCTGGTAGCCTCACACTTTGCATTTAGATTGGCAGCTGCAACAAAAAAAACCTCCAAGCAAACCTAAAGCTTTCTTTTCCACCAAGCATGTGAGAAACTGCAGGAAGTCTGCTAATCAATAACAGAATATAATGTCATTCTAATAATAGAATTAGAAAAGTACAGTCAGCTTCAACAGAGAAGGCTAATTGCTTACAAATACAGCAAAAGTTGTCTGTATTGTTGACAGAAGTTATTGAGCATTTATTTTAGAGAGGAAATCTCTGCTACCTCATACCTCCAGGAAGCTCATTGTGGGGGTACCAGGGGTACCCTTGGGAACAGCATCACAGAATACATACACTCACCAGTTTGGTTCAGTGAGAAGAGCAGGAATTCCTGAAACTCAGCCTAAGATCTCAAGAGACAAAAAAGCAGTGATTAAATCATCAAGTGAATGAGGACCAGTTCAAAGATATCAAGCTTATTGGAATATTTACATATCTCAGTGAAAAGGGATGCAGATAGAGGCTATCAATATTTCATACATAATTGGCTCTATGTTTAACAGTGATTGCAGCTGAGAAGAGTACATTTTGAACCCTCTCATTTTGAACATGGACTTGCAGACATGCACTGACAAGTGATAACATTCTCTGAAATCTGAATCACAGAATCCTTCAGACTTCAAGAACATTTTAAACAGAATGTGTGCATCCTTACCAGTTCT
Source organism: Gallus gallus (assembly GCF_016699485.2). Classification (NCBI taxonomy): domain Eukaryota; kingdom Metazoa; phylum Chordata; class Aves; order Galliformes; family Phasianidae; genus Gallus; species Gallus gallus. The sequence goes on from NC_052535.1 coordinate 77,811,820, forward strand.
ATGAACACACTGGGTTTTTTTGTGTCACATTTGCTTGCAGAAGACACTAGTCCATAACATGCTGTTATTTATCATGTTTGCTCATTGAATGTTGACTTACCTTATGAATAGAGCTTTATTTTTGATCAGGAAATTTTATAAAGAGACAGTGGACACTGGAATCTGTGCACACTGGAGAACAGTATGTCTTTGTCACTGCTGTTTACACATCTAAGCTATTTGCAGTTCACATCTTTTTACCTGATCCCATAATCTGTGTGTCACAATGTTAGTCTACTCTCGAGACTAAAATGTGCTTTTGTTAGAAGGATAAACCACCACCTGATTTTGTTTAGAAATTGAGTTTCACCACTGGAACATCTTCACGATCTAGGAACATCTATAAACAGCCAAAGAATTCCTTCCACGTCCTCACTTATTTAACTGGCTTGGATGACAGCAAGTCCAAGAATTCTGACAACTGCAAAAATCCTTTGAGGTTGCTTGGAATGAGAACTCAATTCAGAGTTCTGAGAAGTCTGAGGAAATTCAGATCTCTTGGAAAGAGTCCCAGATAATGCTCATACTGGTATCCAAATAGGAGAATAATAACTCCAAGGTTCTGTTGTTTTCGCTTTTAAAATTATGTTTTTCTTTTTAATTGCTTTTTGGTATAATCCTTAAAAATACTTTCATGTCAGTGGATCAGGTCAGTCTATCCTGACTGTCTGCTGAACTCCCGGACAGGAGGAGGAAGTGGGGTGATGTTGCAAACAGAAAACCATGTGCCAACAAGGAGGCATTTCTTCCCTTGGCCTGCCAGGAAAGTCACTGGAGAGACTCCAAAGAAAACACTGTTTCTGTTGAGCACAGAGTAGGAAAAAAAATATTAGTTAGACATCATAAGGCACATACATCAAGTTATAGCTTCTCCACCACGGTCTTATAACGTGATAATTCTGCCAATTGAAAACCTCTTTCTCCCTCTTCTTTCTAAAGAGAAGACTCTCCTCATCCTTGATGCAGTCATCCCTGATGCTTTGTATGCTTGGAATAAACCTGATAGATGATATATTTTTGGTTGTGTCTTCCTACCTTGTGATACATTAAACAGATAGAAAACATTTAAGACCACCAACAATAAAATATCTCGTAGAGACCATAAAGAAGGGAAGGAAGCATTATACTGTGAAGAAGACTGGATTAAATAAAGTAGGTTTCCAGGCCCAATGGGGAGGATGCTGGTGTGAAACCTCCTATTTGGACTCTTGACACTAGATGTCGTTGCCACCACGTCTCCAGGAGGACCGCTGGATCCTGCCGCAGCTCTGCTTCAATGCCTTGTTGGCAGAGGCTTGTCCTTTGCAGTATTTATGAATATAGACGTTTTGCTCTTACTGCTGTAAATACACTTGCCCTTTTCTCCAGCTTGTTTTTAGTACTACAGTTTCAGCCACGGACTGATGCCTAAATAGTCAGGGAAGGAGACTGCTGCAGCTATGGATAAACGTCAGTTCCTTGGGAAAAGTTCCCAACACCCAACAGGGATGTTTGACTCCTACACTCTGCCCCTGACTTACATCAGTATATATAAAGCTGTACATTGGTGAGTATTCCCAGCCAGGCACACCGCTGGCAAGAAGGCAGGAAGGGCCTCCCACTGTTAAAGTTTCACAGGCACTGTTGGTGAGGAGACCACAGGGCAGCATCGTCTTCACACTCAGCATGCCTTGCATTCTTCTGTGAGAGTGATGAAGGACCTTCTTCAGCCCTGTCAGAATTTCATTGGTTCCTGGCTTGTTCACATGCAGGGTTAAAGATTTATCAGTTTTCAGCATGGTGCAAAGTAAACTCCCCTGTTCTCTTTCATCCCCTGAAATAGTCAGGGGAAAAAAGAAAGAAAGAAAAATGGTTGATGAAGAATAAGTAGAAAAGAACCTTATGCAATTGGATAGTGGAGTATCATGCTGAAGAGCAGATAAAGTAGGAAGGATACAGCTCCTGTTTTTACCTTTGTCTTTGTTTATCTGGGCTACAAATTCTTTGTCTCTCATATGTGGAAGACCTAAAACAGGTGACCTCAATTAGGGCTTCCTATCACAGTGGTAACACAGATAAATAGGCAATACCAGTAAGTAGCCAAAACTATGGGCATGCGTTATAACTCCAAGAGTGTGTTCAGAGGCTCTGGGCTGCTATCTGCAGGTTTTAACTGTTTTCAAGGATTATGATTTTTGTAAATCAGACAACACAAGAAGTTGTTGTTGGCAGATGCTTCTGCGCTACTGGTAAGAAAAATTCTAAGTTATTTTTTGTCTGTCTATCAGACTTCCGTTTTCAAACAATGCATATTGAGATATAAAGCTGGCTTTCTTTGCTTATTGCAGAGGGTTTGTTAATTTCCCCTTTAGATAGTTTTTCCTAAAACTGTGACAATCCTGTTATGCTTCTTAATTCCTTTTAGAAGGACTGCTTCTTTCATTAATTTATTAACGCTCCTTGAGATCTGTAGACAGCCTAGACAAACAGTATTTAGTAGCATTTCAAACTATACTTTGTGATGTTTATTTTTATTCTCTAAATAATCTTTGTCACTGTGTGTGATTCTGTGTAATAAATGGTTCCTAGGAAGGGAATTTTTCCTTTTAGTTCTATGATCCAACAGGATTTGGTGTTATCTGCAGTAGGATGCAGTATGTTAACTTTGCCTGACCAGAAGTACTATCAGTTATTTTCCCTTATTTCTGCAGCTAAAGGACGGGATTTATTATGCACCTCTGCTCCACACATGCACCCCAAGAACTTTTTAACTGTTTCCAGAAAGATAGAAGTCATCATGAGCACTTCTTTATTTTTACTGGATTATTTACTGAACTAATGGGATTAATCTCTTTAAATGCTGTCTAATTTGCTTTGGAGATTCTGGTTTGCCAAAACAAAATGTCTTGGTAACACAGCTAAACAAACACTTGTATATCCCTTATCCCTAAACAAGAACTAGTGGCTATCATCACAAAGCTTTCTTTTGCTTCATTCAGAAGCCAAAGAATATGTCTTCAATAACCCAAAATGCTGTATCTCCTTGTGTGGTGCCTGAAAGCGTAACACATCAACCCATATAATGATACAGTATAGCTGTATGGGACATGATTGACCTCACTATAACATGGGGTAGAAATCCTGTTCTGAACCCACTATGTTTTGCTCCTGAAAGTACACCAGCAGGATAGTTAAATGGCTGCTCGGGGGTGCCTGCACAAGGCAATGGTCCGTCAGAAAGCCACAGCCCAGTACAGGGCAGGGAAACCAGATCACACAGACTTATTCTGACCTCCCAGCAGACACTGCTTTCCAAGCACATTCACTCAACTCTGCATTCTTGGCACCTACTGAGGCTCAGGCACTCTTCATGTTCTTGCATCATCTCTATTTTTCAGTCCCCTCACTCACACACAGACAGTTCTGCTGGGCTGGAGTTAATATTGCATGACTGCTTTTTGAAGAGAGGGAGGGGAGAAAAAAAAAGAGAGAGAAACTCTTTCTATTTTTAGACTACGGCACAGTTTCTGATGATCTTGGACTCATTTCTTAGTCTACTGACACTTGCTATTAATCTCATGAATCTGTAAAGAAAACAGTTCTAAAAAATTCAAGAAATACTGTATGTCTGGTAGAAAGGCCCTTGGCATAATCTGAAGCCCAAGTCAGAAGCAAAAGCTGTATTTCCCTGCTACTTGCTTGCTTGTCAGCATCTCCTCTGCCCACTCCCCCGGAGAAGTTGGGCTTTCAAGAATGTGGGAGGCATATCAGATGGTGTCTGTCTACCTCAAAGACCAAATAATGCTGTTACACTGAATGTAGAGGTGTTGTTGTTTTGATCCTTTTCAATAATCCTTCCCACAGTATGTGCCTTCACAGTCAGAATACATCTTTTATAAATGTTCTTTTACAGCTTGCCTTTCTTTGGGAAACCATAATCACACTACTGTTTTCCTTCACTTAAGAAATAATCTAAATTGGGGTTGTTTATGTTTAGAAGTCTCTCAGAGTGCTGAGGCACTGCTGCAATATTTCCAGTCTTTAATGTCTTTCGTTTAAAATTTTTAGTATCTGTAGGCTAAATATCATTGCATTGCGCAGCCATCCTGCTCACTGCCACCACAGACATACCAAATCTTCTGCTCCATGGTCAGACTGTCAGCCAGCAAGTCTATTGCCCCCAAATGAAAGTAGAAAAGCCCTCAGCCATAGATATCTTCCACTTCCTGTGGACTTCTTACATATTATTTATGTACTTAATCCTCTGCCTGTTTGAAGCTGACACTTCAGACTTGGGCAGTGTGACAAAAGACAGATGTGGTTTTCAAGGTTAGCAATCATTTAGCACTCTTGTTTGCAAATAATGATGTTCAGAAAGGAAATTTCTACTACTCTGGCTATAGTTATGGCAACTGACTGACATAATCTCACAGATGTGAGTTAAGAATGGAGTAAAATAGAGGGGGGAAAAAAAAAGGAAAACAAGGAGAATGGCAAAGCTCAGGAAGCTGTGTTTATTAGTGCTTATTCATGCACTGACTGATGTGGGATGTCACTTGCACAGAATCAAATGTCTACCCACAGCTCACAGCACAGGAGGCCCACAGGTGGCTTCTGGGCAGCTACATTCCTCTCCTTAGATCAGAAAATGTTCTCCCTAAGCTATATTGATGTATTTTACAATGCACACTTCAGAATTGGAGCTTATCCTTCCCCAGAGTGTTGCTTCATTTTTCTGAACTCATTACTCTTAGAGAATTTTCTGCCTGCTCTTCACTTTCTTCTTCCACTTTTCTGTCACTATAAAAGAAAACAGAGGACGCCACAGGTACACAATGGATAATTGCATCCCGGAGAGCTTACATTGCAAAATGCTATTATCAGCTTGAATCTCATGTTTTAGAGGCTGGAGAATCTAAATGGAGGAAATAAATGAAGGGCAAATCTGAATAGGGCAAAGTCAAATTTGGGATATTAATTACAGCATTTCAAGCAGATGTAGGAAAACACAAGCGTTGCTCTCCAAAACATTTCTGCTGTCTTCTGGAGGGTAATATGTATCATTCTAATCCCTCATATTCAAGAGGGACACAAACTGGAGGATGGCCCTGGATTTGGAGACAGTGCCACATAAGGCTGCCTTGGCTTACTTAATGCAGCAAAGCAGCACTGAGAATTGTTTTGATCATTAATTACAAATACATAATTGCATTGTTAGGAAAGGAAAATTCTGTCTAAATGAGAGGATAATTTGTCACTAATTACAGGCTGATAATAAATAGGTCTGGTATGGAGAATTCGAAGAAAACTCTGAATAAAAAGTAAACTGAGCTTCTGAAACAGCCTTTGAACTTCAAGAGAAGATGCAAAACAAGACGGTCAGGCCAAGCCAGGATATCAGACCAAGGATACATCTGGAGCCCAAGGCCAGGCAGGCAGGGCTGTGGGGAGGTAGTGACACATCCTACAGTGTTGCTGGGAAAGAGTTTGACATCCCAGTAGGGGCTGAGATGGGCAGAATGGGGGAGACCTTAGTGAGGTGCTGAGGGGAACAGTCAGGCCTTTTGGTGCCCTCAGGGCCCTAACAAAAATAAAATAAAAAATACAATAAATTAACTGTTAATAAATTAGGTTTTGAAAGTCATTGGAAAGTCCTCACTTGACACAGTTATTTCAGTTCATACTGCTTAGGTAAATAGGTACGAGAAAGGGGACAGGAAACCTACTTCTAGCTAGTGAAATCCCATGAAAATATTCATGAGCGAGGAATCAGATGTGTCCTGAAGGGGACACATGGTGGCTCATGCAACTATTTGCTCAAAAGCCATATGTTCTGCAACTCCACTCTTTGCAAATAATATTTTTTGAGTTATTTTTGTTATTGTCCACTGTAATTCCAGAGGTTCACAGAATATAAGCAAATCCATGGCTAGCAAAATGCCTCAAGCAAACACATTTCTAATCTCCTGTGAAGGTACCTGATTCTCTATGTACTCAGTACTACAGTGTACTTGGGTGCATTGTCACTGTCTTCTCGGTGCTGAGTTCTGCAAAGCCTGATGTTGTGAGTTATAACTTTCAGGCAATAGACTTCGTGACTTGAGAATGTATCATACCTGTTAACCCACTCTTCTTCATAGAGGAGACCAGCATACGAAAGATTTAACATTTCCATCTGCCATAAGTGTTTTTAGATCATAAAACATCAGCATTCTGTGCTCCTGAAAGAGGAACAGTGAAGAATAAGAAGAAAAAAAAAGTAACTTGAAAAAGAAAAAATCAAAGCTTTTAGCTTTTAATTTACTGTGCTGTATTGCGAGCCATCAATTAGGTGATTTTAAAAGCTGTTTCAAATCAATCCTGGGTACCCTAGATTAGGAGTATTCCATTAAATTTAAATGTGCTGACTTTGTTACTTAGGATGCAGTGGTTGATGGAGAGTATATTGTCATAGTGGCTTCCCTATGGCATAATGCTGCAAGAAATAATGTTTCCAGGCAAATCTAACTGTTGATGCACATCCAGATGGAAGTCCACCTTTTGAATAATTTAGTCCTGAAATTAAAGCAACAAGAGTGAACTTACCCCAAGTTTCTTATATACTTGCAGTGCTATCATGTTGTCACAAGGCACTGAGGCTGCTACTCTCTGGGCTTCCTGTTTTTAAATGAGTTCACAAAAACAACAGGCTTTGACTTGAAATCTAAGTTATATGAAAACAGACAGGACGAGTAAACTTAGAGAAATCTGGTGAGGAACAATAAAGTGTTTGTAAATACTTTTCTCTCATTCCTCTGAAGCCTCGCAGGTTGGAAGGAAGGTATCTTCCAGTGCAACAGCTTCTAGGGACTCGCTGAGTTACCATCACCTTCCTCTACTCCCTCTGGATGGTGTGGAACATATTTTTATCTTCTTGACCCCTCCTAAGGCTTTGTTTTTTTCTTTTCCAGAGTTTGTTTCTGGTCATTTTGATTTCTTTTGTTTTTTCAGCTGTTTCCACAGAAATCTCACATCTCAAATTTCTTAAAACTTATTAGGATTGTGTATCACTAAGAAACTGTTTCCTGACAAGGCAGACAGGTTTAATAAAATTAATTTAATTTAATTATTAATTTAATAAAAATTTCTAAGGTTAAATAGCCTTAGGAAAAAAAATCAAATGCATAAATAAATACACATAAATACAATGAATCATTTTTTAATTTTTATTTTTTACTAGAATATTTGTTCAAAACATGCAAAGTTTACAATGCAGCTTGTGATGCACTGTTTAACTCACAGCACAGTATAACCAAAATCAGAATTCCCACACCCTACAATGAGCAGAGAAGGTTGTACCCAATGACCTAAAGAGATCCCTTCCAACCTTACCTGTTCTGATGCTGTGATGTTCTGTTCGGTGCTATCAGCCATTTAGTATTTTGAACATCATTAAATATCATACCATGTTGGAAGCAGATTAACAGATAGAACATGAGTACCCATGAATAAAATAGCTACAGACGTATTTCCATTTCAAAGTATACTGCATGTTTGTTCATTTTCTTCCACCTGCATCTCATATGATTTGACTCTTTCTCTGTGTATCCTCCGTAACACCATCCCTTGTTTATTCAAATCTCAACCACAGGTACATACTACTCTTTGAATTCCAATTGATGAGCAGTTCACATAGGGGGACAGGCTGGTAGTGTTGCCGTGTGATGCACAGTTGAATGTGGCCCCACGTATAGTTGTAGGACTTTTCACGTTCATGTGGAGAGCTTGTCCCACTGTCCTTTAATAACTGCAGACAGTCACGCAAACAGGTACCCAGAACAAGGTCAGATGAGGGTGTGTAGCCAGTCGTATCAGAGACTTCTTGATGGATAGATGATGGATGATCATAAGTCTCAATAAACACATTTAAGCAAGAACCAGGAAGAACTGAAAGCTATTTCTATGCTGCTGGAGGAGTCTGCCCTGGCTACAGAGCCACACAGTGCATAGCTTTGTCTCCGCTCCGCTCAATCCCAGAGTGGACTTTCAGCAACAAATCAAATCAGAGGATCAATCTGAAACTTTGCCAGAAACCTAAAGATGGTTGGGACAGATCCAAGATTTAAAAGTACACTGTCAGAAAATTTTAATGAGGTCCAGAGCCTATAGGAATGCCAACATACTGATTTAACTTTTCTCAGCACCATAGGCTTTTAAATTATTCTCTCATATCCTCTTCTAAAAATATTGTTCAGCTTCTGTATTCCTTTTATTCTAAAAATATACAAACACAAGAACACAGTGTAACTTTGCCAACTGATACCCTTCCAAGTAACAAAGCATACAGTTCATAAGAGTTTCTCCATTATCACATAGCTTCTTTGTAATATCCTCTTATTTTTACAGTATTATGTCCTCTATCTCATAGCACAAACTCTGAAAGCTTATTTTCTTACAAGAGGTCATTAATGTCAGTCACTAGAGGCGTGCCTCACGGCTCAGTACTGAGACTGGTACTATGTAATAATGTTATTAGTGACTTGGATGATGGGAAAAGAGTTTACTGCAGATTTGCTGATGATTAAAAAAAAATGATGTGGAATGGCTGATGCTTCACAGGTCATCCTGTCATGCAGAGGAACCATGACAGCCTGGAGAAATGGGCAGAGAATTTCATGACATTCAACGAGAAGTGCAAATTCCTGCACTTGAGGAACAACCCCAGGCATTGGTACCGGCTGGGTAAGTAGCGTAGAAGAAAAGGACCTGGGGGTGCTGCTGGGCACCACGCTGAACATGAGCCAGCCATGTGTCCTTGTCCCCAAGGATGACAGCACTCTGTTAGATACAGCATTCCTAGGAAGTTGAGGGAGGTGATTCTTTACTCAGCATTGGCAAATGCTATGTCCAGTTCTGGGCTCCTTGCTACAACAGAGCCATGGAGATATTGGATAGTGTCAACCAAAGGACCATTAGGGTAAGTAATATCTTGAAGCATCTCTCCTATAAAGAAAGTCTGGGAGAACTGAGTCTGTTCAGCCTAGAAAAACAGAAGGCTCAAGGGGATCTTACAAGTGTGTATTACTTCCTGATGAGGGGAGTAAAGAACAAGCCGGGCTCTTCTGACTGGTATGCAGTGGCAGGACAAGGAAATGGACAAACATAGAGAGCACTCAGTCCATTAGTTAGACACAGACAGCAGCTCCAAAGCTGTGGAACAATCACTCAGGAACGGTGATGAAACAGTTCATAGCACTTCTGATGAATGAATGAATAGCTTGCATGTACTTCTGAGAGGTAATCCAGTCTTTTATTATGTAGGTCATTAAAAAAACAAAACAAAAACAAAAAAACCAAAAACCCTACTAATTAAAATTAAAGCAGTTTTCAAACTACAGAAGATTCTTCATGTCTGAAGAGCCAGTCTTTCAAGCCAAGCAGTCTTTCATTTCAGATAACCATATTCCTTGGCACTAACTTTTTGACTGTTGGCAGAGAACATTATCTGTATTTCTCTTAGTTCCTTCATAAACACACAAAATGTTTTTAATAAGGACAATATTTCTAAGCTGCTACTTAATTTTAGCTATTAGGGGTTAAATGCAAGCTAGGAAACTGGACTTTTTTTTTTCTTTCTTTAACTTTGCTTTTAACAAACACTTTCCTTTTAACAACTTTGCTCCCAGTGTCATACACTGAGTAAAGCAACAGCTCTTGCAAGACAAAAAATTCTAAAAATCTGGCGATGGAACATCCTCTGGAGTCCCTTTATGTTGAGCCCTGCTTCGCACTACTCTGTCACTTACCCCAGATCTTCCTGGATTATTTCCTAGGCTTTACAAGTAGTCGGTGCTGGCTCAGTGCTGTTCCTTATGATGTCAAGATACAAAGTCTGCTTCTGTAGATACTAAAGACAATGCTGAATACTTTCAAAACCAACAAATTAATTCATTTTTGGGATAAGACAAATCTGTAGTCATTTTTAAATCAGGCATTCATCATGAATAAACGCCAAAGACCTGGAAAAGAGTTTAAATTTTACTTTAGACAGTATTCTACTAAAACGCTATAGAACGCATATTAAACTTTGCCATGTATGCTATATCTTAACCTAAAAAGTACTTCAAGCATTTGGAGATGGATAAAATCCCATTTCTGTAAATAGGCTTTTAACTGTAATTTCCTACACACTTGAACCAGTTTAAAGAAAGCCAGAACGAACACAATTTTATCTCTTATAAATGTCACTCAGAAAACGTGCACTTCAAAAAGGTCTCTTCTGGATATTTTCTCTATGTGTGCAAACGTAAACTTTTCTTTGAAAATACAAAGATAATATCTATCTTATGATGATTTGCAGATCTTACAGAAGAAGTTCATGTACAAAAAACTAATTCTTCCAAATACTCATATCACTACTTCCTAATCACTCAGAGATACTTCATGAACTTAAGAAGAAGCACTCTTACCATGAAAATCTACATTAGTTTTCATGACTCGTTATGTTGTCTAATTTTTAATTACAAAAAAAAATGTTGTATGCACACAGACAACTTTGACATGATAGAGATCTGCTACAAAGCTCAGTAGTCAACAGCATATTTTTTTGTAAAAAAAATGTTGTAAAAAAATATTTTGTAAAAAAATATTTTTTGTATTTTACTTCTTGTAAAATACAAAAAAATAAGCAATCAACTATTTATATTGTTTTATCCCATTTATAGGGATATTTCAGGACCAAAAAATATATAAAAACCAAACAAAAAAAACCCCTATCTGTATCTATTGAAAGACATGTTTATTTTTAAAGATCTACAGCTGTCAGAAAGTTTGCAATTATATAAGCAATAGGAAAAGAAATATTACATCAGCCTAAATATACTGACAATCTTAAAAATGAAATGTATCCGTAGTTTCTGTTGCTTCTTCAGCAAACTGACAGGTTTTATGAAGTCACTCATTTTAGCAATGTGAATCTACGACACATATGCCATGGGTCCAAGTATCAAGAAACAACTGAAGCAAAGTTGGTTTTCTAGCTGCTGCTGTTAACACTGACAAACTTCTAGATGACCTCTAAAGGTCCCTTCCAACTCCAACAATTCTTTGATTCTATGACCCTAGATGCAGTTGTGCATCATGGGAGATCGTAACTCCGCTCTAACTCTCTGCCATCCCTTTTGAGCTCAGTCCTTCTAGGAAGAGCCTCATCAGCTTCATAGAGCCTTCTGAATGCCATGTCACATGTCTTCTTTCACAGGATGCCTGTGATCTCTACAGCATGACAATTTTTCTTGACAGATTACTTCATATTATAATTCTCCGTGTTTATGGAATGTCTTTCATCAGGGGATCACATCGAGCCTTTCAACAGCTGGTTTATATTTTATAATGGGTATGCATATAAATAAATTTCATGTCCTGACTTCCCTACTCTACTATAGTCAAAGCTATTTTCTTTGAACAGGTACATCTCATTTAATGGTCTCTCATAACCAGGACTGCTGGAATTTCAGTCCATGCTCTCCCTGTTCTCTAGAGGAAGTTGTCAGGAGCACAGGATATAATGAATGACATTTGTATTTGTCAAATAATGGTACAGAACTATTCACCACTTGAACTTGCTAATGCAGGAAAAAAGTAAGATTTTTTTTTTTTTTAAAGAATTCCAGCTAAAAATAAACATTACCATTGCTGTAGAATATTCCTCTCAGTCCACCGGTTATTTTGCATGTTTTTGCTATGACAGAAGTGCAGATGTGACCATCTACAGGAAGTGCTCTGTGCCACATGCACAATCATTCCTAGATATTTTCCTTTTGAATGAGATATTGTCTAAGAAACAGGCCCATGGAACAATCTAATGTTATTAAGCTCGATATCTAATGACAAGCCTACCATTATTAATGACCATGCTGAAATCCTCAGTAATATCAGAGAATTCTACCTCTCAAAATTCAGAATTCTTCCTTATTTCAAAACATGGGGTTAACTGTGTATGCCTGCATTAATTTCACAAAGTTGTTATCTCAGATGTAAACTGTTCTGAAAGCCGCTTTCTTCCATTTTCAATTATTATGTAGCCCAAAGTAATTTGAAGGGTAGTTAATCCATTTCTTAAGATGCCTAAGGATTGCAGAACAATCAGTAGATGCTTAGATAAAACAAACTGGTTATTAGCTCCTCATGATGTGTCGTTTGTATATGCAGATATTGCAGGTGATGACTTTGATGCAACCACAGAGATATTTAGGTTTTAAATTCTATTTAAAGCCTTAATTCTTGGTGGTTTCAGTGGAAAGAAGGTAATTTAAACAGGATTTAGCCATTTAATTCCCCTAAGGATTGTAAGCCATTGTCTTTCATAGCAGATAGCTCATCCTTGCTTTCCAGACAGTTCAGTGTTGATTGTTTTAGCTTTTGGCTCCTTAGCTCTGTGGAAGTTAATCATCACGTTCTAGGAGGATTGTGGATCATTATCAATGACATTTAGCAATTTGCTTTTACAGCGATAATAATGCCAACGTTATAAAAACAACTCTATCATAATGTCTGAACATAAATGAGTAGAGCTAAGAAACCCTTGTGAAACTTCATCGTTGTATTTCACTTGTGTTCTGCCACTCAGCACTGCATCTTTTGCACAATCATGAAAACTCTGAAATAGAAAAGAAAAAAACAGCAACAACACAAACAACATTTTAATTTTGTCCTGCCTAGTGACTATACTTGTAGAACTCTGGAAATTAAAGACATAAATTAATTGAGAAGACTCTTACTGAACATACTGGTTTTGGACTAGGACCACGCTAGAACTACTTCCTATGCAACAGAAAAAGTTTCTTAACATTTAACATGGTTGAATCCCCTGAGAGGAATCATTTAAGAAACTGGTTGCCAATGGAGTTAATCTAATCCCACTTAAGAAGCTTCTCACTTAAGAAGCTCTGATTCCTCCTTTCATTTGGGTCATCTTGGCACACTCTACTTAAAAACAAGCTTAGAGAAAAAATGGAAAACAAAGGTCTCTGGAGGCTACTTACACCATTCAGAATCAAACTGTCACTGCATGGAAAACGGTATCAACCTGGCTGTAGTTCATTTTAAGTATGTCCTCACAACTGTTGTAAAATTAAGAGCTCCCTTTGATTGTCTGAGTAATTTCCCATGAGAACAAATATTTTGCCTGTTTACATAGTGGATTTGAGACAGTCTCCCTTTCAGTGTTCTCAGTAAAATTTTCTGTATTACATATTATCTGAGTTACAACAACACATAGGATGTGAATTCCTCTTCAATAAACTCATTTCAGTAGCTCCTTGTGGTTGGATGAATTATTCTGTGACACTACTGTATTTTTTGAAGTCTTTTTCCTCTTTTTCCCCCTTTTGCCTACCAGGCTTATTTGTCATTTGCATATGTCAGTCTTTGTCTGCCTCATTTGCTTAATTAAGAGTATGGTTCTGCTCTACTAATGAGAACAAAGTCTAACTCCTATTATAGCCTTTTAATGTAGAATAGAGAAACTGCATTATGTTTCCAATTCTTGGAAAGTAATCTAACCTCCACTACAGGATTAATATTAATGTTAAAAGGAAAAACCCTCTCGTGCCTCAAGATATAAGTATTTCCTATATTATTAACTATGCTATAGGAACCTTAATTATGTGCAAGCTATCATCAGAAGGCTGAAGATCAACATTTTCAATCTTGGTTACCTCAAGGCAATTATTTTAAGCTGTTTCTGCCACAGGTCTGATTTTTACAGTCTTACACACATACATCCCTCTGAATGGAGGTGAAGGAAGATAAATGCATTCACTACACTTGAAAATGAGCTCATCTATTTAGAAGCCTAGACTGCACTCACACATTGACAATTTTAGTTTGGATTTAAGTTGCTAAAAATGAGAGCGCACCAAATGTAGGCAAGTACTTTGAATGGCACAGGAGAGCTGCTGCATCACAGAGAGCTATAACTTACAGCGTGCAATGTCACATGGTAGTCAAAATTATTTTGGCATTAGTGGTATGCTATAGTAAGCAGAGATGAGGTCACCAGCAAAACGTAACAACTATAAATGGAGTGAGTGGTCAACTATCAGAGCAAACATGTAGGAAGAGTACACAGTTCAAAATAAAACATGGATGTCAAATCTGAATGCCACATACGGCATCAAGAGCATCGGTATATGAAGCACTATGAAGGACACCATCTAACCCCCAGGGATGTCCCAGGTAAATGAGTGTCAACAGGAAGCCAATGCATTTATTTATTTATTTTTAAGTCTATGTTTGGCAAAAATATACTTATTTTTGGAAATACCTAAAACTCTGTATGATCAGAAATATAAAGGATTTTTGTCACCAGTACACTTTCATGTTTCTCTCCTTGTTGATAACAGTACTGTAACCAAACATTAGAACCCTTCTTGTCAGACTAAATCAAAGATAAGGGTTTAGAAATAAGTATGTTTTGTTTGTCACTGTGGCTTGCTACAGACAGTGTATAATACATCTCTGGGAAGAACAAAAGCTTGCCTTTTTTGGAAGCCATATATTTCTTTAGTTGTTGAGAGTAATACAGGTGCAGCTTCTCCCATGGCAGTAAGCATGGAAACATTGCTGACACTGGAATATCGGCAGCATAGCAGTCATTGTAACAGACGTATAATGTGTTCCATTACATGAAAACTTTTCCATGATCCCAGATGTAGTAAAGATCCTTTTTTTACGCAGTTAACCTAATTAGGAAGAGAGAGGGGTTTTAACTACTCAACAGTTAAGGCAACTGTAAAATGCCTCATTTCATTTGGTTTAGGGCTGTTGTGAAATATGGAGATATAAATATATAAGGTTTCCCAAGTCTTCATTACAAAAGACTGTTATCTGTCTCAGTCTGTATAATTTTAAATAGAATAAAGTAAAGCAACCCATAACCTATGCCAAGTTACAGGCACCAGTCAAATCTTTAAGCTCAAAGACAAAATCTCTGCGATACATTCAAGTAATGTTACAGACAGGAGAATTTACACCTACTTTCAGCTGGTTTATACTTCATGCCTCACATCAGGAAAGCATTTGGTTTTCTTCTTTAAGGCAACCACAAACGGTATTCTAATGTATATACCATTTTATGTGTTATCTTTGTAAACAGTCACAGAATTCAGCTAAGCCATCTGACTCAAAATTAGCCTGTGGCTGAGAATTATATGGGTCAATTATACAATACTCCTTCTATCACTTCTAAATCATTCGCCTCTTAATTTATACGACTGTCCTCTTAAGAGGGTGAAAAGGATCTAATTACCTCCCTATGGACCACTTGCAAAGGCATACCCCTCTGAAATTCACTTCTTTTTTTACTTCTGTGTGCTGTATTCCTGTGCAATTTAATTTGATTATGTATCAAAACACCTTCTTTGCCAGAGTTGATGATTATTTTGCCATCTCTTTAGATTATTTCTGATAAATTTCCTGGCAAGTTGTCCAACACAGAATGCTATATTACTCGTGAAAACATAGATTACAGTGATAGAACAGGGATGGTTGGGTTTTTTTGTTTTGGTTTGGTTTGGTTTTTTTTTCCAGAGTTTTCCATACTCTCTTCCTTTTCTATATACACTTGAGGGTATTAGAAATACATGTTTACATTTTTGTCAGTGTTACTGAGCTCTGCCTCACAACATTTATTGTTGTTGAGCATATTCACCAGAACACAGCGTAATAAGGTCATCTCCTTTTATTACTAACAGTTCCAGCTAAAGCTGCATTGATTCAAATGTAGAGGAGGTTGTAGCCTCAGGACAATTGAGGACCAATAGTAGTATCTTAATAGGTAAACCTGCACTTCAGAGCATCAGAGGTTAACAGTATATACCCTGGAGAAGAGGTCATTCCAGAGAGGTCTCACAGGCTAAAGTGTTGTACCATTTTAATTTATTGCCTTTTTTCAGTTCATTGCAGTTCTTCCATCTTGCAGATTGTAAGGGGAGGGATTCTACAACCATTTTTCTAGTTGTGACAATGCCAGCTGGAGCACATGAAGCGCACAAGTGGTTGCTCTTGCAATTGCTCCATGACAGTTGAGATTTCTCTCAGATTTTGTCTTGGCTCTTTGACAATACTAAGAACCAGTTAAGGAGAAAAATAACCAAGGATTAGTTCTGCCACAGCTGAAGCTAATCTAAGCCTATATTGCTTGTTTCACAACCTTCCCATCACACATCCCCAGTCCTTTGCAGAACCTTCTAAGCTCATTTAACAGTTCTGTGAAATAGGCCAGTATTTGCTTAACGGAACACTAACCTGGCAAAAATTTGATGTGGTTTGGCCTTCTTCAAGTCCCCAACCCAGGAACAGAAAACCAGGAGTGTCAGAACAAATGACAGGGGGATAAGGTACAGCCCTGCAGGGAAACTACAGGCAATTTTATCTCCACCAATTCTGACTTCAGAGAGGTCAGCAGAATCAAATTTTATCCCAAGTCCCAAGCATTTTTATGATGATATAAATTCAAACCATTGTATTTTTTAGCACTCAGTGTATTTCAGAGTATCGTGGTTAGATAACACTCATCACAATCTGTCCTTTTTCACCGACTCTGTGACTAGCATTCTGTCATTGATTCACAGGAATCTTGAATAAAAATTCACTATTTCTTAGGGCACAAAGCAAAATATCGATTTGGTTAGTACTTGTAACAAATATTTTTGTAATAATATGTGAAGCACTGACTTACTGTCATCTGGCATTCTGAATTCTTGTTATAGTAGCAAGTATGATATGTAACATTAATTCCCATTTCAAGCTTCGTGTTTATTTCTCTGAGTGTCTGTAAGTGTCAGGAAATGACAAAAAAAAAAAAAAAAAAAAAAAAAAAACCCACCCAATCGTATCCTCTGGGGAAAAAAAAATCAAACAAAGAAGAAAACCCACTCAAAACCACCTCAGCACAGAAAGAAGTGTTTTATTTAAACTTTCTTTTAGAAAAGCTGATGGCTACTCAGCACCAGACAGAACTTGTGCATAAATGC
Organism: Gallus gallus; assembly: GCF_016699485.2. NCBI lineage: Eukaryota > Metazoa > Chordata > Aves > Galliformes > Phasianidae > Gallus > Gallus gallus. The sequence continues at coordinate 77,828,853 of NC_052535.1, forward strand.
AATGCTATGCTAAGTGGTGTGGAAATACCAAAAGACTGTGAAATACTTTCTAAGGAGCTGTTAGCATGTGCCTGAGGCTATGCTGCTAAGCTGCAAATTTAAGGGGCGTGTTTTCATCAGTATTCAAGTCATATTTGTTAGTGAGCAAGGAGAACCATAAATAATGCCAAAAAATCTGAAAAGCTGCTATGTATTTTAGAAACGTATTGTGCTGAGAAATACAATGGTATGCCCTTTGGTGTTTTTTATTACTTTCTGAGGGAATGACCTGAAGTCCAGCCTTAGGTCCACATATATTCCTCATGCAATGCTGTCATTTATGCACATTGTTACCTTAATGCTGGTCCAGAGCCTCAAGCATAACATTAGTATTCAACTCTAAATACGTGAATAACATTCTTGATATCAAATGCCTAATGGTAAACATCTACATGCCTGGACAACAGAGGCTGCAGCCTTCTGGAACATAAATATATCATTACGTACTTTACAATCCACTGCAATCTACGAGCAACTAAGCAAACAGTAACATTCAGAGCATTTTCTAAAGCAACCTAACATGATGTCCACATGGTCACTACATAATTAAAGCTATATAGATTAAGAATATGTTAGCAGGTGGCATATTTACACTCTTGAAAAATACATAGCAAAACCTGGCTTTCCAAAATACTCAAAATGTCTCAACATGTGCCAAGCTGAAGCCCAGGGGTGGCAGAGTGCTCTGGAAGATTTAGTTTGGTTGAGTGAAGCAGTTAGCATTAGCTGCCCACCCTTCTTCCAAAGACCACCATCTCCTCAGCTATGCTGATGCAAACTGACATTGGCAGATTCCCACATTCAACAGAATAGCCAAATGACAGCTGGGAGCAGTAACTTCTGTAACTATTCCAAATAAATCTGCTACCAAACATGAGTCGACCATAATTCTCCAAGAGGCTTAGCACTTGCAGCTTGAGCTGAATGGAAATCTCTGTTAGATTCTGTCAAAATGTGAGAACACCTGTGAAAATGTGAAAAATTGTTCCGGCCAAGTAGAAGTTATTAGCGCACCAATCAAGTTAATAAAAATTGAGTCTTTGCAGTGGAAAAATTCTCTCTTCTTTAATTCAAGCTGAAAAAATAGAAGCTCCAGGCACACCACGTTGCTGAATCTAATGAATCTACTTCAGATGCTGATTTCCAGGCCCTTAAGGAAGAGACATCTAAAAAAAGAAAAATAACTTCCAAAAATCTGGCCTTACACTTTCCTCAAGTCGCTACCTACCTGCTGCTACCACGCCTAGACCATGATTTATAATGCTTAGAATAGGAGATCTATAATATAGTAGCTGCATCATTTCAAGTCCTTACCAAACTTATATTAAAAGTCTTGGGGAATAAGGAGAAGTCATTGCTTTAAGAAATTACAAAGGCAATCCTTTCAGAGAAGAAATATTTTTGTGAATGAATGTAGTTGAAAAAATGTGAATATGGTTTTGGGCATGTAAGATTGTAATACATCTATCTCATGTACGTAAGATTCACACAGCTTTGGTACACAGAAATGTCTTACAGCATCCCCTGTATTCATCATCAAATATTGATATAATAAATACACATACCTTCATTTATTTCTGAAAAAAAACTTGAGCATGTGAAGAAAAAAAAATCTGTTTTTATATGGGTAATTTTTATTAGGCAGTCATTCTAGAAAAAAAGTACAGAAATCTCTTAAAGTAATCCCAAGATAGCTGTGTGCTGCCCTCAGTGTTCTTTAAGCATAGAGGCCAGGGTCTGGGCAAAATTTCAGCACACTTCTGTTTGGTCTTGAGTGAAAATCTCTATACATCTGTTCTGAAATGCCAATTCTGTCTGATTTCTAGAATGTAAAGCTTTATTCCTTTCTCTTTTTTTTTACCTCGTTCTCCTAGCTCCCAAAGGAAAATCCCACAGTGCTCCCCATGCCTTTCTCACACCTCAGTAAGCCAAAAATACACCAAGAATGTTCCATTGCTAATATATAGTATATTCACATGCTGTGTAAAACACTGTCATACCCATCTGTTCTGATGCTGAGAAAGACTTTCAGTTTGTAAGACATCCAAGCAATACCTGGAGTTGCATGGATAAAATGTCATAAAACAGTGGGGAAACACCCAAGATACTATTAATTATAGCATAACCATAAAATGTAAAGGGATGAAGTTAAGACTGATCCTCAGGAAAAACTGACTGCAGACAGGAAGGGGCTGCTTATACCTCCTTAAGTGGCAGTCAAGAACTAGAAGACCTATTGCAGGAGGTAACTCCTACTGACTGTCGCTGTCTGCCAGATAGGGGCTTCCAAAGCAAAGTGAAGGCTGTGCCCCCTGAAAACTGAAGGCTGACACCTAACCTCCCAACAGCAGCTCTTACTGGGACACATACCCCACTGGATGCAGCCAGCGGCCCATGTAGCGTATAGGACAAGATAAAACAAGATGCAAAGGCCTTAAGTTGTGCCAGGGGAGGTTCAGGTTGGATATTTGGAGATTTCTCCTCAGGAAGGGTGGGTGGGCATTGGAACAGGCTGCCCGGGGAGCAGTGGAGTCACCGTCCCTAGAGGTGCTCAGGAGCGTGCAGATGAGGCACTGAGTGACATGTCTTTTTTGAGATGGGCAGATGGTTGGACTAGATGATCTCTGTGGTCTTTTCCAACCTTTATGAATATATGATATGAAGAGCTGGCAGGCAGAGGCCTGTGGCTGCTAATCACACGACAAGAGGAAAGGATAGGGCCGAAGGCACCGACACACAGAGCTCCCCCCTCAGTGCTCCTTCACACGCCCCTCTCTCCATAACCTCCCCTCGCACTCCCCGCTCCCTCCTCACAGCTCGGCTGCCCGCCGCCCTCCCGCTGTCCCCATAGCAACCGCGGCTTCACGGCCGCTCCTGCGCATGCGTGGCAGCACGGGAAGAATCCGCACATGCGCAGGCGGTCCGGCGGCACCCACCTTGGGGCTGGCCCGAGCTGCCGTGTGGTGTTTGCTGCGGCTCTCCCGCAGCTCTCTGCAGCTCCCTGCCGGGGCGGGGCCGGCTCCTGCGGCCGCCCCAGCGCAGCCCCGCCGGGCCCGGCCGAGCCGACGGCATTTCCGGGGGAGGGAGCGGTGTGCGGGCTGGCGGGGAGCGGCACGGCGCGGCGCGAGCAGAGTTGACTATATATGGTCAAAGGCAGGGGAGAGCGGCGGGCCGCGCGGGCGCTTCCTGCTTCGTGCCGCTGGGCGCCGTGGGGCTGAAGCGGCGGGGAGCAGAGCGCAGCGGCGGCCGTCTGCCCGCCTGCGTCCGCTTCGCAGCGCCGCGGCACGAGCTTGTGGATGAGGATGCCGTACGAGATCAGTAAGCTCCAGCGAGGCGGAGGGGAGCAGGGCGGGGTGGGCGGCCGGGGCTCCGGCTGCGGCCTCGCTGCGGGGCGGCGGCCGCTCGCCGCCCGCCGGCAGCAACAAGTGACCGCGCCGCTGGGAGGCGGCTGGGAGCCCAGGGACTTCAAACGCCTTTTTTTTTTCCTCCATTTTTCCCTCCCTTATTATTTATTTTTTTCCTTTTTCCCCATAGAAAAAGTGTTCGCCAGCCTCCCGCAGGTTGAACGAGGCGTGTCCAAAATCATTGGAGGTGATCCTAAAGGCAACAATTTCCTCTATACCAATGGGAAATGTGTCGTCATCCGAAACATCGATGTAATGTATCCCGATGTATTTATTTTGTCTCTTTGCGTACCCCCTCGCGAAGTTACGCCCCTCCTTCCCTCCCCCCCCCCCCTTCCCTCGTCTCCCCGTGTTCCCCTCACGGCGGGGAGCCGCTCTGGAGGTCACGGCGCAGCGCTCGGCGCGGGGCACAGGAAGGTGTGTGACTCAGGCAGAAGCCGCGGGCAGCGGCTGTAGAAATTCCTGAGGAGTCGCAGTGAAACGTGCAGCTCTCGCCCTCTCTTTGCATGGAGTGTGAAGAGGAGAGGCTGATAGTTCTGCCTGGCCTTGTGCGTTTTCTGAAATAGGGCTATCAGGAGCTGGGAGATGTGTTTGCCTAATAAGTGAAGACTTCCTTATTTGTTGCGTTGGGGCCTTTGGCTTGTAAGAGCAGCATGGGAATACTTGCAAATTCATGTGTCCCCAGCTGCTTCTTTCCCTAACGTTCCAGGAATCACAGCAGTTGTCAGGCACTTGATTCTATGCTAAGTGCCAGCACACCTTGTTTTCAGCCCTGGTCGTAGGGGACTTTTCTCATTCATTCACCGTTGGAACCCCCAGATAATGCTTTCGCAGTGGTGTGGTGCATTTGTTTGGTTTTAATCTTTGGTGGTAACCAGAGAAACATTAGGTGAGTTCCTTAATATCTCTTCAAAGATGGCATCCAGTCGAGAAGCATGGAGGAAGCATAACATAGCTATTGTTCAGCTGTTGGTTTTAAAAAGTTCTTACTTCACGTAAATGATAATCTTTGGAAAAATCTAACTCACCCATGGATTTCCTTCCTTACTGTAAATGTGACTGTGGTGCGGAGTGCTGCTGTAGGGCAGATCCCACTTAGGAATGTTTAGGTCTCCATCACAAATAGGCATTTGTTTCTGGTTGCTTTTCGTTCTGCAAAGTGGGTTTTTGAGCTATTTTCCTGATTAATCTCATCACTCTCTCTGTATTTGTAATTTACTGCTACTTCATAACACGGAAATGCTACTAAACAGTTCTTTGCAAACATCTTGTTTGATATCTGTTTAAATGTACTTGCTGAAAAACAAAGCCAACTTTGCACTCAGCATTATCCTGTAATAATAGTGTTTCACTCTTGCTGTCAAGGGAAGTTCAGTTCTCTGAAACTAGAAGCCTCAGTTAAGCATGATGCAATGAGAGAACAGAAAAGCCACTCTGCTTATGTTACAGTTTTTGCCAAGTTATGGGTTGTGGCCACCTCCCTTGTGCTGTGATTAGTGCTCATCTGACTCTGTTCTGGGGGTTAAACTGGTAGAAAACTACTTTCTGAATTGGCTCACTGAATATTTGCCTGCTGCAGATGTTGGTCCCAGCATGAGCTTGAGCATAGAGCATGTGGCAAAGTCCGAGCACAAAAGTGAGGTGGGGCTCTGGGAGTTCCAATTTAGGTTGTTTAAACTCTCAAGGGAAGCTGAGAATGGAAGTCATAAACCTTTCAGTTTTATGGTGTTACTTATCCTGGTGTGTAAATTTACCTGAGCCAGCAAGGAGGAAGAGTCTGCTACTGTTAATAATTGACAGGTGACATTCTACAAACTGCAGAATGTATTGTACAGCAATGTCACAAAAACCAAGCAAAGCTTATGCTGTGCCTTTTGTATTGGGGGAGTGTTGCAGCTTGTAACCTAATTTGGAAATGTGTCCACTGCTAGTCGAGAGCTATGTCTTCTCTGAGAACTGTGGAAGCCTATATAATAGTTTGCAACAACCAGGTAAAACTCCAAGAAGTTAATGTGTAATCCCTCCATCATCAGCTCTCCAATGGGACAGTTGTGCTCTAATTAAAAAAAAAAAAAACAGGTCATTAAAATGCAGTGAATGCTCTCCTCGAAATCAAGAGCTAATCAGTAGTGATGAATATAGCCTTCAGGGTTAGTGGTTGAGCATGAGCTAGAGAGTTTCTTTAACAAGAAAAAGTCCTGGGATGGTGCTGCTCTGAGAGACAGGAGGACTGGTGATATTTGTGAGGTTTCATACTTAGTAAATATTTTATATCGTCTTCATGGCTTCAAGCCTACTTTGAAGCTTGGAACTTAAACTGCTCACTTTCATACGTGGGTCTGATTTCAGCACTGAAAATAAGCTGCTTTCTGTTCTTACTGAATCTGATAATTGGTACTGCATGTGTCCTGGCTAACAACCTTATCCTAAAATCTCTTTAGAATTGAGGTATGGAGATATGCAAGTTAGATTACTTCTGCCTATACAAGCAATTTTCTTATCAAATAAACAGGATTTAAATAATTACCTGGCATTCTGAATCTGTTTATTTTAGATTTGGAAGACTGTTTTTTACTACTCACTTCAAGGGTGAAGTTAGTCTGAGTCCAGTGTTTCATGCACTTAGCTTCCTGAGGATTGCTGCTGTAAAACAGCAGCCATTGTATACACTGTTACTAGCAGTGAGGTTTTTTGAGCTGCTTGGACTTGTAGATGGTACAGTATAACACAGAGAAAACAGTATTTGGTCTTGCTTGGATAAAATCCAATAGTACACAAAATGGATACAGGCAGTTGTGACTGAAGTAGGGCTCTAATGTGGTCAAGCAGTGTAAAAGCAGTAATGGAGAAGCTGCTTCTTGCATGAGTAAGCTATATTTTGCCTCCTGAGATGTAACACTGCTGCAACAGAAAGAACTCCTGCAAGCAAGAGAATGTCTGCTTTCTAGCACAGAATAGGTGCTTTGGTTTTCCCTAATTGGTCAGCTGAATCATGCCATAGCATCAGATGGTTTTCTGGTTTGATTGGATAACTCTGTTTTAATCATAGCAACTAAAATGCTCTTCTGTTTTAGCCATAGGAGTAAGGTTTCTGGAGCTGAAAGATATCTGATAACTGCTAGAAAAATTATTCTAAGGAATGGTTTATTGTTTTGTGGCATAGGCAGTGTATTTGGAAGGTGTCCAGAATGGCTTTTTTGTTTATGAAGTTAATTTCAGAGCAGGTACTAGAGGAATTTTGTCTTGATACTATCACTTGTTAAATTTTTTTGTGTACTTGTGTAACTGAAACATTGAGTCCATTTTATTATCCAGCTTGAAACATCTGAAGACATTTAAGGCTGAAGAGAGAAAAATCATGATAGAATGGCTGTGCTTTTCAGAATTCCAGTGTAGCTGTTGATAGTACACAGTCATCCCTACTAGCCTAGTAGCTTTGAAACCAGGCTTCAGTTGTCAAGGATGAGTAATGTCTGCCCACCTCATTGGTTACTGAGTAATCCTAGGTACGTAGTGATGAGTGGTAGCCATGCAATATGGTTAACCATATGTTTAACGTCCGTACTCACTATAATAGAGCTTCTGGTTGTGTTTTTCAAAGCACAACTTGTATTTAGTTGTCTACCTAGATAAACTGCCTTACCTGTTTAAGCTTATTTAATAAGCAAAAAAGCCTCCAGTGCTTGGAGTGCTTGGCCTATTACTTTGCAGAGCATTCTACTTTTCATTAGGTACTGAAGAGAGGAGGAAGTTACAGCTAATGTTGGCAGTCAGAGGAAATAGTAGATTATGGCAGCCATTGGAAGTTAGCATTGTTTTACGTAGACAGCGATTTTCCATGCTCTGCCCTGCAGTTTTCTTCTCATTTGTAGACAGTATCTTGATTTAAAGGACAAACTGAAGCATGTAAGGGAAGATGCACAGGGACAAGTTCTGAATTTTATCATGAAATGTCTGATTTTACTCTGTGAAAACCAGAAAATACTGTGTAGTAACTGTCTTTTTTTTTCCCTTTTAACTAGAATCCTGCAATTGCTGACATCTATACTGAGCATGCCCATCAGGTTGTAGTTGCCAAGTATGCTCCCAGTGGATTCTACATAGCGTCTGGAGGTAAAGTATCAGTATGTGTGCTGGACAGGCTATATGGACAGAGCTGTTGAAGTGCTTCACACAGAACTTAATGAATTACTCTGTTGTGTCATCTTCAAAGTTATATACGGACTGTATATAGTGAATGTGATGTGGTTCAGTGAAATTGAGTGAGGAAGGAAGAACTTCTGTAGGCATTCATTAAACTTCTTTATAGAGCAGTAAGATCAGTGACATGCTTGGTCTTTTTGATTTAAATGCCAGAGACAAACTTAAGAACATAAGATGTCTAGTGTTAAAGAGGGAAAGGAAAGCTTGATGTAATGAATGATGTTTGTGCACATAGCAGAATGAAAAGTTAATTGTGAAATACAGAGCTGCTGTTTTTGTTGTTGTTGTTGTTAATACACTTTGATACTTTAAGGATGGGGGAGGGATTCCAGAAGAGTGTATTCTCCCTTCCTTTCCTTTCCCTCCCCCTTTCTTCCTGACAGAACTTGGCAAGACTTGGCATCATTTTTCTTACAGTTGTAACATGAACTAAAAAAGACTTTCACTGGTAAGTTAGCCGGAAGAGAGGCTGATTCTCAGTTTCTGTGTAATATACATGAATCAGTATCTGAGAATGGGTAGCATGAATTTCCTGGATTATCAGCAGAAATAGTTGCAGTTTTTGATTTGCAGAAACTAAACAAACCCGTGTTAATAGAAGCTTTCTTCAAATAATCGATCCCTTTCTGAACTGTTACACGGTTGAAGAATATTAAGAAGCATGTAGTAGCACATCATTAAAAAAGAATTACCTTCAATTCATGTATTCTTCAAATCTGCTTGCTATTGTCAATTAGAGACACTTGAAAAGCAAGTAATGGTCCAAAGTACAGCAGAGATTTCTGCTTTTAGATAATGCATGAGTTACTATTGATGAAAACAAAACACTACGAATATGAGCTCCCATAGGGAGTCCAGACTCATGTAGTGGTCAGTAGTAAGGAAATTTCTCTTTGCACTATAAGGGGGGAAAAACAGTTTTCGAATGTGTAAAATATCTCAGTTCTTCCTTGGTTTCTTGCATATCTGAAAGCTGTATTAGAGTATATCTCTTCTGCATGCTGAGGAAGCTTTGAGAACACTCTTAGGATAGCCTTATGTTTTATTTTTTTTGTTCTTTTTTCTCCTCCTTGTCTGAAAGGAACCAAAGTGAGCGTTTTCTTGGCTCAGTCTTTTGTGTGGACTGTATGTCGAATTGAGTACCTCCTTAAAGTCCACTTTGCATTCTGTGCTATACAGAGTTGGTGCTCTAGATCTGTGCCATACTCAGTGACTGTTTCATTCTTGTGGCATTGTAGACTTTTGGTCGCCAGTTAAAGAGCAGTTAATATACACCTAGCTTAGTTCAAGAAGATGTCTGTCATTAGTGATTAGCATCAGGAAGCTCCTTGCTTCCTGGGAAGTATTTGGTTGGCTTTTTTTCACTTGCCTATCTTAACTCTAGTAAACAAGCTTAGGCTGCAATATTTTCTTTAAAAACCGTCCTCCATATATCAATTATAAATAGTTTGGTATTGCTGAGCGTGGATCCTGAAGATAGTATCAGGCTCTTTAAGCTGTTTCTAAGTATAACATGTAAGATTCATTTCTCTATAAATTCACATCAGCCATGCAGTCTGCATTAATACTTCATGATGAGACAGACTTTAGGCAATATGCTTTGTGGGTTTTATGGTAATTTCTCCTCTGTTACAGTCATAACAGAGATGTAGTAATGGGAAATACCACAAATTTAGAGCTTTATATATCCTTTCTATTAGTAGATGGAACAATCAGATTTTTGAAGTCTGAATTTAAAGGGAACAACTTATTGTAGTAGAATCTAAAATAAAGCATTCTGAGTATGTCCTCTTAGCATAAGTGAAGATGATCCCATGGTCAGGTACCAAAGATACAGAGATGCTATATGTCTAAGCTGAACTATAATGATGTACTGATAAATGCTGAGCAGAATTCAAAGGAGCTATGCTGTGGTGAAAGATGTGCCTTTAGCACATAGCTTATTCTTTAACAGTGGCCTTTATAAAGGATTCTTTACACACATGATGTGCTGTGTGGGTTTTGTTGCAGGTACAGTGATGCACCATAGCAATTGCTCTTGAACAGAAGTGAGTTCAAGGGTACTTACAGGAAATAAGGACCAAGGAAGTTTTTGTTACATTATCTTAGAGCGTTAGTCTGTTTGCTGCTTGTATCAATAGCACTTTTTGATGTTCTGTTGGATTCCTTTGTTGTAATCTAGATGCTTCATGTGGATAACTGCACATTTAAGTGTGTATGTGCTTTTGTATTGAAAAAATATGCAAATGAATAAGTTTTATTGGCATAGACCTCTTTGTACCTTTTATTTACATGCAAAGCAGGTTTACTTTAAAGGTTCAAGGTGCAAAAGAAATCTGAATTGTAGAATCATAGAATCCTTAGAGTTAGAAGGGACCTCTGAGGGCCACCTAGTCCAACTCCCCTGTAATGAACAGGGACACCACAGATAGATCAGGTTGCCCAGGGCCTGATCCAGCCTCACCTTGAAAGTCTGCAGGGATGGGGCATCAACCACATCACTTGGCAACCCGCTCCAGAGCCTCACTACCCTCGCTGTAAAAGATTTTCTCCTTATATCTAATCTAAATCTACCCTCCCTGAGCTTGAAGCCATTTTCCCTTGGTCTGTCACCACAGACCCTGCTAAAAACTGTCCCCTTCTTTCCCATAGCTCCCCTTTAGATACTGTAAGGCTGCTCTCAGGTCACCTCACAGCCTTCTCCTCAACAGCCCCTGCTCTCTCAGCCTGTCCTTGTCTTGAAATTCATAATTACCTCTCCTACGTCAGCCTCTGTCCACCAGATTGCTTTTTTATTGTAGATAGCTTACATCTCAATGAAGTATGTGTAAGCTATCCTGTAGTTGGTAAAGGTTTTATTTTTTATTCTAATTTTCTTAGTAATGGGCACTTAACGTGCAAATCCTTACCTTCTCTTGCTGTGTGACTTTTTTATGTGTTCTTAAAAGTTCGTTCCTTGTGTTGTATTTATTGCTGTATGTTTTGAACATTAATATCTGGTTAAAAGCATAATTCAGTGTAACAAATGTAGACTTCAGTGTTCCTAAATCAAGCTGTTTGTAATCGTTACAATAGGGTGAGATTGATCCTTAGTACAAATGTTCAGTTTAGCTGAAAATTTGTGTCCTGTGAGGTTGCTGAGTCATGTGACTGTGTCATGCTGGAACAACAGGAGTTACATTCTACTTTATTATGGCAGATGTCTCTGGAAAGCTGAGAATCTGGGATACTACACAGAAGGAACACCTTCTGAAGTATGAGTATCAGCCGTTTGCAGGAAAAATCAAGGACCTTGCCTGGACTGAAGACAGCAAAAGAATTGCTGTGGTTGGAGAAGGAAGGGAAAAGTAAGTAATTCTTCTGTTTGTGTCTTTGTGTCTTTATTTCTATATGTTTGTATATAATAGTGACAGTGTAAACCTTTGTATGCCAGCAAAGCAGGTTCTTTGTAGGCAACTTTTCCTTCTTTGAGGGAAGGAAACCATGACTTTCGCTGTTCCAGATGTTCTGTTCTGCAGCAAAATTCTATATGCAGTATTTAACAACTGTAGAATACTTGGAAAATACAGTTCTGTTAGAATCACTCAGTTTAAAATTCTGTGTGTATTGCTTGTTTTGGTGATGATATGTTAAGTTATATCTGTTCAACATGACTCCTGAGGGATTTCTTTGTATAATTCAGATCAAGTAGGAAGGGAAAGCCACAAGAAGATTTCTCCCTCTTTCACTCCTCTCAAATTGAAGATATGATTGAATAAGAGTGAAAAATAAGAAAAATGTGTTAGAATTTTCTCCCTCACCAGCACTCCTATATTTTTAGTGTTATGCTAATTAAAAGAAAATTGCAATGCAGTTGTCCTTGACTGATTAAATGAGGTGTCTGTTACCAGGATGGAGTTTGTGACAGACAAATTTGTGTGTCTTCTGGCAGATCTGTAAAGCAGTTCACAGGCCCTACCTAAAATGTAGCATGGTCCTGTTTTCCCTCACTTCCTGCACTGCTTCTTAACACTGTCATATACTGTGTCCTGATACTAGAGAGAGATTCGCTCACTCAGTCCCTCCATCTGTTCCACCTGCCCCTTGGTAGATACGTTGGCTTTTCTACTTTAAGAAACTGGACTGTTTCATACACTGCTATTTTAAGTAATTTAAAGTAAGAACTGGCAAAAAAAATGCTGTTATAATTCCTTATACTTTTTAAATAGTTCTGTAAAAGTGATTCTCAATCTAGACTAAATAATCAGAAAACTGATCCAGTGTTATTCTAGCCCTGTATATTCTGTGTAGTGACTTGACAGTTGCAAAAGCTTCGTGCTGTCTTTCACAAACCAACAAACTCGCGGAAGAATATCTTCTGATTCTCTGTTCTGGATCAACCAATGTCTTCACATGAAGATTAGGTTCCATCTCCAGCAAGATCTCAAATTTCCTCCAGGGAACTACAGTGTACTTGCATGAGATTAATGAGATGACCTAATTTCTTCTGAGTGCACTTAATCTGCTCTTTGTAGATGATCGAAGAGTTAATCTACATGTAACTTTTATGTTTTTATATGTTATGTCATAAAATTATAAGTTTCTTTGTCTAGATTTGGAGCAGTATTCCTGTGGGATAGTGGTTCTTCTGTTGGTGAAATCACTGGGCACAACAAAGTGATCAACAGCGTGGACATAAAACAAACAAGACCTTATCGTCTAGCAACTGGCAGTGATGACAACTGTGCTGCTTTCTTTGAGGGACCTCCATTCAAGTTCAAGTTTACACTAAGTGTGAGTTTAAGCTTAGTTGTGACTCTGTTAAACTGTCCACCAAGTTGACTGAAAGCTTTCCAACAAGCTTGAACTGTTAAAAACAAGTTCTCAATTTCCTCTTTTGAGCCATAGCTGGTATCAAGTCTCTGTCTTGAGCCCGTGTTTAAGTTATTGACTGAAGGCTTGATTCAATCTGACAAAACTAAAATAAATCATTGTTCCAGGTTTTCTTCTTAACCATTTCATATGGATTTTAACTTTACTTTCTTTTCTGTAACATAAGTAACAGATGTTTTCATCAGCTTTAGTGATACTAGCTGAGCTCTGCTACTTGATGTAGGTGCACATAGTGTTTCTGAATATGCTTCAAGGTGCTTTGTTTATGAGTTGTGGTTGTGTGAGTAGAATGTTACGATCTCCTGAAGATTGCATGAACCTGAAATCCTAATGCAGCTTTGAAATGGTGAGGGGAGGTGGCTTAAAATATAACTGCTATCTACATTAAGAGTTGGATATATAATTTCTGTGGTCAGTTTTCTGTACTTGCTTATTTTGTTTTTCTTTTTTAATTGTGTTAATTAAAATCTTGTACGTAAATGAAACCATGTGTGGGACTGCCACACTTAAAAAAATCCATCACTGCTTGAAGCCAAAAGCAACTTCTGTTTCTTTTTCTGATGCCACAGAACCTGAAAAAAAGAAAACCCCACAAACAAACCTATTGCAAAGATACTGGATTTAATTGGATTAGTAAAAATTCAAAATGTTTAGTAGTTCTTTTTTTCTTTTTATAGACTACTGTAGTAGGGCTTTTAATTTGGTAAGTATATGCCTTTAGTAAACTTTGTATTTTGACTTGAGTAAGGATTCCAATTCTAGAAAAGGAATTGTTTTGAGCTCTGCAATCCAATGAAGTGATGCAGTTGCCTAATTTATTTCTGAACCTAAGTTGATACTTACATTTTGCTAAGCTGGTTCTTTTGGAACTGTGAAGTCTGAATCGCTTACCAGTGCTGCTCAAACTGGTACATGGCCTTCCTTTTAAAGTGATATTTGAGTTGCTGCATGGGATTCAAGTTCAGGCTGCTAGGTGGTTCAGATTAGAGAGTGAGTTATCAGGAAAGAAAATCTATATTTAATCAAAGAAAGTAGGTTAGAACCTGCCTTTTGTAGTACTAAAAATAGTCTCCCAAATCTGTATGGGAGCTTTGGCCTCATTGTGGTGCTTTCCTGTTTAACATGTGCTTTCTAGTTAACATCATTTGAATAGTCTCCTATTTGTAAATAGTCTATTTGTGGAGCATACATCAGTCTTGCCTGGTTACTTCACAGAACTAGCACGACTGTGCTCTAGAATTGGAATTAATAATTTATTCTTCATTGCTGTTGCCTTGTTTTGGATTTTTTCTGATTTTAAAGAGGAAGCATTTCATTTCATGCTTCCTGTTTGTGAAACCTACTTGCACAATGAAGTAAATGAAAACCTACAGAATGTTGCAGAAGAATTGATTAACTAGAGGAAAAGAATCCTGTGATTTCATCTAGGCTGAGGGTTTGATTGTTTATTTTTTTTCCTGCTTATTCCTGATACAGTGGTACTCATTCACCTGGTTTTGCGTTGAGTTGGTTTAACTACATCAGTACCAATCCCACAATTTCTTCCCTAGACTGCTTTTGATGCAGACAGTTCTCTTTATATAGAGAAGCTATATACTTTGCAGCAGACGTCTGCTATGCAGTTAGTTAATAGCTTGACCAAAAAGAACTTCGTTGTTACTGGATTACTGTGTATATAAATAGATCTGTTCTTTTGTACTGATGGTTGTCTTTTCTACAGGACCATACACGGTTTGTGAACTGTGTGAGATTTTCTCCTGATGGGAACAGGTTTGCAACAGCTAGTGCAGATGGCCAGGTAAAATAAAAAAAGCAACTTCTTGTATTGATTTTAAGATGAGAAGATTTTTTGTCCATATTAGGAATAGAATTAGTCTTGGAACATCCATGTTGCACTTGTTTTATTCTGAGAAATGACCAAAGTAGACTTTCAGTGTCTCCCTATAAAGCTGTAACAGCAGATGTCAGTTAAATTATTCTACTCAGCTTTTTCCTCTGTTCTGTCTTCCTAGCTATTACTTCTTATAGATTACTTTGGCAGGTGTATATCAGATTTTTGCAATATGTATGATCTTGTTATGATCCTAAAAAGTCTGTCTGAAATAATGAACTCGCAGATAGCATCCCAACTCCATGTGGACTCCCTGCTGGTAAGGGCAGGTTTAGCAACATATGCCGTGGGGAGCTCCTCCTGTGCAGTAGAATTCCCATGTAAGCACACTCCCATGGCTGCAATGTTAAGCAGCTGCTACCACATCAGGAGTAAAAAATGTTATGCTCCTCACAGTTTCAAGTGTTAGGATCCAACATAAACAGTGTTTTACTGTGCTTATTTAGAATTATTACTTAGCTTGTTTAGTATTTAATATTAAATGCAGGAATACTTGTAAGCTAGACAACACATTTTTGAATGGACGTGAGTGTACTTCATAGCAAAAGAACATGTGCAATTTGAGTAATAGTGTTTTAGCTCTTCGATATTTTTCTCCTGCTACTGCTGAGTGATTTGTTTGTGTGCTCTTTTAAGATTTTTATCTACGATGGGAAGACTGGGGAGAAAGTATGTGCTCTTGGCGGAGGCAAAGCTCATGATGGAGGTATTTATGCTGTAAGTATCGCCTCATTTGTACAAACGATCCGTGGTATTACATTACAGAGTTCATGGGCTGTGAAGTCTTGCAATAATAAATGCACTTACTATCTTGTGGCATTTGTTTTTACAGATTAGTTGGAGCCCTGATAGCAGCCAGTTGCTTTCTGCTTCTGGAGATAAAACTGCTAAAATTTGGGATGTTGGTGCTAATTCTATTGTCAGTACTTTCAACATGGGATCAAATGTGTTGGATCAGCAGCTGGGTTGCTTGTGGCAGAAAGACCATTTACTGTCTCTTTCTCTTTCTGGCTATATTAATTATTTGGACAAAAACAATCCAGATAAACCTTTACGTGTCATAAAGGTAAGTGAAACTTATATTGTTGCACCAGATTTTCCATAATAAATGACTTGGCAAAGTTGTCTAGATGGATTGGTAACTGCTGAAAGATGGCTTTGTTAAATTAGCATTGCCAAACAGGCAGTTTATGTGCAACTTACTGCAAGTCGCATAAATCAAAAAGTTAATATTACTTGCAGTGATACTGTGCAAATTCAGCCTAATTTTTTGTTTCAGTTGGTTATCGTATTTGTTTCGCAGTAGTTTTTAGCATTCTTTGGATGCAAGAAATACAGAATAGGTAGAAAACTACCACCATTATCTCGTTCATCCACTGACCGTGAACAAGGTGTCTGGGGTTGCTAAGTAAGCTTTAATTTTAGGAATTAAAGAGTTTGCTGACACAGCATTCTCACGGGAACATACGTTTTTGCATGAACTAGAAACAGGTGTCCTAGATTCCTAATATTGTTGATGTAGTTCTTGTTCTGAAGCATCAATTGCCTGAAAAGTAAACTTTGTATATCAAAGGGCTGTGGAAGTATTCTGGCCCAGCAGGCTACATAATAGGGATATTCACAGTAACTACTTACTCCTTAAAGGGTAGTATATGGAAAGAGCAATACTGCAGCAGTAAAACAACTTCATCGTTAATTAGTGATTTGTATTCTGGATGACTTTGAATGCTTATGAATAAAATTGTTACTTTCTAAATAACTTGTAATTCTTCTCAAATAGATTCAGTGGTTATAAATGTTAAAATGAAAAATTGCTCATCAATAATTATTTTTTGTGTCCTATTCACAGGGTCATAGTAAATCAATTCAGTGTCTCACAGTGCATAAAAATGGTGGAAAGTCCTATATTTATTCTGGCAGTAATGATGGTCATATTAATATCCTTTCAGTGATAAAGTGATACTTGTTCTGGTCTTGAAGTCTGAGGGAACGTATCAGGAGGGGGAAAAAAGGTTTGCCAAAAACAAAAAATTATTGAACACAAGTTGAACAGATTTCTTCAATAGACATAAAACATTAACTGTCCTGTTTTAATGTTTGTCTTTAAACTTGCCTGCTAAATACATGCTATGTCTTCGTTTCCAGTTATCACTGAGGATGTAGGAACAGGTAAATATATGTGGAAAAATTAGAGTCTAATTTCTATGCTTCATTATACATGCTAAATATGTATTGCTGCTGCTTGCTGTTATAGACAACAAAAGGTATATTTTTAGCATGTGCCGAAAGTAATCTGTTGAGGTTTCTTAGATATTCAGGACAAGGAAGATAAATTCCTGTTGATCCCTTTGACCCAATAACAAGCATTTGTCTTAGGGAGGGAGAACAACTTACACTACTTTTTGTCTGTGATGTACCAATTCTCTTTGGCATTTGAAACGCTACCAGGCTTTCTCATTAGTCAAGAACTCTTAAGATTCAGTTTCTGTTCTGTTGGTTTATAAAGCAAAATATTGGAAGTACGGATTGGTTCCTGAAGGGCATTGATTATGGATGAGGCTGTGATGTGTTTAGCTAAAATACTGTTCAACATTCTGAAGCTTATAAATAAAACTGCAGACCTTCATCCTGCTTTCCATGATGCATCAAAATGGTTTCACACTGGCAGAAGTAAAAACAGAGGACTACTTGTCAGCAAAGCTCTGTATTACTCTGGTGATGGTTCAGACTGGCATTAATGTTTCTCATGAGGGGAAAGCCAATGCTGCAGGACTTTGAATTCTTCTGGGAAGTATTGTATTCTCAGACCTAATTCTAGTTGTTCCAGTGTTTACTGTTTGTAGCAGGTCATCTAGCTCATTACAGAGCATCAGAATTTCATTTAACAGTGAGAGGGTAAGAGGCTTAAAACACAAATGCGGAGTTGCCAGAGAGCGTGGAGTGTTCATTGTTGGAGATGCTCAAAACTAAATTAAAGGGGCAATGTGCTGAGTAAGGATTTCAACTAAATCTCCAGAGGTTCCTTCCAACCTCAGTTACTGTGATTATGTAAAATATTTTTAAAGTCAGATATGGTTCTATATCTGAGTGGAACGACATCTTCAAATGTTCCTTAATTCTGCTGTGTACATTATTGGGATTCTGACACTGGAGAGAACGACGGCTTTTCTGGGAAAGGCCATACAAACCAGGTTTCTAGAATGGCAGTGGATGAAATGGATCAGCTTGTCACCTGCAGTATGGATGACACTGTGCGCTATACCAACCTTAGCAAGAGGGACTACAGGTTAGTTGAGCTGTTGCCTTTCGTTATATTATTACAGCCTTCCTATTTTATAGCAGATTTTGTTGATTTAAATGGTAAATAATGTTATGCTACAACTTACTCAGGTTCAAGTTACCGTGGAAACTGTAGAAATGATTGCTGTACCAACCTTGCTTTTTTTCCTCTGACAAAGAGAAATGCCTTGCAGACTTTTCTCACTGTCTCATCCCTTGCACAGGTTAGATAGATATCGGTCATGTATCAGGTAGCTTAGTCGGAATGGTGGGAAAGGTGTCAGTTTCTCTCTAGTTCATTAATACACAGGAATGTTGTCAATAAACATTCTGGTTAGGAGGAGTGGAACATGACTATTTCTTCGTTTAAAAAAAAAAACAAACAAACTTGAAGCAAAAAAAAAAAGAAAATACTTCTACAAAAACCTATTAAGATGACTTAGTTAAATCTGAAAGCTAGACTCTAAAGCAGCAGCACTGACTTTCACTTAGAAGGCCTACTTCCTGATAAGAGATACTGATGTTCTAAAGAGTAAACAGAAGGGAACCTTGTAGATTAAGAAAAAGGCATGCATGTCCTTGAGGTTCATTAGTTGGTGATTACTTAAGTAATTGATTTTAAATAATAAGTAAGAAATACATATTTTTTTTCTTTCGTATTTCTGCTTCTCCACTGTACCACGCTTTCCTCTAGTGGCCAGGATGCTGTGAAAATGGATGTTCAACCAAAATGTTTAGCTGTGGGTCCTGGTGGCTATACTGTAGTTTTATGCATTGGACAAGTAAGTATTAATTTTTAATATTAGTATTAATATTCTGTTAAATTCTGCTGGTATGTGACAGAGGGACAGTCTGACAAAATGGTGTCTGACATGGAAGTGTGCATGAAACAAAGGTGTGTCATTGAATTCCTCTATTTGGAAAAATGGCACCCATTGACATTTGTTGATGCTTGCTGAATGCTGAAGGAAGCCAAACAGTGGATTGTCAGCGCAGTGATGCACATGGTGGGTGGTACATTTCAGCAGTGTGAAAGACAAGCCACATTCTGGACCACCATCCAGATTTTGACAAGAGCAGCGTGCAGGCTTATTGATGATGAACATGTGTAGCTGGTGGTGGTGACTATATTGAAAAATAGTATTTTGTAGCTGAGAATTTGCTCTATCAGATAGTGTTACTGTGTATCTGTTATAGTTTCCTTGGGAATATGTAAGCATTACTTTTGGTGTGACTTGTGTAGAACTAGATTACACTATTAACTTGCTGCTAATTTGATCCTGCATCCCCTCCTTTAACAGTGAACTAGGCAGGAAGTATTGCTAAAATTACTGCTCTTTCTTGTTTCTTTCATATTCTGACCAAATGAGGTAAAGCTGAATGCAGTAGAGCATGCCCTGTGCTCCCTAATGTAGAGCACTTCTGTACTCCAGTACAGCAGATTAGTTAGTCACCATGCATAGGCATATTTTCCTTTCCTTTTTTTTAAAGGAGATGTTCCCTTCTCAGGAGTTCCCTTAGGATCAAGGCATAGTAAGCTTCTGAGCAATCAGAGTGGATCTGGTGACTAAGCAGCATGACTTAGTCATAGCTGTGTATTAGGCTTGTGGAAGAAGGAGCTGAGTTTCTGGTTTTCTATTTGCAGATTGTCTTGATGAAAGATAAGAAAAAATGTTTTGCAATTGATGACCTTGGCTATGAGCCAGAAGCTGTGGCTGTTCACCCTGGAGGAGGTTCAGTAGCAGTGGGAGGAACGGTAAGGTTGTGCTTCTTAAAACTGTACTTTGAACACTTGCACTAGTAACAGAAGCATTTAACAATAGTAGGTCTGTTCTATTGAGAAGTAGATGGCAGCACTAACAGGAGCAGTATTGTAGTAAGTAACCTATGAATAATTGGTATTCCTAGGCTTTTGCTCCCGTGGTTCTCCCACCACTGTGACCAACGTTTTCATATTTTTTCTCTTCTGTTCACTGTCTTTAAGTTGTTTTTACCCAGTGTAAACTTCAAGTAGACAAATCTTCATTACTGTATCCTAGGCTTAGTGAAGTGTTGCCGGTATAAATGGCAGGTTCTTTAGACTATTTCTCAGTACTTCTCAATGTAAGCAGTACCAGATGGAACTGATGAAAACGTTCCAGAAGCTCGGTGAGCCTTCCTGTTTCTACTGTACAATGATTTTTATATTTTTCTGTACCTCCCCTGTTACTTTTATCTTGCAGGATGGGAATGTCCGTTTGTATTCAATCCAAGGAACCTCTTTGAAAAGTGATGATAAGACTTTGGAAGCTAAAGGTCCTGTTACTGACCTGGCATATTCTCACGATGGTGCCTTTCTTGCAGTTTGTGATGCAAACAAAGTTGTCACTGTCTTCAGTGTCCCTGATGGCTATGCGGTAAGAAATGCTGCATCAGGTTTTTATTTGTTTATAAAAATTAACTGGCATCTCATGTCTAAATCTGTTGTGGCAGAATATGTGGCTGAAGGGCTTTAATTGCTAAATAATTTGTGTGTTTGTTTCTGTGACTGTTTGCATGACATCTTGGGACAGTGTTGCTTTTCACCATAGCTTATGTTAAGCCTCCTGACTGTAAAAATAGATGAAGGAAATGTACAGCATAGATTGACTACCAGAAAAATGCTCAAATTCAGTCTAATATAAAACATTTAGATAAATGGGGTGAGGGAAAGGATCAGGTTTCCACAGGATAGAGTAAGTACAAAATATTACAGAATATACAGGTTCCTTATTTGGATCAGTTGGATCAGTAGCATGAAGTTTTTTAAAATATAAGTAAACAAATTACATGCCTGTCAGTTAGAGAATGTGTGCATTTTTATAAAATGGAGACAAACGCAGGCTCAGTTTGATAAGAATTCTGTAGTGTATGATACAACTGAGTGAAGTAAATACAGCAGACTTGGCAGTGTAATTTTGCTGGCTGTAGCAAACAGCTCTCTGGTAAGGACTAAGCAATTAAAAGAGATACAGTAAAAGCAGGGAACCTTGCCCCATTCTTCAGTCTACTGTCCTTTAACCAAGAGCCAAGTAGGGGCCAACTTCTGCTTTTCATATGAGCAGCCAATTTGTTAATCAGCCTTTAAAGTCATAAGCTTTTACTGAAACTGTACAGTAAAAAAAAAAAAGCAGGATTCCAGAAGAATATTTCATTTTCTAAATAAAAATGAAAAGAACTATGCTTTTGAAAAGTGTGAAGTTATTTTAAAGCTGTTTAAACAAGAAGTGACTTGCTGTATGTTCACTTTGAAGATCTACATGTAATAGAGTCTTTGTGTCATCTAGGAACTGGATTTTATTTACCTGATTAGGGTTTAAGTAAATGGCATAAAGTGAAGTCAGTACTTGATTTAGGACATCCATTTATACCTCCGATACACATTAAAGTTATTGTTTATTTTGTGACTCTGTGTATTAAAAGCTGGTAGATTTCTGAAGTGGCTTAAACCAATAATACTGTATCATTAATTACTTTAAAACAGGAACATAATGTTTTTTATGGACATCATGCAAAAGTTGTTTGTATTGCCTGGTCACCAGACAATGAACACTTTGCTTCTGGAGGCATGGATATGATGGTATATGTTTGGACTGTAAGTGATCCTGAGACCAGAATCAAGATACCAGGTATGTTGGCTTCAAAATCTTCTTTATTGAAGTTGCTAGTCTGTCTTACAATCTGATACAGTGCTTCTTTACAAAAACTAAGACTGGAAGCAGAGATGTTACTGTATATGTTCCCAAACTAACTTAGCTTTCATGTTAATCCCTTTTATTTAGCTAAAACAGCCAGATATATGTTCTGTTACATTCTTTTATTACGTAGTCACTTATAAAATACAGTGCTAGTATTGAATGCAGATGAAAATCACTTTTGGAATAGTGCTGAAACTTTGCCAACCTCACCTTCCTAATTATTTTCTGATATTTTGCACTGCCTTACAGATGCTCACAGACTACATCATGTAAGCGGCTTGGCATGGTTGGATGAACATACTCTGGTAACAACATCCCATGATGCTTCTGTCAAAGAATGGTCTATTTCCTACAATTGAAATGTGCAGTTTCTTTGGAAGGACCTAATCAGGGACTAGAACTACTGCAGCTGAACATAGTATTTCTCTTAAAGAATCTGTATTGGCCTCTGGGTCTGCTATCATATCCTCATATCTTTACAGGGTGTTCATATCTGTAATTAAATGTACTTTGAAAGCTTTAGCCAGTAACAGTTTGCACATGAAAAGCACTTAAATTATGTCTGGAGCTTAACCTTTGTGCTGAACATTCCAGAGGCAACAGCCTAGCAAGTTGGCGTGAAAGATTCAAACTCAATCACTTGTTCTTTTCTAACCAAGAAACATGAGACTGTACAGCATGAGAGTAATACTTCTCATTTTTTCTAATTACAGAACATTTCTGTACTAACGGTCATAGTAAGAATATTTAGTTGTGATCCTGAAACCAATCAAGCTGTGTGCAGCTACTGTATATTGCTTTGCTTCTCTGTACTGCACCAAACTGTTGCCTCAGATTTTTCCTCCAGATAACAAAATGGGGTACATACATAATAAACTTTTTATGTATTTCATGTCAAAGCTTTTTGATTTATTTTAGGACGGAAGTGTGGGGTTTTGATGTACTTACTGTTGTGGGTATAATGTTTACGAATAATTGTTGTGGCAGTTTCTTGCTTCAGAAACACATCTGTTACTCTCATGGATTAAGAATGTCTGGTCATTTCAATGTCAGAAAAAAATAATTGTTTCAAATATTAAAGATATTTTCTGTTTGAAGGAGGAGAAGCATGTTATTGTTTTAAAAATGCAGTACTTCTACCATCTTTTTGAAAGTACAGGAATTAAACTAAGTGAAGCATTATTATGACTTGAAGTGCTTTTTGAGGAGATAGCATTTGCTGAGTAAGGTCTGTGCGTCTGCATGTACAGAACAGTTGCATGTAAGCCATTACCTAATACATAGAGATCATGCTCTTGTGTTCTTAATCTACGGGCTACAACACATTTAAGTGATTTGAAAAAGTCCAATCAGGTTGGAGAAGGACACTGGTGCAAAGCAGTAGGAAAACTTGTTACCATCTCTGATGGCCAAAAGTTGGTGGTGGTGTCCAGAAAACCTTGAAAGACTTGGGTGGGTTTTTTGTTGCTTTTTCTTTAAACAAAAAACTTTTCTCTGCTTAAGTCTTCATTGCCACCGCCCCTCCAGTTGTGTTTGTTTTTTTATTAAGCTTTCCTTTCTGTGTGGATTTGTGTTGTTTTTCTTAACAATCATATTTCTAATGACACTAATTATACAGCAAATAAAACACTTTTGCTGCTGCTTATACTGTGGACCATTGCTCAATTGCTGAAAAAAAATCGACTATCAAAAATGTTGTAGCGAAACAACTTTCAAAAGGAACTGATTTAAGATCCAAAGAATTTCTGTCAAGCCGCTGTATTGCTCTGCTATTGCTTATTGTGCTGTTCCTTGTGTGCTTCATCCATTGTTCCCCAAATCTCACCTGAAAGCATTGCTACTGAATCTGTTCAGTGGATTCCTTCAGTTGTTCAATCCCTGTCATACAGGTAATGTTGAAAGCAAAGTTATGTAGGTGTTTATGGGCAAACTACAGATTTCAGTGGCAAATCTGTTTTGTTTTTGTAAGGAATGATTCTGCTAGTGAAATGGTTGTGGGGTGTTTAGGGTTCTTGTGTTTGGTTGTTTTTTTTTTTTTTTGTGGGGATTTTTTTCTTAATGAGACAGTTTCCTCAAGTCCCCTACCACTTCAGTTATGTTCTCGTCCTGTATGTGAGAGGCTGTACAAAATGTCTACAAAATGGTGTGTAGGATGTGGTGTTTTCTCATTCCTGGAAGACTTTGTAGTCATAAATTGTATTACTGCCCATGCTGAATGCCTGTTGAACTTGAAACCCTGCGTTATGATTTGTGCTTGGATGCTTGCCCTAAGGGGGTGGTTGCTTCTGCTTCAGCTTCCATTGGATTTGCTTGTTGGCACGTGATTTGAGTTTCTAAATCCTTACAAAGACCACATTAGCCTGTAGTTGGAAGCAAAACTGACTGTACAACCACTTCTGCTGGACCAAATGTCAGAGCACAGGCTCTTTTTTTTTGACCTAGAGTAGGTTAGGTCACAAATGTCGGGATCACTTCTGTTTGTCCCAAACTGAACAACTAATGTCTCAAGTTAAACAGAAAGGTCAAGAAACGGTGATGGGGTGTGAGCATCCAGATACAGCACGACGTACTTTCTAATTTCAATTCCACACACGTATATACGTGTGCACAAAAAGTTGAGATTTACTTCACTGGGCCTTCCACTGATAACTTGTCAGTTATGTTTTTTTTTGTTGTTTTTGTCACAATAAAGAGAACAAATACTGAGTGGTTATTTGGTTGTATAATGCAGATTAACTTTTCTTCCAAAGAAAATGCTGATGTCTATTTCTGAAATAGTTCAGTGGAAATAGAACCTTCACTGTAATCTTAGCTATAAAATGTATGTGCAGTAACTGAAGCCGTTGGCTTGACTGGACAAATGGTCATTGTTTCAGCTGCATGTTTTCTTTTCCCCCATTCTTGTTCTCTGAGAGTCCTGTTCTGCCTTTGTTGGCTGGTGGCAGGAAGCTCTGGAGGCAAACTGTCAGCTCCTTGATCGCTACTGCAAGAGAGGAACACAAGAACAGGGTGGATTGGACTGTCATGAGGTTCTGCTTTCTATGAGCCCAGAGTTACTCCTTTTGACAGTAGTGCACAGATGGTAATGACCTCAAAAGGAAATATGTGAGATATTTGCATCTTACTTGACAAGTATGAAACTGGAATGCAATGAGAAGAAGGGGGAGGAGAAGGGGAAGGGAGAACAAAAACACAGAGATGTTACCATATTAAAATGTGTTTTGTGTTTTTTATGCCCGTTCAAGCCCTGACCAAAACATGGTTCCTCAAGCCCATGGGAGAGTAAAGGTTTCTGTTTGAAGCGTGAATGTCCTTTAAGCTGTAGCTGACAATTACCTGAAAGTAGTTTTCACTTTGCCATGACTGTCAGCTTGTCTGCTTTACTGTGAAAATGCAGCTTAATTAGGCCAGAGATAGATTTAGAGAACTAACGTGACCAGTAATTCCTCACGAGGCTGTATTGCGTGGATTCCCCTTCCCACTTTTAACTTCGTGATTTAATCCTGTTTGCCTGTTCCATTTCTGTTCCTCTGGTACAGAACATAGGCTTTCCAAGAAGCCGATCTATACTCAGCCAGAAACTAATAGCAGCTGTTCTGTGGAGTGTCATCAGCAAATCCCAATTGACATCTTCAGTTGGTAATGGGTAAACAGAGAGGTAAAGGACATTGCAAATAATTGGGACGTGGAAGTGTTGGTAGAAAGTTGGGCATGATGTGATGAAAATTGAGTGTAGACTTGCATTGGATGGTGTATCCGATCATCTCCTAAATGCTTTTGGTTTTGAATGTTAAAACCTATTCTCAGTGAGGGTAACTGCCTGAAAATCTTTAAGTGAAGCCATGGGGATCCTTCAGCCTGGAACTGAGTTTTTGAAGCTCTGTTCCTAAGCAGAGAATCCTAAGAATTTTTCCTACTACATGTAATATGTCACTGCAGATACTGCTTCAGAGTTGCTGCACAGACATGGATTTGCTGATTGAATCTTTTCCCAGTGATCAAATTAGCCATGGCTATCTCTGCTATGAAAGTGTGCTGTGGAGAAAAAGGTCCCTTCCTTATGCCCAGGGGCTTAAATGGCTGGAGTGAGTGCCAGGTTCTTGAATATGCAGGAAATGCTCATGCTAAAAGAACAAAGCTCCTTGGAGAGGCTTGAACATTAAGCTAATCAGTGGAAGAATAAATGACGTGTCTCTTGCATGCCATAGGAAGTTCACTTGAAATTTATGCTGACAGCAATTAAATCAGTTACACCAATTAATAGAAATGTTCATGAAAATGTCACTGAAGGTCCTCTTTGTTCCTCCATCTTGTCTAATCTCACGTATGAAGTGGGGCAGTAAGCAATACTAGGTCAGGTCAGATGTGTTCTGGTTTGGTTTTGTTTCCCCTGCCAAAGAAAGCATGGAAAACTTACAAGGATGGAGTTCATGCAATCTCCTTGAGTTATCTGCTCTAGTCAAGCTTTACCTGATGCTCAACCTGAAACTCCCAAGTTGTATTATGGGCTTACTGTCTCTTGCTGTATTTTCTGCTGTTAGCAGGAGGAGGCTGCGTTGCTTCACTATTGCCCTGCTGGAATACTTTGTTACCTGCTGACAAAATCAGTTGGATTTTGAGTTGTTGTTTGCTTCTTCCTGACCCCAGGGATCCATTCTTCCAGCTCACGCATCTCTTTAAGTGAGACTGCAGAGAGAGGAGGTGTTTGAACGTACTGCATTTACATCCTGATGGTGAAATGTACAGCAGTCAAGTGTGATTTGCCCATGGCAATTCTGTGTAGACTCTTTTGTTCTGTAAGTATTTAGGATTGCATTTTAATGGAATGCTCTTCCTGGGAGGCCAGCGGTAACAAACCAGCCACTATTTCCCTGGATCTTCCTGTCCTTCAAAGTAGCAGCAGTTTGGGTACATCAGGCTTTTTCCAATTATCTGGGCCTTCCCAGGGAAATATGTTTTGGTGGGTTTTCAGAGCAGAAAGTATACGAAGTTTGTAGACTATGCCTCATTTTTGTTCTGAATTGTAAAGCTCACATTCACGCCCCCCATGTACATACTAAGAGGGAGAGAGGTACAAAATGAAAGCCAGGATTATCTGTTCTCTTCTCCTGTTCTATAGGTTAGTTGGCTACTGTGTATATGGCTTATATAGCCATGAACAACTAGAGTAGGGTTTTTTACTGTGGATTCTGATCAACCAAAACACACTGTGGGCAATCAGTCCTGAAATAACAGGCTGATTAGTTCTGATTTCCCTTAAAGAAAGATAAAAGTTGTGAAGTATGGCTTATCCCTGATACCAAAAAAGAATTTCCTCATGGATACCCAGAAATGCTTGTCATTCCAGATTGCCTGGTCTGCATGATTTACAGCAAGTCTGTTCCACATGAACAGTTGAGTCATCTGTATTTAGCAACCCCTGAAAGCATGGCTTACCCACCTCGTTCAGGCTGAGCTGTCAGAGGATCTGACTACCTGAGTGCTGCCCAATGTGTCAGCTGGATCTCAGTGCTCAACTGTGGATTTGCTGTACTCCATAAATCTCGTGTAGCATTACATGGGGATGGTAGAGATGTACTCAGAGTAACAGTGCTTGGAAGCACTCATAGTCAGAGGTGAACATTTCAGCGGGAGTCTGTGCTGTGATTCACGTGCTCACAAGACAGAAGCGATTTGGGGGTTGGTATAGCGAACCTTTGTTTCCTGCACCTTGTTGTTTATATGCAGCCTGTTGCCTCTGTATGGCTCATACAGCGATGAATTGGCTTAGCTTAGCGCGCAGCACACTGAGCTGCCAGGGGGCAGTGCTGGGTTGCTGCTGCTCTGCAAAGTTCTCAGTTAGTGAAGGTGGCAGTGACTGCACCGGGGTATTACCTGAAAGTGGTTTTAGGATGGGGAAGTGGTGTGGAGCAGTAGGTGCCCGCAAATGGGTTGGTGTAAGGTACTAAGAGACAGTCTTTCTACGGATTTCTCAACAACGTTTATATGGATCCGGGAAGGGTCACTTTCTGCTGAGTATTTTTTATAATCTTCATAGAGAATCTGCTTCTAAGCAGTTAAAAACATCTTCAGTGCACTCAGCAGAGTAAGCAATGCGTCAGCCTGCAACCACAACAATACCCAATACTTGCATCATAGAAAAAGGTACCTTACCTTCAAAGCATGAAGGTAAAAAAAAAAAAATTAAAAAAAAAAAACCTTAAACAATTAGATTTATTATTATTACAAGTCATATAGGGTCAAATAACTTCTTGACAGTTAACTTTAGCAATGTGGTGTGTGTACTTCCTAAACTGCTAAATTTAATCCTGGTAGTGAGCAGGATTCACTGCAGAGGCTCTTGCTGTGCCAGCCCTCTCCCAGGAGTGGCATAACAGAAGGGTAGGTGCGGTGACTGCCTAGGACGTGGCTCCAGCACCAGGTGGCAGAGCAGCACCAGCAATTACATCTCCTATTTCTGCTTTTCCACTTTTCAGCTGATTGTGATGTCCCAGCTGAAACTTAGAAATTATTTCTGTTTTGAAAATTGTTTACTTGTTCTCATGTGTGATTTCAGCCTGCTGCACACAGCAATAAGGACAGTTCACACCTCCAGCTAAAACACAGCACACATTCCTGTTATTGTTTGTGTGCATTGCAGCCAGCTTTCTGCTGTTGCCATTCACTTGTGCAGAGCTATCAGTGAGCAGATTACCATAGAAGCAGTCATTATGCCTCGTTGGGAAGAGTTCTCTTTGATGAGGAGGCAGTAGTGTTCCATGTAACATCAGCATGTCAGCAAAGAAGGTCTTTTCTGTTAGGAATTGTGAGGAATAGTAGAAAAACTCCTAAAGAGGCTGTAACTTAAGCAGGCAAAACCTGCTTAGGAGATTAAAAGAAGGAAGATAGTAACAGACGTATGAACTCAAATTTTACTATGTTTATATAGTACTTATTTAATGGCAAGTCTGTTGCAATATTGTCTTATGAAGGCAGAGAAAGCGATGCCAGATCAAATTAGAATCAAAGAGGTGAGGCAATGTGGGAGTGGGGCGTGCTGGGAGAAACAAACAAGGAAGATGGTGGGAAGGATTGGATCCATCAAAGCTTTAGCACGTTTCACTGTAAAGACTGAGCAGTACTAAGAGAGCCAGTAAGGTGACTGATCGATTAAGAGAAAGCTGTAAGCAGTGATGCTTCCTACAGTCACTTTGATACTGAAACGAAATATCAACCAATAAGGCTGTTTATCAGGGGACAGAATTGTCTATGATTTACCAACACAATGAATCAATTATTGTCTGCAAAACTTGATTTATTAACGTCTAAGTTATAGAATCAGTGAGACCAGAAGTGAAATCTACAGTATGAGACAAAGCAGTAAAATCAATTGTGCAAGGAGCTGGAGTCAGAGAGAACTGCTGACTTAACCCTGATAACTGTGAATGCACAGAAAATGTCACAGCTGGACTGTGTAGCAGCCAATGACCAGCTGAGCCAACAAAGATATGAGTCTGATATGAAAGAAAGGTCTTTCAAGGTGAATAGATTACAGTCCTGGGCACAGCCATATGGGTGCAATTTGGTTTCATGGGCAGCCTGCTGCAGGCATGACTAGCTCAGTTATGCTGCAGAGCAGCAGTGGTGTGGGCAGGGTCCTAAGGACAGGGATGTACCACAAGCAGCTTGCTCCAAGGGCACTAACCCGGGAAAGAATCCCTGAACTGACTCAGGTCTGCTCAGCACAGCTGTCTCCAGGCTACTTGAAGAAGCAAATATGCTAGAAAAACCCTGGAGCACAACATTCCTGCCACATGGGAGGGAACTAACAAAATTGAGGTCTGCACTGTGCTTGTCAAATGTTGTACTACCATTCAACCATTCTTATTCTCTTTCTCACAGGTGGTCAGAACCACCAAAGAAGATGAAGCACTTCCATACAATAGTCTCTGTAGGTATTTCAGATGTTTCACCCATTCACATGCAGCATTTCTGACAGGAAAGTAGAGAGAGGCTGACAGGTATTGGTGATTCAGGCCACTATCTCACCACCTTACCAGAACAGTTTGTTGTACCTTAAGAATACATATGCCTACAGGTCATCTCTGGCAGGAGGTCACCTCTCCGAATTGTAGACTCTGGGTCTTCACCGTTCTTCCTATGTCTTTTCAAGAACCCTTCCCACTAGAGCTTATGACTCTGGGAAATCTCTTGTTTGTTCATCTCTGAAAGTGTTCAGGAGGACCTCTGTAGGAATTCCAGGGTGCCTAAAAGGAAATTAGACCATGGTCTACAATGGATATGAAGAAACTCAGTTGAGTTGTTGCCAAGGTGAAGTTCAAGAAAGCAAGTATAGGTTCTATGTTAGATTGTATAGCTGTTTGACTTGTGGGTCTAGTGTGAGTGAGGCTGTGTCATAGAGGCTGGCTGGACAGGGAGAGGAAACCTCATGGACTTGCCGTGCCAACCCCATGGCACCCTGGGACATGCTGAAAGTGGGCAAATGGGCTGGGAGTTTCCCCAGGAGAACTGGCAACTGCAGAGTGTCCATGTGGGGGCAAATCAATCATAGAGTAATTAAAGCTGGAAAAGACCTCTAAAATCATTGAGTCCAACCATCAAGTACCTTTCCCTTTGCCACTAGTGTTCTTTTAAGGAAGAAGCTTGTTTACAGTTTTGAGTCACATTCCTGTCAGTCAACTGGAATTGGAGTACAGGTTTGTATGATCTGAACATCTGTTACCTAATGCTTCTGCTTTTCCAGAAAAAAAGAATGGTAACCTGGGGAGCCTGTATCATCAACAAGTGTCAGCTCCCACTACCTCAGCTCTTGAAAGTCTTGAGGTTTTTTCACTAAATTCTTCTCAGCTGTAGTCCTGCCACAGAGAATAGACATCATGGCTTATCCGTAAGGGACAAGCAGATGAAAAGTAACAATTAGCAGTAATTAGCAAGTAGCAGTAACCCTGCAGCTCAGCTAGACTTGGCAAATGAGCCTAGTCCTGACCCAGATTCTGCAATCTGCAGTGGCATTTTCAGTTCCTTCTCAGCCATGCAGCCATGCTCTGGCTTCTTCAGGATGTTCTTAGAATTTGTTTTGATCAGGTTTCTATTGCCAACAATGGTAATAGCCTACTACCTTTTTCTGGGCCCCAGCTGCATCTTGCCTTTTGATTAGAGCATCTTTGTAGATGTTCACTCTGAGATCTGTTATCCAGTCTGAAAAATCAGTCCTCTGCTTCTCAAGTATTCTTACCAGATAGATACTTGTTTTGTCTGTCATTCAGAACAGCTGGATGTCTATGTGGCTGCTTTCATTCTTTATGTTCTACCAAGAGCGTGGAAGTGCTATCTGACTTTGGAAATGTACAGCTCAGGTCATTGTATCTCTTTCTGGTCCCTTGGAGTAGCATCTGATGGCCTGACCGAAGTGTTCTCTTCTATAAGGTGTTGGATGAACAACACAGATCATTGATTTCTGTTCCAAAGATAAAATTTGTAAAAGGAGTGGCTTTTGAGTGATTATTTACAGAATGGTAAGTTTGTGTTCCCAGGTATCTTTCAGCTCAAGCTACTCTATCATCTTGGCATTAAACAAATGTAAATATTAACCTCTGGGATGCCTGCATTATACAGTAAGCAACAGTGCTGCGATACCTGGTTTTAGGATATGACATTCCAATCGTTCACCAAAATGAATAAGTTCTGCCAAGTATTTTTAACTTTGTGGATATTTTTAAGGAAAAAAAAAAAAGCACATTGGGACAATGGGAACTGAAATGTCAAAGATAACATGTAGGAGTGTTTCTTTGAATGATGCCAGATTCTGATAAGTATAATAGATACTCTTCTTGGATATGAATACATCTATTTGGTTTGGCACCAGGTTATAAAGTTCATATTAAATCGTTACACTTTAGATTATTAGATTATGATGGCAGAACAAAAAATGGCATGTGAATGCTTCCAGGAGAAATTAATATATAAATCACAATTGTCCTAATTCAACTCATAGTGGTTTAATTTCTCCATAGAAACTGGACTACTAAAGGAATAAACAAAATTAAATTTTGATTACTCTTTTAGGTAGAAGTCAGTAGGATGAAGTTCTTTGATTGGATAAACCTTCTCCACAATGACCCATGCAATCTCTGCATTAATAACAAGGCACTTTACTGGTTTGCGTACTGTAACAGAGCTTGGTTTTAAATCTGAATTCTGTACCTAAAGATTTCCTTTCTCTGTTTTCGTATGTTTTTTTTTCCATTATTGATTAATACATAATTTACTAAATATCCAAGCTTTTCATGACCAGCAGGATGCTGGTACAGTATACGTTACTGAAAGTATGTAGAACTGGTTAGTGCTATTATTCATCCATTTAACTCCTTGTTTTGCTTTATTGTCTGGCTTGTTCCTTATGATTACTTGCCTTTTCAATAAGGAAAAGGACCCCCATGATGTGCCAGCTACCACATTATAAGTATTTCTAGGGGGTTCTTTTTTAGATACATGTTGTCAATGCACCCAGCTCCCATACGCAGCACAGAGGATCTGACTTCTAGTGCTTGTGGTACAAGAGGAGCCTAGAGGTATTCAACACCAATATATTTTTATGCTGACTCACATAAAATTGTCTCAGGAGTACAGCAGGCCTGGTACTCTGCCAGTGTTATGCTTTGCCAAAACTGTGTTCTGCGTAGTACAAGTGGCCATTCATCAAGTGCATCTGATGATTTCCTTATGATTTAGTCCGATTTATCATATTATAAAAGAGATTATTCTCGCTGACTGCTGTAAGTGGAACAATTTCCTCTTTCCTACTCAACAGGATCGCATGATTTTCCTGTCGCTTTTGCAATCCATCATGTTACACCTCAGGTTAACATCTACATCATATATAATAGTAGACATTATGAGAAAACTTTACTTGATTTTATAGCACTATTACCATATCTGTCACAGTGCTGTCTTACCATTTCTTAGCAAAGAAGTACTATGGTTTCTTTTCTCAGGCAAGGAAAGGATTTTTCTGTTATTTATTACTGGAGAAGATAGTATTGTGTCATGCTAAAATAATTGCTACAGGAAATAATTCAGGCCACAGTTCTGTGGGCTGTAGTTTGCTTCAAACTGATCTCTGATGAGACAGCTCCCTGGGTGGCATATCTCACTGAAGTTAAGGTCAGAAGGTACTGCTAGGTCATCAAATTTAGCCTGATGCATATCAAAGGCATTTAAATTTCACTCGATAAATTCTTACTAGTTACAGATTAAGTTTTCAGGTCATGAAACTACACCATTGTTTGGTGCTTAACCGAGACTGACCCCACCCTCCCTCTAAACCCAGCAAAAATGCTGTTTCTTGCTCTCACCAGGTCCAACAAACCTTAAAGTCAAAGACTGTATGGCTGCATGCATATTGCTAAGTAAAGAAGGCCCAACTGTACACTGCAAGACAAAACAGGGCCAAGAGGAACAGATCGGTCAGGGCTACACCGGCTAGTGCTTGGATTTGCACCTCTCTTGAGCATTATTTTCTGGGTTTTGAAGACAAAATTGTGAGTTGAAAGTGTCTGACATAACATGAGTGCTGTGTTGCAACCCATTGGGGACACAGTTTGATTGCGTGACATGACCTGGGTGTGCTGCATGCCATCAGGAGTCACCTGAGGGGGCAAAGTCTGCTTGGATAAAGTTGAAGGGGTCATGGAGGGTGGAGGAAGCAAACCTGGCACTCTTTTATCCACAATGCCTATTGGGAATGCTCCTTGCAGCCTGCTGCCTCACCTGAGTAGGCCTACTTCTTGCATCATAGTGGGCTAACTGGCAAGGACCAAAGCCATGCCTCAGCCTGACAGTCAATGTGGTGTTCTAGGTTGCAGCTTATCCCTGTGTTATTTAGCAGCACTGTAACTGTGCCAAACAGCAGTTCTGATTTAGGGAGGATGTTATTCCAATTCACATTGCACACCAGAGTGTAAATAGGACCAAGAGCTCCAGATCAGTATGAAGGCTGGCATGTTTCTTCATGCTGGACTTACAAACCAATGAAGTAAAGGAACTGGCTGGATATAAAATCCCTTGGCGTGCCAGAAAAAGCCAGTTTTGGTCATGTTATACTGACATTAAGAAATAAAAGTAAATGAATATAATAATTGAACAAGTGAAAATGTAAAGGTAGCATTTTATTCATTTTTTCTCAGGTCCTTTTCACTGTGGCTTTGCCACAGCCATTAAAATTGCTTGATTTTTTTTTGCATGCTTGTCTACCATGTAACACCAGTAAGTTACATGACAAGATCCAAAGGTTTTTAACAGGCTACTTTATTACTTCAGCAATCAAAACAAATTTAAAATAACACACTTGTGCCCAACTTTTATAATTTCATAATCATCTCTTTGGAAGAGCCAATCTGACTTTGTGTCTTTCCCTAACCAAACTGTTTGAGTGTCTGTGAGTAAGCACCAGTCTTGGTAATCTGGTTCTATGTTAGAACCAAAACAGAATATTTATCTCTGTTAGGATTGTTATTATTTAAATTATGTTCATAAAAATATATTTTTTACTTTTGTGTGGATAAGCAATTTTGGAAATAGGGGCTAAATTTAAGCTGGCCTAGATTCGTCTTCCTGAATTTTCCAGTTCCTTGGAACACAAACTGTGAACTGCCTTTTAAGACTGTTGGTAATACAGTCTACCATGCTGTTTAGCCTCTTTTTTTTTTTTTTCCACTATAAAAGATGCACTTGGCCAATGTTCTTGTATTCCCTAAGTTATATTCAGCTCCAGTTTGATTCCTGTCAGCATGAAATTTGTTTGGCCAAATCAAAGCTATGAACTAGCAACAAGTCAATAGATATTAATCTTTACATAACTAACCAAGGTGCTGCCTCTGGTCATAGTTATTCATTAAAAAATGTGGGATTTTTCCCTGGGAAAACTATGGTACTATATATTTCAGCCTTCCTAGTCTTTTCATGTACTCAAGGATTTTGTGATAGATTTCAGTCCAGTTTGCCCATGATTTCTCACCACAATCCTTGAATATTAAGCACAAGAAAAGAGTTAATATAGGAATATTTTCCAGCAGAATCAGAGCGTCAGTTCCCCTCTGTAGCTAGTTAACCAGCCAGGGCAGTTCACTGGTACCTGTTGCTCCACTCACTCCAGAAGGAATGAGCCTGTCTTCATCATGAGTCCAGGTATCTTGTACATTAATGCATTTCTAAGTAGCTATCTGGAGTCCTGCTGTCAGTATTATGAGCACAGTTTGTGCAGCCCTTAAGATAAACTATCATCAAAGGACAAGAAGAAATAATACCAAAAAGTCCCCCTCTAAGGAAAACCAGACTCCTTGTCCATGCATGCTGTTTGTTTTTTTCACTTGTCTCAAAGGTATATGGTTGGAGTACAATTTTAAGTTTAATGAGCAGCAACAGAAATTCAAAAAACAGAAAGCTATGGCATCTTTGTGCAACGACAGCATGGCAGTGTTAAGACAAGTATTGAGATGAAAGATTTGGTGCCAGTGTTAAACCAGGTTATGGGTTGAAAAGGCTCGTTTGTTTTCTAATAAGAGATACTCTGCATGTAGGTCAAGAGAACACTTCCTACCCTTCACCCATCTCAATTCCAGTATCATAACCCTCAGCTGCAAGGTTCTTCTAACAATAGTGGCTAATTAAAGACATGACAGTAAGATCTACAACTTTAAAAACTCAAACTTCCTTATTATTATACAATAATTACGACTCCTGCACGTTTCTGAGTATGTCAATATAGCATTTGTCCTTGTTGCCATGATCAGTCCAAGACTGTTCCCAGTAAGTTGCATGACAAGATCCACAGGTTTGGACAAGCTACTTTATTACTTCTGCAATCAAATCACATCCATTTTTGCATTTTGGTTCAAAAATTAAGCTTTTCTTTATTCTAGATAAAACTGAGGAATATCTATTTCGCTTTCTTTTTTCCTTTTAAAAGAAAAAGTAGCACAAATCAGAACAATTTTTAAGCCTTTTAAAACAGCCAATCTGTGCACCAAACACACCAATCTACTTAAAAGAGAACTCACTGTAGCATGACTCAGAAGTGTGACAGTTGGGCCCACATAAATTCTTTGTTGTTAGGAAACTCTCATTAAATATAATGAGTTTTACAAGTTCACTTGAGGTAAAAAAAAAAAAAGAAAAATGGAGTTATGAATGTTCCAGCTATTTTGGAGTCTGTGTGTAACAGAAGAAGAATGCTGCACTCCTCATATCTTACAGCCGATCTGCCCAGAGTGGTGCAGTGTCAAACACAGGTGATTGAACTTGCAAAAAAAGGAGGATATCCAGTCTAGATCAGTGCTTCCCAAAGGTGGAGAAGCAGGCTCATAGGCCACCTGGTGTGCTATGACCATATAGAAGGACCTGAGAGGACATTAGTGCAATATAGAGCATGTAACCGTTTTATCACGTCACGTTCTCTCTCACAGACATTGCATCAGGATACTCCACAAGAAGCCTGTCCTAAAAGTTAAACTTGAAATTTAAAAATGAAAAGTCCTTCTTCATCTAGAAAAAATGTACATATTAATTAACAACAGACAGAATGCCAAGCTGAACATTCAAACTTGCAAAAGTGAAGAGAATATTTCCTTGTGGAGCTCAGTTTTAGGGCACTTCACAAAGAGAACAGTAAGGATGCCCTACCATATAGTATTTGATGTGAGGATAGAATTAATCTTTAATAATGATTCAACAAGGTTCTTACTGGAAGATTGTGCATATGAGTGACATGGTTTAGTGGGCATGGTGGTGATGGGCTGATGGTTGAACTAGATGATCTCAGTGATCTTTTCCAACCTTGATGATTCCATGATTCAATATATGACACATTGAATTAATGTATTCCTAGCTTCACTACCCATCCTTCTAGCCAGCAGCACTACATTTTGAGGTCTTGTGATTGAATCTGGCCAGGCAATACTGTGGAAATTGCCAACTAGCATTATTGCTCCTCTGCTTGAGTGGTTTGTCTGTCACAGCTGCCATCAAAAGGAAGAGACGTTCCTCATTTGGTGCATTTGGAGAGAAAATGTTGCACTTGATGAGGAATATGGACAGCCCTATATTAACATGTTAATATGCTATTCTTTGTTTTCTTTTAACATTTATTTTAATATTTCAAGGGTAATTTTCATTTAATATGAATTAGGATGTAGTAAAACGTGAAAACAACTGTAAATGAACTGATGAAAATTTCACCTTGCTGTGGAGCAAGATTTGACACTGCAGAAGGTTTTCATTTCATATTCACATACAGAGAAATCAGATTAGAAGCTTTAGCCTAGTTTGTTTGTTTGTTTG
The DNA here is from genome assembly GCF_016699485.2 of Gallus gallus. NCBI lineage: Eukaryota > Metazoa > Chordata > Aves > Galliformes > Phasianidae > Gallus > Gallus gallus. The sequence continues at coordinate 77,865,593 of NC_052535.1, forward strand.
TTTGTTAATTCTGTGTTCTCTTTAATCCAAAAATATTTACCCTTACAGGATGGCTTGTAGTAAATTCAATCTTGTGATGTGATCATTAGCTGGTAAGAAAAGCCTTAATCAGACCAAGTTGAAAGATCATCTCTATCTTATTTTACTTCTAATGTTTTATGGCATTTATTTGATTCTTTGAGATATTCTGAAGATGAAAAAAAATAAAGGAGTCCATATTGAAAGTTCAGGACACTGCAAATTTCATTAAGTTGATTGGAGTTGTATCAGAACGTATGTCTGAGACAGTAAGAAGAAAAATAAATGTAGGCAGGTAGCCACCTGCCACCTCTGCCTCTGGTAAGCTTGTGAAACGTTCACTCAGCTGTCATAGCCATTTTGCCATCAGTAAATTTCACCGTCATAGTGCTAAAATCTGTTTTCTATATCAGAGAGATCAGTCACAACAGAGATAAATCAATATAGTTGTTACTGCTCGTTTTTCAGATTCCGTGTTTGTTCATTGCCTCTGGCTTTTACAGAAAACTTCTGTGTATGCCTTTTCCCTCAACTTTTGGAAAAAATAAAATAAAATCAGTTACAGTCTCTTCTGATTCTTCTGGGCCACTTATGAAGGAGTTTTTCGAGCACGGTTGTTCCTTTACAGTTGGTTCTGTCCCACAAAGGGAAAGTAGCATTACAGCGTGCTGCTGAGACCTGCAGGTTAAAAATTTAATCATTAACCAAAAGATTCACAAATAAAAAATGCATTTAATCATTCCTGGTTTCAGCAGGTAATTTTCACATCCACTATCATGTTATGGAGCTAATGACAAAGAAAACATCTTAGATCACCGTTTATAGAATGTAACAACATCAGTTATGCTGATATTACACCACTATAAATGGGGTTGATATCCATATCATTTACAACAACTTAGGTCAATACAAGGAAAGATAATGCTACCCCCGACTGTCAAAGATCAAGATGGAAATGTCCAAGAAAGAGGGATACAATCTACTACGTTTGACGTTTTTTTTATCCCCCAGCATACAGCGTTGAAGCTCCTCTGCTACCTTGAGGACTTGTTTCAAAATTATTTAGAGCATTTTTCTTCAAATGAGCATTCCAACTTAAAAAGATAATGTCTCCTATTTATTTCTATGGAAACTGCAACCGATATGAAGAGCACAATAACACTAATTGGTAGAGCAAATTCTCAGCTACAAAACACTATTTTTCAGCATAGTCACCACAGTTAGCTGTAAGTTTTTACTGTTTTCATCAGCACTGAACAAGGACCTGCATGCTGAGCTCATAAAAAATCTGCACTAGCATCACTGTCACTGTTGCCACTGCTGAAACGTACCACCCACTGTCTCACTGTGCTCACATCCACTGTTTGCTCTCTATAGTCGTTCAGCAAGCATCAGTGAATGTCAGTGGGTGCATTTTTTCCGCATGGAGGAGTTCAATGACACACCTTTTCTTCATGCGCTCTTCCACGTCAGATGCCATTTTGTCAGACTGCCCCTCTGCTGCCATCTGTCACACAGCAACAAAATGTAATGGAATATTGGGAAGGTTCAGCCTCTACTGCCATACCACCAACTCCCACTTCTGACATCATGGGCCAACATAATAAAATAGGAGGCATTACTTTCGGAGCAGCACTTGACAAAGGAAAAATTAACCCAGTTAAAAGTGTATTTTGGGGGTGTTAACAAAAATAAATAAAATGTTGCAGTACAAAAATGAAGAAAGCCTTACCAGCACTCTTAGCAACATTTATTACTTTTATTGTAATATGTTTTCCTGTGAGAGTTCTTCATTTTACATACATTTGAGGAGATACTTTAAAAAGCAAAGGCAAAAACTGAAAAAAAAAAAAGAAAAAGAAAAAAAGAAGGGTAATTAAAAATGAAAAAAATAACCAAAAAGCACACACCTTTCTGCATTCACTAAAACAATAACTGCACGGGTATTTAAAAAAGGAAAACTAAAATGGACAAGGTGAAAAGCCATTTAAACCAGCTCTACACATTAATACATTTTATTTAAACTCTCCTGCTTTCTCTTGTTCTTATCAGTGGTTATTCTTCATCACACTTCCTTTATCAGAAGGAGTTTGCATTTCCTACTCACAATTTATCTTCTGTAGTAAGTGTATAGAAAGGATAAACACATACTGGCAACAATTCAGGAACCATTAACTAATAAAAAATAGTATGGATTTGTAGATCAAAGCTGGTCTTGAACGTCATCAGGATACACAGCTGCAGGAAACTCAGGAATGTTCAAGGTAGAGAAATCATTTTCCCCAGGCAATTTTTTTTCCTGAAGCTAATGCGTAAATCCTGTAAAAAGGAGTGGTTGCTTCTCATTTCTTTGACATTTGTGTTTTCTCTTTGTGTCATTTACTGTGTGTAAGAGGAAAGAAATTCAAGAAGTGGCAGTGGGAAAGTAGCAGAGATGAGGTCAGAGCTGAGTCATGCTCTACCTGTTCACCTTGGGTCTGTTACCATTCTACATAGCTCCAAAAAGCAGTGCCACATAACTTAAAACATGACGTATTTTAAATTCAATAATGTCTTATCTGCTTAGTAGGATTCATCAGAATGCTCTCATTTTTTGCCTTTACAGTGAAAACGAAGCCATTTCTGAAAATAAATTGTTACGGACTGAACAAAATCAGCAGAGCAGTATGATAGCAACACTCTGCCTTGCCTCCAGAAGGCAGACTGCAGCACTGTCACAGAGCATGCTCTGGGATACGGACAACCATAAGAGTGGTTTCTTGTTGCAGAAGAATAGCAGGAGACAAAAAGGTACATTAATGGAGATTTCAGGGAAAAATCCTGTGGTTAAGGTTTTTCGGTGCTCTAATCTCTTAACATGTTTTTTGTTTGTTTGTTTTTTCCCAGCAGTTTTGAAGTACAACATTTGTGATGCTATCATTCTGAGTAATAGACTCAGCAGCTGAAACAAAGGATGAAGAATTTTGTTATTTTTACAGATAAACCTTTTCACACCCTGGTCTGTCAGGTATGCACCTATGGGCCTTTTGCTGGCTGCAGCATTTCTGAAAATGCTTTTTAAATGTAGATGGAGAGAGAGTGAAAGAAAATGTTCTTCCTCAGTCATCTATTGTGCAGCTTATTGCCGTGTGTGTTCACTCTTGTGAACTTCTTGTTGGAACACTGAAACCTTTTAAAAGCTCAAGATGTAGCAATGAAAATATTTCTTTCACTATTTACAGTGGAGCTTCTGCCCTAGAGACAGTGGCCACTCCTGTCTTATACAAGAAGTTATTCAACTACAAGGCTCTTGATTTTACTCATTCATTGAAGTTGGAGTGGGATAGCATAGATCACGTTATATTGTTCGCATAGAATTGAAGTATTGTGTTTCTGAATCTGATTTGAAAAGACTGTGATCTGAGATGATGGCAGCTCCTAGAAGAGCAGGTCTGAATCCAGTAAAGAGTGAGAGAAATGACTGCCCCAGTTGGTGCTAGCTCTTGGCAGCTCCTGCAGCCCCACTCTCTAGCTGAGGTCTGATTGCACTCACATAGAGTCAGAGGTAAAAAACAGGAGCTCTCAGGGAAGAAAATTCCTAAGATTTTCATAAAAGATAAAATATGGAGTTAAAGACTCCCACAACTTGTAGGATGGTGCTGTTCCATAAACAGCCTGATTTACAGCAATGTCTGTTTTTCTCCATTTATATTCCCACACACTGTGATCTCCTCCAAACACAGGACCCATACCAGCCACATTTGAGAGTGCTTCCTCAGTCACAGAGGGGCAGTGCTCCTGTTGTAGGAAAAGAAAGAGCTACTAACAATTGCACTGGGACAAATGAAGCCCTCAAATAGTCAGGAGATGACATAAATCAGAAAATACATTATTTTAACCCTCAGTAGAGGTCTTGGAGCAATAGAACATTTCCTGTATGTGAACAAAGACAGTTGGTGTTAGAAGAGAAAGGAGTACAGCATGCACCGGGAGATTTTGGCAGGAAAGATTTAAAAAATAACTAAGAGTTATGGTCCTGAGCCAGACAAAAGTTCAGAGGAGGAACAATGCAGCACTTATGGCAGCCTGACAAAACCTGGCTTTGCTGGGCCTCAGGGAAGGAATCAGAGGTGAAGGACGTATTGCAAAGAAGAGCACTGCACTTTGTAAATGGAATGGCTTCTAAATGCCTTTTACTTTCTTGTTGCTGTCCTGACAACAAAAACAAAGAGAATAAAAAAAGAAGAAGAAAAAAAGGAAAGAAAGAAAAAAAGGAAAGAAAGAAAAAAAGGAAAGAAAGAAAGAAAGAAAGAAAGAAAGAAAGAAAGAAAGAAAGAAAGAAAGAAAGAAAGAAAGAAAGAAAGAAAGAAAGAAAGAAAGAAAGAAAGAAAGAAAGAAAGAAAGAAAGAAAGAAAGAAGGAAGGAAGGAAGGAAGGAAGGAAGGAAGGAAGGAAGGAAGGAAAACATGGAAAGACTGCCTCTGTACATCCATTTGTTTGCATCAGCCATCTATAAACCAGAGATCACTGGTAAATCAGAAGGTTCGGACTTTAAAGGGGACTGTGTCAGGTTGAGGAATTACTGGCAGGCTCAGTGCTAGGCATTGGATCAAGAAGCCTTGCCTCCCAGGTGGCAGCTGCAGGTCAAGAGAACTACTTGATAAGACAGATGTTCACAGCTTCCAGGGCTTGAAGCTCCCTGAGATGACTGTGTCTTCTCATAGCCCGTCAGGGAGGATTCGGCAGGGGAGCTCATCCAAACTGTTGAACTGGAAGCCTGCAGATCTGATCTAACAGTAAGATCCTTGGATTATTTTCAATGACATAGGGTCCTCTGTATCATAATGCTGGATAGATTAGTTAACTTTGCTCCTAAATCCTTTTTGTTGTTGTTTTGATCTTCTTGGAAAAGAACAAACTTGAGGTAGCAAGCAGGAAATCATAAGCCTCAGTAAACTGCGAGTCTGCAAATGGAAACTGAAGATTTATATAATATAATATATAAAATGCCTTATGTAAGGAAATATCATACCAAATTTTGTATTTTAATATTGAATCTAATTTTAATACTTGATAGCAGTTATATATTAAAATATTTATTAAATATTGTTTTCATATACAAAAATTATCAATGTAATAAGCAGTAGAAAATTATGCAACTAAAGACTGACATGAGAAAAGTTGTACCAAGCTTTCGTATATTGCAGGCTACCCCATAAATGATCTTTTCAAAACTTGATAAAATCTCAGTGAAAAGGAATGAGATACTTAATTCATCAGCATTTTGCAGAACCCAAATGGAAAATAAAATATACACTATTTAACATATTCTCAATGATAACCATGGCCTAAAACAAGCCTGTGTAGGTTTTGAAACTGCTCAGATTTCACTATTATGATTTAAAAACAGCAGTTCTAAGATGTTCTCCATAGATGACAAACCATGGCTTGTGTCCTTGGAGCTTCTATCTTTACAGGCAGATCCTCTTGGCATCCTTGATAAACATCCAGCTCCAAAAACCTCTAAAGAAGTCCCTGTGACTTCCACTGGAGCCAAAGGGAAGCATTTACTTCTAACCTAGAAGTGAGTAATACAGGTGGGATGCAATCTACATCTTTTATTTTCACAGGATATTATAAACAAGGAATCATTTTTCATGAAGTGAAAGCTCAAGTATAATTTAAGTGTGTGGTTATTGAAGTCAAAGGGGAGAACTCCATATAAAAGAAAGTCATGATACTAAGAGCAAAGTTTATGTTTTTACTGCCTATAAACTGTGACTTAGCTACTTAAAATATATATATCTTTGTGTTTCATTGTATAAATGTCTTTTTTTGTTGTTACTTTTTCTTTGTGTGATCTGTTACATGGAATTTTGTTGTGAAATAACTGATATAATGTATTTCTGATGTTTGCTGTTACGTTTTTTGGCAAAATCTGTTGATCTCACATCAAGAAACAATTAGCCACATGTCTACTATCTGAATCTGTAGTCTAGGTTTTTCTATTATGTGTTTGGAAAGCTGCTAACAATGTGCTAGAAAAACAATGGCTAGAATAACAGTTTATACAGAATGATTCTATGATTCTATGAAAATGGGCATGTCTTTCTCTTGTTATGTGAAGATCAAGAGTAAGATTTGGCTCCAAATGGATTGTGTTTCACTTGAGTGGTTACTTTAATTCTGAAGTCATACGTTCCCAGAAATGACTTTTTAAAAATCTCCTGGTGTTCACGGAGTCCACTTGGAAATATGTTTGAAAGTTCCTGATTGATGTGACTGATTGGTATGTATCTACAGGTAATTATACTGTTCAAATTTGTCATTCAGCAAATGCAGCATTTCAAAAGACGTTATGATCCAAGACATATTTTAACTGTTAGTACAAGGTCAAGGCTAGTGGTAAGCTGATTCTCGCTATTGTAGAACTGAAAAGGAATACTTGCTTTTATAATTCTAGACTCTGCTGCGGTATACATGTGTATATATAATGAGGACTGGCACATTCAGCATTAAATTCTGCTTCTCTGAGTAGTTAAGTATTTTACTGTTCAAGAATTAGATGCAGATGAAGTGAGGAAGAAAGTTTTCCTTCCATGTTCTTGCATATCAGTGGATGTCATCTATAGATATTTCTTCCAAATTCACATTCATCTTGCAACAAAGAGTAAAGGGTCAGCATGGATTCCCTTGGGTCCTTGGCCTTCCATATATTTTGGCCATTACAAGTGAGTACACTATTAACACTGCCAGCTTCAAGGTCAGCAATAAGTTTTAGAAAACTGTAGGTATTGCCAGCCTGCTAACCACATTAACTTGTGTCTATATTTTCTCAGCCAAATCAGGGAAGATGTGTAATTACCCATAATAAAATCACCAGCAATAAAAAACAGTAGCTTTTCCAGTAAACATGTTTCCTTATGCCTTTACAAATGCCAAGTCTGACTAAGTAGTCCGGATCACAGTAGGAGGTGAATACCATGATCAAAGTGCTCACAAAGTGCCCTAATTTTAATGAATCACTTTTACAGATAGAGCAAAAGCAGCCATCATTGCCTCTCAAATGTGGCTGATAAGTAAGTAGAAAATCTCCATCTATAAACAGGAAACTGAAGCAACTGAAAAGAACAACTGCAGTTTGTGCAGACAGGAAGGTTTCATGCCTCCCATTGAACCTCCAAAAATATAATTTTCAGATGAACCAAGATAAAGCCAGTCTACATAAAGCAGAGGAAGAGGATTTGAAAAAAAACCCAAATGTGGACTCAGAATCTTTGGGTTAATTCAGTGACTTTTTAAAAGTTAATGTTGTACCATTACAGTGCCAGGTGCCTCTCTTCCCAGAATTAAAATGCTGGAGTGGTGTTTATTGTGGCCCGTTCATCCAATTGGATCAATAAGTTATTTCTTCATCTGAGGATTACATTTTCACCTTCTGTCTTTTCTAACATTTTGTTTCCTCATACTGCATTTCATATTTGTTTCTCCAAGACATTCTGATTTTGAATTTGTACCTAAATATATTTTCCTCATCTGCACAAAAGAGACACTTTCAGGCATTCAGACAGGAAAGGTCAGGACTTCACAAGTGCTCACAACTTTGAAAAATCAGATGATCTCCAGTTAGGTCTTCTGTATGATATGCTGGTGGATATAAAAATTGTGAAATTTACAATATCTTTGCCTCAGCTTCCTCATCTTTATACAAGGATTGATTATAAAGGTAAAAATACTAATGTACTTCAATGATGTATAAATCAAGTGTCTAATATTCTCTCAACCTGAGTATTTTTTGAATTTAAACAGTACTTGAATATCCACCCAAGGTTCATTTCTATAAGTGGGAAAAATCTCCCCCCCCTTTCTATGTTCTTCCACACAAAATCAAAATATTCTGTGGTTTTACCTGTCTGCAAGCTGCTTTCTAAAGAGCACTGTGCTGAAATGCCAGAAACCTCAACTGCTGTGCAGTATGGAGCAGAAATGATCATTTGCATCTGACGGTAGGGGAGAGCTGGGTGACACTGTGTAAGGAGGGTGAGGACTGCAGTGAATGAGGGCTCTTGCTGAGCACATGTCTATGTGGGTGCCCAACTACAGAGAATGTAGGAATGGATGATATGACAGCCATGTTAAATGTAGTTGGACTGGAAAGAGAAAAAAACTAAAGCACAAGTAGGAGTAAAAAAGAAATAACTACTACTAGTAGTAAGCTACATGATTGCAGTGGAATAAATCAGAAAAAGGTTAATTCTGGGATGGGAGCAGATCTTGACACTTTTTCTGTGAACTGCTCCCATTCATCAGCTTCATAGCCTAAATAAACTTTAATGTGAAAATAATAAACTCTAATGTGATTATCCAATCCTGGCTTCCAGGCCATTGTCTGAACACTTAACATAAGCCATGTTTAGACTGCAGCAGTAACTGACTTTATCTGCTGTACAGCCAAGGGATAAAATGAAGCAGAAATAAAATATAACTTAAGGTCATGTGTGTACATTACATTTATAATTTGTCAGAGTTCTCAAATACATCCTAGTCCTTCAGTTCCCTACATTCTAAAGGGTTTACTAGTTTAGATCTATCAATTAATTCTAGAATAATTTTGTTTGTTGTCTGGAATTAACCACTCAAACTAGTAACTATTACAAACTACACCATAGTTGTGGAGCTGCTCAAAGAGTTCTCAAATTTTCTCTTACTCTTGGCTTAAAAATTTAAAGAAAATATGATTTGTAGACAACTCATAAGCACATCAAGTATGAAAATAAAAAATAAAATATGATGGAGAAATATTCTGTGGAAGAAAAATCTGGAGAAAAATAACAAATTAACTGTTCTTTGTAAATGTGGGAAGGGCCTATTACAGTGTTTTAGTTAAAAGTCCAACACTTCAAAATCCAGTGCTGAATGAAGAGCTGCTTGAAATATTTTGTGATTATTAATGTGCTTTCTCAATTCATTTCCAGATTTAACCAGAAACTTTAAAGATTTGTACACATGTATTCCCCTTCCCAAATCTTACCTAGACATTCAGACTGGATTTAAAATAGAAACTTACCAGTATGACAGTGTCCTCAGTGGATCTATTAGTTTAACTGCTTTTGTTGTCTTTATACACAGGAAGTGATCTAAAATGAAGTATGACGATTGTAAAGTTTTTTGGTTGGAAAAATTTATTTCCTTAAGGGGATTTGCATAATATATGTTACTAAACCTTGCCTATTATAAAAATGCTCATTGTGAAATCATGGAATAATTTTGATTGGAAGTGATCTCTGGAGCACACCTAGGCCAGCTTCCCGGACTAGTAACGTGAGGCTAACCCTAGCCTTAACTTAGGTCACTCAGAAACCAGAAATTCTCCAGACGCCTCTTCCAGATTTCCACCAGCCATTGTGAACATTCTTATTTGTTATATTTACAGTCAAGACTTCCCCTTCTGCATTTGGTGACCATTGCCTTTGAGAGGAGTTCAGCTATGTCCTCTCTAGGCCTCCCCCCTTGCCAACAAGTGAAAGACAGTAATTCAGTTCACCCCTAGGCCTCCTCTTTTCCACTGAACAAGCCTGGAGTTCCCTTAGAAACCCCCATAACAGGTTCACTGCCCTCATCTGACCTCCCGTCCATTTTCACATCTCTCTGTGATCCCAGGAGACACAGAGCTTGACACAACGCCGCAGAGGTGCCATTGTAAACATCAAGTCAACATCCATTATCACTTCTCTTGACTTGCAGCCCAGTGTGCCATTAGTCTTTTTTCCTGTAATCACATTTTAAAACCAGCGCTTACAAATATAGAAATCACTTTGAATATTAAAGAATTAACTAACAAATTATTGAAAACATCTCAAAGCTATACTTATTCTCTGAGAATCCAGTTTGGGAATGTCTCTAAATTGTGAGAGTGTAAAGGTCTGTACTCTTTCCTCAGAGCAGTTGCATCCCTGTCATACACCAAAGTTTAAATATAAAATATAAGCCCTTCTGAAAGAATTCAGGATTATCTCATCATATTTCTACAGAAATCACTGAGTGTTTTCTTATGTTTATTTTTTTATAATTTTGCTTTATTTTAAATCTGAGAATTTTAGAAATACTGAATAAGTTGAAAATTTTCCTGTTGGCTTTGTTTTAAATTGAACATATTTCACATTCTATTTTAAATTATTTTCAACAGCAATATCCACAGAAAAAAAGCTGGAGGAAATTAGTCTGTTTGTCCCACCAGGTATGAAACTTCCTCTCAGATTGGGGTTGAGTCCCTCCCTTCCAGGAACACCTGAGGGAATGCAGCTGAACTGCTTTGCTTAATTAGTCAGTTTATCTGAATTTAGGATGGAGTAGCGCTCTTAGGACAAGCAGTATAAAAGAGACCTGGCATTACTCAAGAGGAAAGACTAGTTTATTGGAAGACTCTGTAGGGGAATGAATGGATGTCAGTTTAAATCAAGGACATAGTAAGTAGAAGACTATATTTAATATTGTAGGTATTTTTTTGGATCTCTGTGCTTGCTTACAAGTTGAGGTATTGAATTGAAGCATACTGACTTAATCTGTTAAGGGTATGTGTAGATGGTTATTCTGTGCTCTTTTTCAACCTTATAAGCATACAGCATGCTGATATGGGTTATGATCTATGTAGAACTCAGGTGACCAGGCTTCTTACTTTTTCCTCATAATGACTAAGCTATCTCTACATATGCATATATTTGTTTTACAATTCAGAGGAAGGTTTAACATATGTGATTCTTCTTAAACATATCTACTACAGTTGTCTTGAATCACAACAGATACTCAGATTTTCTTCCATTTGTGTGTTAAGGTAGACATATCTTAATATCCAGTACTCTACTTAAATTCATTAGGATATGCTTTCTAGATTGAAAAAGAAACATAGCTAAGAAATTATAAACGCTTGCAAAGCTTACATATATAATATACACTAAAGCTAGAAAATATTTATCATCCTTGATGTACCAGCAGTCCATTAAATTCTTCCTTATAGCAAATAAGGCTATATGGATGAACTGCATGTATACTTGAGTGTATACTGAAGTTCATAGATTTTCTTCCATTATTTCAATAGGTGAAACATCCAGATTTTAGTCTCTGGATTAAGCCCTTAAGCTATTTCACAGATAAGCCATCCAGGTACAGGAGGCGTCAGTACTCTCTCTTGTGATCAAAGATTAACTGTATACTTATATATTGTTTTCGTCTGCTGCTTGCATTCTCCTAGCCTTTATTTAACCTCAGCTTAACTTATTCAGGGTGGGTTTAACAACTTTTTATACTTACTGACTGCGGTAAGATAGAAGGGTGTTCTGTCTTGTCAATGTTCACAGAAAGACTCTCCCTAAGATATATTGTAGTGCAATCTATACATAGTCTATTTTTTCCTGACTCTGCACGCTTCTATGGGGACTACAGGAGCACAGCGCTGAGACTCCAGCACCAGCGTGGAAGGTGAGGTCTGGGGCTTAGTCTCTGTGCTGTGCACCTGCAGCTCTGTGGCTACTGAACTAATGTGCACTGGTGTGGCTAACACTGCCTTGTGTCCCTGAGCCAGCTTGGAGAGCTCTCTACTTTTATCTCCTATAAATCCAGCTCCAGGCTGGCAAAATGATCACTTGGTGACTGCAGATTAGCAGGATTATATGGGGTTTTATTTGGCCTATTAGGTTTAATTCACTGTAGGATTTAGATGGAATTGGAATATTCAAAACTGATCTTACCAAAACACAGCCAACTCTGATTTTTAACCTCTTTCATGTTTTAGAATAGCTCCTCAGCATAATGGCTCAGAGTTTCCCACAGGATGAGGTTTAATTGTCTCCTGTGACTAAGTGGGACTCATTCTCCTATTTGTTGTTCTCACCTTATGTTCTTCACTCAAAATGTCTTGAACTCCCTATCAAGGAACTACTTATGTTCTGGATAGTGAAGCAGAATTCTAATCGTGGGGCTTGTAGGCACTACTGTGTAAATATTTAATATCAGTGATAGTAGCTCTTTGGGGGAAAAGGGGTGTATAAAGCATAAGAGTTACTGGTACTGCCATTAAAGTGCTCTGGACCCAAGCCAGAAGATATGGTAGATATTAGAGGAAGCACACTTAGACCCTTAAGTGTGACACTAATGTGAATACAGCATGTTCCCTATCAGTGCCTCTTCAAGTAATGTGCAGTCAGTTTGTTTGGATAGCATCATCTCAGTGCAAGTTGTCAATCTCTGATGGTCAAATCCAAGGCTGAGTTGCAGGAAGGTGATTTGAAAATAACTTGGAAGAGTCAACTGGATTCAGAAGTCAAATTCAAATTTAATTTATTGCTATCCATGTGACTGAAGACATAAAATGCAAGATTACTTAGGTGAGCTTATTCTTCAGGTACTTGGCTTGTTTCTTCTGCAGAGCTCTCTGCAAGGTAAGGTCAAATTTAAAAATTAAAATTAAAAGGCAAATACGGAACAGGAGATTTATTTATTATTATATTTCTACCAGGTTTTTATCATGTTCTAGTATCTTCTATATTTACTAGCCCAAAGAACTTCTGAGACAAGTGCTGTTGTCTTGCTAGTGCTTTAATTGAAGTAAAATTAATATACTGACAGGAGAACTAATAAAAAAAGTAAATGCATACTTTTTCTAAAAAATGATCTTTCTTTCTCACATAATACACTACATTTAAGTGGTTAATATTAAGCCAACAGGCCAGCTTAGGTGCTGTAAATTTCTCACTGCCTGCTGACTACGTTATTTCTTAGTTACCACTCAGCTCCTTCCGCTTCTCAGAAACTCAGTGCTAAGAGCTTATCATCCTCATGTGGGAATAAAGTGGAGGTGTTGGAGAGAGGAAGACATTTCTTGAGGAACCAAGATGCATTTTATAGGGTATTTGGCTGCTGTGCTTGAGGCCTTAGCATCTTCCAGCCAGTGGAGACAATTGGCACACGTTTCCCACCTCTATCAGCAATGCACTGATTGAAACCTGACTTGCAGGCAGGGGTTGGCTGTCTTTCCTAATCCCATCCTGCATCCTTTCTGCTGACTGGGAGGAAAGGAAGAGACTCTTTAGATTTTCATTGCTTTCCTTGTGTGCCAGAGCAGCAGAAGGTGCCCAGCAACCACTCATCTGTTTACTGGTTCTCCAAAGGTTTGTTTTTAAGGGAAATCTGATTTGGAGAGAAAGCTATGCATGTAATATGCCTTTTATCTTCAGTAGGTATTGTTTTGAAACCACTAAGCTTCTCAGAGACAGAAGACTCTCTAATGCTTTTTTAATTGATGCAAACATAGAGTAATCATATGCAATTTGATAAGTGGTTCTATTGCAAATTGCTTCTGTCTCCAAGTAGAGCAAAATACTCATTATTTAAAAAAAAATGCCAGAGGAAGTTTCAAGTCTTTGGCACAAAATCTGAGTCTTAATCTTGTGGTTTGGAGTAAGCCTTCTAACTAGAATACAAAAAATAATCATACAATATAAAAATCTGAAGAGAAGAGGGGCCAGTATGGTGACTCCTTAATGTATATAGTAATGTGTGTAGAAACGTGCAACACATGAACAGCTCTTGTATCCTTTTTCTATTGTATTTAAGAGTGATTTGTGTAAGTTAATGAGAATCTCTCCACCAAATCTTATGGGGTATGGTTTAAATCAAAATATGTTCTTAAAACTGTGAGAGATGCTTCCTTAATTGGAAGTCAGGGTTGAAAGTCTTTGCACAATGTAGCCCTGACAAAGTAATTAAGACATGTCTTATTCAGTCACAGGGTCTAATTCTGTACATTTTATTGTATATATGTTGAGACATTCCTTAATCAATGGGCCCAGTTCTGTATTACATATGCTACATATGTTGAGGCTATTTGTGGAAGAAAGATTTTCTTGTAGATTTAAGCTGTTCTCCTTTTATTTTAGTTCAAAAAAAAAAAACAACCACAAAACAAAAAACAAGTCTACTGAAGAGTATTGAAGGCTTAACTTAAGGATCTGATCTTGTATTTCTTCTTATTCATTGTTTTCTGAGTCCCATGATAGAAGAAAAACAAAGCAAGATGCAGAAAACAGCGCTTAACTTATGCACTCAGTGTGTAAAGCAGGCAAAGATCATTAAATCCCTGAAGTCTGCCAAGATTAGAAAAACAAACCCATCTTCTCAATAAATTTTGTTAATTAATTTGAAGTAAACTTTCACTTCAAGATTTTTTTTTTTAAGATGAACAGTACCCCAAGGCTATAAAATGCCTTACTTCTGCAAGGGCTCTTTGTCTTCAGAGGCAGGAGGCAGTGACTGACTACCCCAGAAGTGGAGACAGTGGGTTTGCTTGTGGGCTTATTTTCAACTTCCTTTGTATTTATTTCTATATGCCTGTTCAGAAATAATCTCACCTGCTGTCCCCAACGTTTTGGAGTTCTGCATAACAGCTTCATTCCCAAAATATTTCACTTGAAATGCATAGAAATTTCATGTGCACTCAGTAATGAAACGCAAAGAGAGAAGTTACACAGGTAAAGCCCCATAATTTAGCAGTGAGTACTTTTCCTTTCATGTTGCTAGACTGTCGTAGTGAGTGCAGTTACATGTAATAAAATAGAACACGTAAAAATGTGTTTAAAATCCAAATGTTTGCATTAGTCTCTGACACCCGAGATGGTTGCCCTGACTTGTTCTGTACCACTGAAGCATGACAGCCAGCTTCTGCATGCAGCTCTGCTTGCTCCTTCAGTAACAAGACCTGGTACTTCTCTGCTACCTAGTCCAGACAGTGTTAATTCTCTCTGTAAGCCCCATGTCAGAGCACCCTCATTCCTTATTTACCCCTCCCTTTTCTCCCTGAATTGGAGAATAATTTTGGTCCTCAGGCTACAAATGACTTGCTCCATGTTGCCTGGCAGTGGTGCCTGCCAGGGTGAGGAGAGAAGAGGAAGAAGGTGGCTGTAAGAAGAAAACCAAAGAACTGAAAAAATCTGCTGCTCAGTTCTGATGATCTGGGTCTGTTTGTTTTTCAGAAATCAAACCCCCACAAGCAATGCTGTGCAGAAGCATGAGGTGATTGCTCCCATCCAAAGCCAGAGGATAGCCACCTAGTTATCCTATACCTCAGGGGTGTGTGTTTCCTAGTGAGTCCTTAGAAATAGAAATCACTTCATAGTTTATAAAACTGTAAATCAAATTGCTGAATATAAATATTCAGTCCCTCCCTATTGTAAAAACAATGGTAGATTTGAAATAGAAATGAGCTCCCTATTTCTGATTCTAGGCTGTATTTCAAACTGCTTGAAAGGAATGCATTTTTACTGCTGGCTTTTAACTCAGACAGAACTGGCCCTGGAGAGGAAAATGGACAAGTACTGAATCAGGTGTTATTTTGTCCATTGCTTACTGCACTGAAGTAGAGGAATCTTACCAAGGGGTGCAGGTCCTTCTCATGGCTTTGTGTTAGTAGCCAGAAGTTGTTCCTCATTCCTAACCCCAGTGTTAAAGTGTATGTACCAATGAAACTTTTGACTCATCCTTGACTTTTAATGAGAATAAACTCTTCAAACAAACAATACATAAAATGAGAAGGAGGAAGAGTCGTAAAGATTTGTTTAACTAGGGAGTAGTCAAATCCCCTTGCTATAATTGCGGGTGGATTTTCAGTTGCACTATGGAGTGTGAGGAAGGAATGTTTATTATTTTAATTCTACTGCTTAATTTACAACTTGCCAGGATAGAGGATTTGAGGTTTTTGAGGTCATAAAACCATTTTGCATTATTAATTAAATTTAAAAAGGAAGAATAAATAGGCAATATAGGGCAACATCTGGATTTTTCAGCTGAAAAATCTTTGTATTCTATAATAGAAAGCTGTTCCATTACAAACTTGAGCAGATAGCGAGATGTTTTTGAAAAGAACAAAGAAGTAATTTATTGGAACTCCTGAGCAAACGAAGCAGATATAGTGAGGTCATAACACAGAATGTGTATTGCCAGAGTTTGGTATCAACTTTTACACTTTGACAAAGGTTTGGAGTAATCTCAGACTGTTAAAGATATGGAGTGGTTCCATTTCATGCGAAAACACCTAGCAGTAACCTTGAGGAGGAGTATAAACTACAGTTTAAAAACATTTTTTTTCTGCTGAGCTTTTGGTGTTTCAAGGTAATTCCTGTAGATGTGAAAGAACACATAGAGAAAAAACATAAAAGGAAGTAACAGTCAGATTCCTCTCCCCTTAGCTACTGGAAAAAATAGTGAAGCAGTACATGATTAATAGCTGTAAGGTCTTTTCTCAGTCTTTGTAGTTACTTGAAGCTGTTGTATTATGCCTTTCACTTCCCACATCTGCATAGTTCCTCACTCTAATCCACAATAATTTTCTAGGCAATGTGGATAGAGGAATAACCTGTATTGCTAGGCAAGATAACATCAGTTTAGAAGTGATAGTGAATTAAGATGGGTTTGGATGTTCAGTGTCTAAATGCAGTCAGAGTTTTGTCCAAGTTTTTGCATACAGCCAGCTGTAACAGAAAAGTGTTGATATGGGGAGTAGCACCATATTTAATCTACTGTCCTAGAAATCCGCCATCAGCCAAAGACTTGCATAACACAGACAAGTCTTGATTTGGGCAGAGAGGGCTGTGGCTCATGTGGGACTGCGCACAGGTGTGAGTCAGAGCAAAGATGTGTATGTAAATGTGTTGCAATCTAACCTCAGATCTGAGATCGTCTTGTCCTTGTATCTCTTATCCCACAGAGGATCTTAAGCTTTAATCCATCATTGTAGGTCAGGACAGAAGTCACTTGATGAGGTTTGAATGCCATAGAGTCTGATGTGATTAATAGTGTTTGGCATTAGTACTTCCTGTTCTAGATTTTGGAGTGAAGTGTGAGCACAGGTAACGTCTTTAAAAAAGAAATGTGAAGAACAGCACGCTATGTGTTCTTTACTACAACTAGGGCAGTATTACTTACACACAAAAAGGAGTTGAAGAGTTGAAGCTAGTTAAAGCTTTGAGCAAAATCAAGTCTGCAACAATTGCATACTGTGGGATGTTGTACTAGTGCTTTTTATGTAAAGGAAAACAAGTATTAATCAAAATGACCAGATGAAAAAGTCATAGGGATATGGGGGCTGTGGGCAGAACTGAGCATCATGCCCAGTCCTTCAGAGAGGTAGGAGAAGTTGAGACTGGGGTAGCAGCTTCAGGAATGAGCTGTGTAGTTTGAGTTCAAATGATGTGAGTGGTGGAATGGGGAAAGGCAGTACCAGAATAGCAGCAGGAGACCAAATGAAAGAAATAACATCTTCCAAATTTCTGTTTCAAAAGTAGTATGAAATCTCTCAAATCTGCAAGATACAATATTTATGCACTAAACAAGCTCAGGGATTTACACTTACGCGGAGTTTTCTACATGAAGAGCAAATATATACCTATGGCATCTGGCATATGTGCTCTTCTAAAGCTTAGGCATTTATGGTGGCAGGTATCATTTTCTTTGAGACAGTAAGAATTCATACAGGTGCAACAGTGGCTACATTAAATTCAGTCCATGTTATTCTGGCATGCTAGATAGCTGTTCCTGGCAGGCTATCTAGAAGCTTCATGTCTCTTTTGAAACAGTAATTATTAGACAAATTAGTTTTCTACTGTCCAGGCTTCCCTGGGTTATGCTTTACAGCCTAGTGAAATAGCCAGACAATTTTCCTGCTGTTGTTAACTGTTTGAGAATTGACCCAAATTAGGATAGAATTTGGGGATAGAGAACACTGTCCATACTAAATGGTGAAACATGATCATGAAATTCAGTTTAGACAAATTAGTGCTGTTTCCCTCTTTTGTGGCTTTTCTCTCTACAGCTGTTAGGATCTTGAGTACAAAGTTGGAAAACATGACTGCTGTGACATTAACATGTTTGCTTTTAGATTATCTTCTTGTTCTGGCACAGGTGATAAACAGTCTTTGGTTCTGTTTAAATGTCATATTGTTTGTTGGTAATCAGTAATTAAAACGTGGAGCAGGTATTTGCTATTGGTCTTTCTTTGAAACACTGTTGCACATTTTACACTGTTTGGTTTGAAGTTTAAACGTCATGCAGACAACTCAGGGGATAGGATTAATAAATTGTCTTCATCTCATCAGTTGATCCATAACATTATGGAAGATCGCTAAGCAATTTTACACTTACACATCTATTGAGCTGATTTTTATTATTTATCAGACTTACTGGGCTCGTTCAGAATTTAACTGACCGTGGAGTGGGGATTAGAAGGAGAAAATGTGCATAAGATCAGAGAAGTATTGACTGTATGTATTGCTAAAAAATTTCAGAAGTTCCTGCAAGACATATTTGCCATATTTGGCTGCTTACAATTACCTGCCTGGCTGAGCCATTTTTAGATCAGACCTATTCTCGTTAATTGAGGCTCTAGTTTATTATATATACATATAATGTATGTAATATATGTATATGCACTCTATGGGGCTCAGGAGAGTGCGTTACATACCTGATATGCCAAAGCCATTGTTGAGCAATGTCAACAAATAAAATTGCTCTGAAAGACAACTGTACATGCAGTTCTCTCAAAGGTTTTGTCTGGGGAGGAAAACAAAACAGGCATGACGGACATATGATATTTAACACTCTGGGTGTTTACTCTACTACAAAAACAGGATAGTAAAAGAATATTTTACTTACTTCTTCAATTAAAGGCCAAACAAAGGAAAGTAAAAGACTTTCGCATATTTAAAATACTTCCTGTTCCCAGACTTCAAGTATAGATAGCCAGGAACTGCCAAACTCCACCCAAAGCCAGTGATGACATGCTATATCTCAACTGAAGGAGAAACAGTATAAGGAATTGTCAAACAAAACGGGAGTGAGAAGGCAAGAACTTCAATTAAAACCATTCTGAAAAGGAAGTAAACAGTTAATCAATAGTCATGATTCCAGCAATTTTGGGAAGCTGGAGATAAAGGTGAGGGAAAATAAAGGGATTTGTACCTACTTTCTATGATTATTTCACTTCTTCAAGTTATTTGTATTTTTCATTCCAACATGCTATGGCATTGAGTTTCACAAGATTAATACATGAAGCTCCCTAACTCCCAAGTTGTGAGACTTATCAACCACCTCCTTCTTATGCTTGAGTTATTGGTATGTTTAGTCTCATACAGTGGTATTCATCGTTTCTACCTTTTTTTGTATCTTTTCTAGCTCCCAACTACTTCTGTAGTTGACAGACTGGGGGAGCTGGGCTCGTTCAGCCTGGAAAAGGGAAGATTGCAGAGTGACCTCATTGCAGCCTTCCAGTACCTAAAGGGAGCCTACAAACAGGAGGGGAGTCAACTCTTTACAAGGGTAGATAATGGTAGGACAAAGGGAAATGATTTTAAGTCGAGAGAGGGAAGATTTAGGTTGGATTTAAGGGGAAGTTCTTTACTATGAGAGTTGTAAAATGCTGGAACAGGCTGCCCAGAGAGGTTGCGGATGCCTCGTCCCTGGAGGTGTTCAAGTCCAGGTTGGATGGGGTCCCAGGCAGCCTGGTCTAGTACCAAATGTGAAGGTTTGTGGCCCTGCATGTGGCAGGGTGGTTGGAGTTTAATGATCCTTGAAGTCCCTTCCAACCTAAGCTATTCTATGAGTCTGTGAGAGGAAATATCTAGGGCAGAACATATTGCTTACAGCAGTCTGGATCTGTAGCAGCACAGAGGCTCTTCTTAAGATTTACCTTATTGCTCTGCTTTTTTCTCTGGTTCAGGGAACCAAAGTGATCCACAATAGTTTCAATGTCTTCCCAAATTAAAATTCCTACCGGTCAGTTTGTTACAGTGTAAATGCTGAGCTTTACTTTTCTACATCCATTTGTCTGCATGAAAAAATTAGTTCATCTACCACGTAAAGTGTAAAGTGACCTTCTACAACTGTCTGCAATCGGTATTAGGTTTGAGTACCCAGAGGACTCTGTTAAGCAAAAGCTCTTCTCACATCTGCCCTGCTTTTCAAAGTAACTTAGATTAGACTGAGCAATACACGTCCCAAATAATGGTGGCACTGTGCACTGCTTTAACGTGCTGAAATTAACTTTGCAGAAGTAACTAAAGTCAATAGTATGACCAATGCCTAGTGTTTTAGCACTTGTACAACATACAAGTTACACCTCTTCTTGGTCTGGAAGTTTAAATTATGCTTTACAGATCAGATCACACAAGAATCACAGTTTTCATTACAGCCATGAGTTGAGGGAATCTATACCAAAAAACCCAATTAACAATTACATATTTCAGTACTTGGGAAAGTAAGCTCACAACTTCATACATTCTTCCTTAAGGAGTAGTGTCTACTACTTGCAGATTCCTGTTTCTGTTCTCAGGTTTGTTTTATTATTAACAGTGTAAGTCTTATCATGAAAGTAACGTTCCTGGAAACAACAGTATGCTGTATAGTAGCCTTCCTCCAGGATTTTCAAAATATATTGCTTTAGTCATGCAGTCACTGTTGCATCATTTTGGTGTACTTGGCAATAAAACTTATGGAATGATCGAGGTTCTTCTGATAATCTAGTGAAGAACACTGATAGTATATGAGGCAAATCATTAACAGTAAAATTGTCCTTTCATATATTAGGTTACACCATAAAAATACTGTAGCTTGCTCAAATTGCAAATCTTCTGCAGGAAGAGTGTGCAGAGATCAACTCTGGCTGAACTTAAAAGCCAGTAGTTAAAGTCAACAGCCACTGTGAGTGAAGCAGAAGAGACAAAAGGAACTTGATATGATAGCTGTCAGAATCAAGCCAAAAGGAAGTTGTGGGACTATCACAGGGTGCTGTGCAGATGATAACTTCATGCTTTTATGTTATCTGAGAAGCTGTGCATACTTTTGTTTGGAAGTTTATTCGATTAAAGGCCAAACAATCTTCTCTCTGAAAGAGATCCATCTGCTAAATGCATTAGAACTTTCAGTGGGATTTAGGTACCTTCTCTGAGGTGCTTCCTTCAACATCAGCAATCAGTGTGTGTAACAGTGCAGCGTGAAACACTGTAGAAGTCCTTGGGTAGACTTTCTTTTTCTTTTATTTTCTTGCTCCCCTTAGCTATGAAGTTATAATCTGTCCACTGCAATAAAAGCAACACAATAGGAAGAGCAAAAGAAATAATATTTAGGGACTATTTCATTGAGGATTTGAACTGGTGAGCAGTTATTCATGGAAAGTTACACCCAACCTTGCATTCCACTGCTGCAGATATGCTCAGCTCCCTGTGTAAATAATCTTCAAATGTGCTAAACCTTGTGTGAAGAAGAGTCTGTCACAAATTACGCATCCTCTCTGCAGGATAAGTATGGATGCAAAATAATGGACTTCAGTCAATGCTTCTTATTTCATAAACTGAATACAAAGATGTCTTACTCATTTGAAGCCACTGAAATTAGTTTCAAATATCTTTCTGGAATATTTTGTCTTGTTTAGGTAATTATTTGCCCAAATTACACAAGAAGTGAACTAAATTACTTAAGGTTAAGAAGTATTACTTACCGTTTTCATTGAAAAATTGGCATTTAAGTTTACTGTAGAAAGTTCCATCAGAACTTGCTTGCAAACAAAGCAAAGAACAAAGCAAATCTTTTTATGGAGAATTCTTTCTGCCCATGCTAGACTTAACCAGCCAATAGCATTCCACTTCTGACAAATAAAAATACTATTTTAAACTTCTGTAGTGTCATCCACCTCCCTTCCTAGAGATCACAGTTCAAGTGACTCCAGAAATGAAAGCATGAAGTGGAAATATTGTTAGGCTGAAGACATTGCTTATGGGTGAAGAGGAAGAACAACTTAGATGTGCTAAGAATTTATTGTTAGTACAGAATTTATGAACAATTGCATGTTTATTGTTAGTACAGCTGGGATTTTAAGAGCCTTACCTTTTCCCCCACTCCTCTGGGTCCTAAGGTTGATGCTTTTACTCTGACTGGGAGGGTGGGGGACAGACATCTGCATCTCCAGTCCTTGGTTCTTTCTTTGTTGTTTTGCAGGTCCACATGACATCTAAATTTACTATATATGGTGCCTTTGATGTATGTTTGGTACTATAACTTTGTTTTCATTATTATCTTTAAAACAAGCTTTGTCTGGCTGCAGCCTGTGCTTTCAGTTAGCAGATGATAACTACAATGGGAGGCCTTGAAATGAGCAACCTTCCAAGTACCTACGAGGCCTACAGGAAGGCTGGGGTGGAACATTTGGTTGAGGAGTGTAGTGATAGAACAAGCAGTAAAGCCTTTAAACTAAAAGAAAAGAGATTTACATTAGAGAGTAGGAAGTAATTGTTTACTCAGATGTTGGATAGGCACTGGTGCAGGCTGCCCAGAGTAGTTGTGGATCTCTGAAAATATCCAGGTTGGACTGGGCTTGGGCAATCTGGTCTAGTGAGAGATGTCCCTGCCCATGGCAGGGGAATTGGAACTAGATCATTTTCAAGGTCCCATCCAGACCAAACCAGTCTATGATTCTTCACTGGTGTTGAATGGTTCTCTTGGATTTGGGGAAGTAATTATGGAGAAAGGCATTGTCAGGGTGATAGGGGGTGAGGGTGCAGAATCATGGTCAGGAGGGCTGGTAGGTTAGACTGCAGCCATGAGCTGCAGATGAAGGACAGCCAGGAGCACAGAGAGCAGAAGCTACCTGGTGGCAGTGGCTGGATCCAACCAAGAGCCCTGAATAGCAGGTACCTCCTGGTTAAGAGGCAGGCCTAAGGAACTGAAGTCAACAAGTCAGCATCAGGCTGGTGATCCCAGCACCCAGGGCCAGACACAGCTCAGTGATCTACAGATGATTGCATGGTGATGAGGCTGGTCTGAACTTCAGCTGCAAGGTAAAACCTGCTAGTGAGGACAACAGTTGGGGTCAGCTTATCCTGGACTGAGGACAACAACTGAGAACATCACCATGCCATCTGGAATGAAGGTGAAAGGGGGAGTCCCCTGTGTGGCTTCTCACCACAGATCAGATCTCAGAGGCTCTCCCCATGGCTGGGTGCCTGCACCCATCAACCATGTTGGCCCTGAGCCCAGGACATATTATGTGCTCAGAGCCCTGACCGAGAATGGTTGGAAATAGTAATAACTAACAGACTTTGACCCCACTTGCTTTTGAAATGTAAAGCAGGCACTTCACACCTCAGTTTCTCCATAATTTCTTAACATGTAGAAATGTAAGGGGCTTTCGCATTCATGTAATTGAGACCTACTGAGTGTGACAAAATATTTTTTGCAGTATATTTAAAGCCACGAAAAAAAGACGTTTAAATGCCTCTGGAAATCACAGTCAAAAATAGGAGGAGGGGTGTAGGGAGGGGAGTAGGACCCAACTCACTCATTCTTTCACTCACTTATTCCTCAAAGTGGGACAAAATCACTACGTTTGCAGCATACTGAGTTGTATTATATTTACACATGAAGTTTTACTTACATAGATGAGAGTAATAACACTTTGAAGCCGATTCCTACAGCAAGTTCTCCTCCTCTTTTAGAAGGGAATATTTTGGTAACTGGCAAAGAGAACAAATGTTGAGCTGCTGCTTGCCAGGCTTCATGAATTTGTGCAGAGACTAACTTGTTACACAAATATCCTTGTGTTATTTTTAGTCTCTAGACAAGGAAAAGCTAGATATCAGGCCTAAAACTACGGCTAAACAAGCTAAAAAGATCTGTCCACTCAAAGCCAAACTGGAATTTGGGACTATTTAAAATAACTGAGGAGGCTGGATAGGGTGAAGGTTGGCAAAGTTTATTTTTCTAGCTTGATTTCCAGGACTGACTTTCACACAAAAGCAACATGAATAGATATTTCTACTCTGCACTTGCTCTGCCTCCTTTTATGCACATTCAGCAGTGCAAGGAATTCTTGGACTCTGGGCTCCTGTGGCTCCCAGAGGGCTCAAGAATGAGCCCTGCAACTCAAGTTCTAAACAAGCTGAAACTGGCTGAGGATGCAATGCATGCAAAGACATTTTGCTTTATTTCCCCCTCCCCAGAGGTCATGAGTGATATTTAAGGCTGAAAGGAGTCAACCAAAAAGGATCATTCTTTGTGTACATCAGAACATGGTGCTTCATCTGGAAGGGCCTTGTATTTTAGAATAATATATTAGTAGTTGGAACAATCTTTCAAAAAATATTATTAGTTCTCCTCTGAAGGATTTGAGGGGAGTAGGAAACAGTTCCTAAATATAACAAGAATTTTAAAATTCCTGGATGAAAAACTCTTTCATGAAGTTGTTTCCCTGCTCTTGAGTGCCTATAATGAGGTCTTAATCAAAGATGTATAAAGTCTTCCCCTGCCTATTGAAGGCAGATGCTACTGCTACTCAGAGAGGAGGGAAGCTCAATCCTTCAGTGCTTTGCAGAGCCAAAGTTCCCTCACTTACAGCATCAATAAAGGCAACATAAGCTGCTCAAATATTTCAGTTTTGGAAATTTTGAAGATACTTTCTGAAATTCAATGGAAAAACCCTCAGATAAGGGGTTCTGTGCTTTCTTTAGTACTGAGCTCCAAATTCCCACCCTAGAAGGACTTTATTTTGGGTCATAGTCCTGCTTTTTAGCAAGAGCTACATTTAGGATATTTTCTATTCACCTGGAAAGAACGTGCACCCAGGAGCAACTCTGGTCTTAACTCAGGGCGTGACCTTACACCCTGAAAAACTTCTACTTGTCAATATTTAATTTAACATTTACTAAATGGTAGGTGGACACCAGGCTGACCTCACTGGAAATAACTTAGTGAAGCTTTAACTAGCTTTCATTTACATAGAAGTTAATGCTGGAAATAATCCTAATGTAACAATAACATCAAACCCACGGTTCATGAGATTTTTTTCCTAAATGATGCCATAAGAGATTTGCATGTGTAAATAAGAGAAAACTGTTGAAACAATGCTGATGACCAACACAGCAAAGGGAAATTATTAACCACATTTTCCCTCAAGGAACTGAGAAATACTCTGTTGTAGCCGATCCAAGTCAGTAATATGTAATAATTACTTCAAAATCTTTCAAAATACTCCATATGATTATATATTTATTGTTGATTTTGTTGTTGTTGCAGTTGCTGTTGTTTTAGCTAAACTGTATTCTACACTGACACATCAGGCAGTTTTTGAAGAACTGAAATCTGAGTATCAGTTTGGTTTCCTAATTTGAGACTGAATTTGTGAATAGGCTCACCTGCGTGGAAACAAATCACATTTTTAAGTGTGAACAAGTATTCACATATAGCAACAAACTTGATATATTCTCTAGTTACTTATTTTGGCATTTCTATTTCTAAGTTCATAACATTGAAAAAAAATATTATTGAATGTGAAATTAAAATTTTACTGACTTCTCCCTGAATATTCAGTTGGTGAGTTTTCACTTAAGCTTGCTTGTAAAGATGTCTTTTTCTTTTGTTTATAATTTCAATTTAAAAAGCATGCTTATTTCTTGTGTAGTGTCTAACAAATAATTCTTGTTTATTTGTCCTGCTTCTTGGTTCTATCTGTGTAAATTGCCCTTGAGTTGGTTTCTTTGCATTCTTACCCAAGTAGACATAGGCCAAATTCATAAACTTGGACCAAAAACTTGGATCAAGTAAGTAGTTTTGTTTAGTCTGACAGGATTAGTTCTAGCACAGTAGGCTGCTCTTCTATCATAATAAAACTCATGTTTTGTCAACTGGCATATCTTTCCAAAGCTTACAAAGCCACGTATAACTGCTTTTGTAGCATGGCAGTGCCAGCTTTATGGCCTCCTCTTACTTATTTTACTGTCCTTATATGAATCACGGGACCTGCTGAGCAACGCTACCTTGCCACAAATGAGGGGTGCTATTAAGAAATAACACATCTGGACTGTATATTGTTAAACTGCTACAGCTTAACCACTTTGGATTAGTTTAAAAGTTATGAAAATTTCAGTTAAAACATAGGCAGCATGAACTGTAAATTAAATGTGCATAAACGTGGAAGGTATCTTCTGTCACTCATATCTAAGACACAAGAGTCATTCAAACCTCATATGCTTCCTCATTCTCATTCCAGATACTGATGAGAGGAATCTCTTATTTCCTCATAATCATCATAACATCTATGTTACAAAATGTTAAGTTACCAGACTTTTTTTCTCTTAAGATTAAGATATTGGGTGCCAAGTTTAATGATACTTTCAGATAAAATTTCCTAGGAAATATTTCAGAGAACTTCTTTCCTGTCCCCCCTAAAAAAGTGATGCTTTCACAACAGCATCTTGTAGCTGGAGAAGAACACCCATGTTTATCTGGAGCAAACTGAATGACAGTATCTTTTGAGAAAATGTTTTTGTTCCTGTCATTGAGATTTATTCAACAGGGTCAAAAGAGATCTATAAAAGCAGCCAGAATAACGATAACCTGAAATAGAAACCAGGTACCGCGTGTTGAATAACAAATTGAACAATGTTACTTCCAGTCCCATCCAGAGTTCAGAATTTCAGCCAACTGGTGCCTCTCTGCCTTGTGCATCTTGGATAGTTTAGCATCTGCAAGCATACAGATAATCCAATTAAACTAGCTGTCAGTGTCCCTGAGGAAATGCTGATGAGCCTAATGTAATGTGTGTAGGATTTTCAGAGTAAGAAATACACATGCTAACATGGAAAAACCAAAATGGAGCACACCTTGTCATACTTAACAGTGTTCTTATCTGCACTTATCTTTGGGATATGCAGATGTGACAGCAAAGAGCAAACTGTTACGGCCTTGTTCTCACCCATGTTTTGTTTAGCACTTAAACCAACATTGATACAAAGTTCCTATCTGTGGCCCAAAGCCAGATCAACAATAAAGTTAAATCTTTTTACAAGCTACTGTATTTTTTGTTACTGTACATTATGTTTTGTCTTCAACCTTTCAAAACCCTGTAAAGAGATGACTCCCAGCCAGTACTATGCACTCCTACATACATAAGTACTGGCCCAACACATCACTATTAAAAGTCATTTAGAGCATACGGAATGCTGTGGGTGTTCCTGAACCAGGCCATACGTAAATAAGCAAGAGTACATAAATACAGGTCCTAGCCTCAGGCACTTGCATTTCAAATGTCTGTTGGTTCAAATGTGGGAAGTAAAGCTTTTTAACATTATGTAGCAGCCGAAACAAAGACCTCTTGTGTAGTATTGCTGCCATAAAAGGCAGTTCATTTTCTACTGGTTAGAAAAGATTTATTTCACAAATTCCAGCCTGAGCATGTTACTATTTTTTTCTAATTACTGTTAATTATTTATTCATTGTGACAAGGTATAAAAAGGCTAAAGCTGGCACTATGTTTTGTTCAATAATTTAAGTGTCCGTATTTCAGAGAGGAGGACCGCTGTAACAACCTTCTGAACGGACTGAACACCGGAGAGCACTGAGAGTGAAGAGCACTTTGGATAAGTTGTAAGTAATGCCTAGATGTTGAAGTGGGTAGCTTGGAGCAACTTCTTCAGTTTGGCAACAGGTTTGATGTGGGCACAGAGGGATAGCTTTATCTGCATACAAACCAATTTCTTGAAATGTCTAAACAAATGGTATCCCGTGTTAGACAAGTACTTAGCATCTCAATAAGCAGTTGTTACCTCCACAATCTGTCGTCTTCTCCTTGATAATAGATTTCTACAGAACATAGCTTTAAATGTTCCACTAATTTATACATTAAAAAGCTAAACTTAATTAGAAATAGAAATTAATTTTTCATTTTCTCAGTGAGGATCATTTTATGACTTGTCCGGAATACTGAAACTGAGATACAGAAATAACCGCTTTGTAAACACTTCAGGACTGACGCAGATATTGGAGATGAAAGACATATACGAGCTTAGTAACACTATATCAATTAATTACTTAAGAGAACAAGTATTTCTGGAAGCTGGCGTGTCTATAGTATCTGTGCTGCAGATTAACTCATGCTAAATGGTTCAGCACCATAGGAATGCTCTGTGCCACGCTGAAGTCATGCCACGCCTGACTCCAGATGACACTTTAATATTGAGACTGTTTGGTCTTTTCTGCAGACAGTACAAAGAAGCACGGTCTCAGTTGCACAAGAATAGATCTATCTTAACAAAACTACTTGAGGAGAAAATAAATGCTTGTTATGAATGAAATTCCATAAACATTATACTCAGGTAGCTGACAATTATGAGAATGTAATACAGAAATTGTTCTGAGTGTCAAAGCCTATCCTATACCCTTGTTACCCCCTGCTGTATCTAATCAACATTTTTGATGATCAGTGGTGGATTTCTTTTGTAGGAGTATGTATGTGCAATTTTCAGTAGAAAAGGAACAGCCTTGTAGATGTCATGGACCATTGTCAGATATACATAGCTGGGAGCACAGGGAACCACTGAGTTTAAGTCCATTACCTTGCAGGGACGGCTCCTTTCTTGGAAGGTGCAAGCGCTCAGCTATAGAGAATTTTGGCTGTAAGTTGCATGGAAAAATTAGCAGTGGTAGCTCTGAAGCACACAAGGAAGGTGAAGGAGTGAGATTTAAGCTTCTCTCCTCCACCCTTTTACAAGAGTTTTAGATTTGCACTTAAAAATAAATAAATAAAAATTAAAAAATTGGTCTTCTGAATCCTCCACTTACATCCAGTAGAGTACATAGGAAACCAAAGCACTCAAGCTGGGAAACTTTACCTTCCAAATAAGAGAACAAGCGAACAACCCTCACAAAAAGAGATGTTTGCAAAGTGAGATACAATCATTAGACATCAGTCTATCATAGAATGGCTTAGGTTGGAGGGGACCTTAAAGATCATCTCGTTCCTACAATTGGATTGTTACATGGTACAATAGGAGTCGCTGAGTCAATTAATGTTATTTTTACACCATTTTACACCAAGCCTTTATGGTTGGCACTGTATTTCAGTGTTCTCTCTTTGAGAGCTTGTTCTCCCCATTTTTAAAAGAAACCAAGTTATTCTGCTGTATACCTGAAAAAAGCTTACTCTGAGAAGTGTAAAAATTCATCAGCTGTAAGCTGCTCTTCTGGCTTCCACATTTTCTCTGTGCATGGCACAACAGTGTTGACTCTGGCATCATATTTTAATAGAGGTTTTGTGTTTTGTGCTTGGGAGACAGATGTGGAAGCGGTGCATGGCCATCAAAAGGAATCTGTGTAATCAGAGCCTTCTAACTTGCAGACGAACTCCCTGAAGTTTGCTTCTGTTGAGCCTGAAACCTACATTAGATTAAGCTTATTCATACCTCTCTCTGTTCAGTTTGCTCTGCCAGCCATAATGCTCCCGCTCTGTGAGCTGCTGAGACATCCTTGCCAAGGCTAACAAATTACGGAATCAGTTGGATTCAATATCCTTTCAATTAATCCAACCTATACTTCGGTAAATAAACTGCTGGATGTGTAGGCAAGCAAATATAGCTGTTCATAATGCTGATACGGAAGGAGCTCTGACGCCTGATGTATGAGCACTGTCCTGATTTTTTGATCATCTCTCGACTAACTGCACAAACTGGGGGGGAGGAGAGACCTATTAATCCATACTCTTCAACAAAAAATAAGACAATGTTTCTGGATCTATATCTTAACAAATTTCTACTGCACTAGTAACATGAACTGCCAGGGACAGAATGCACTTTTCCCCCCACCTGCAAAAGCATTTCAGTGAATGTTAACCAACAGCAGCAGTGCAAACTCCAGATATTCATTTTCCCAAGCAGAATGTCAGTCCTATAGATGTTGTGAGACGCTGCAGTCAGAAGATCTTGTTTCTACTTGCTCTAACCCCACATCTCTTCCCTGCGCACATGTCAATGAGACTGCAGAAGGAACACAGGCAAACTCACAAAGGGTTTCAGTGATCTGTACTCCCTCTCCAGTCCAGATTTCTTAATTTCTATATCACGCTGGATGTGTGTCACAGTCCACTGGGTATTTATAAAAAGGGGTGGAACTAGAGGTAGTACCCAAAATACAGGAGGGACAGTTTGATCTGAACACCTCTGCAGATGGGGCATAGTCGGCTATTGCTGACTTTCCAACAAGGCAGAAATGGTATAAAGGTGTTTCAAAGACTACTCAAAGAACAAGAGGTTAAGACAATTCAGCCATACAAAACTGTGGCGATGAAAGGGAGACACGAGTTATCAGTCTTTGCCAGTGGTGTAGCTGTGAGGTTAACATTTCTCTTTAGATGTTTACCTGACAGCCTGTGACTGAGCCCGTGCTGTTCCTGTTTCAGTGTTATGCCCCATATACACTTCACCCAGTAAGCTCTTAATTTCCAGTTAGATGATGCCCTGTTGGCACTCTGTCAGAAGCGTCACATTTAACACATCATCAACTTAATTATCTGCCTTAAATGTGAAAAAAATAAATAGCATGTGGGTGCTGCAGAGAGGAATACTGATAGATTACTTTTGGTATTCTTGTTAAACATAGCATAGCACAGGTGAAATATCCAATGGTAAAATTAAGTATATATTTTATAAAGTGAAAAGCTTTCACCTTGAAAGCTCTCTTTAAAAAGTAATTTAGCAGCAACTGACTAAAGCCCTATGCAGCAGAGGGGAAAGTGTTGTCTGTAGGCTTTCAGTATTGTCTGCACCGGGAGGTAAAGAAGGAAGACAGTAATTTTTCTGGCTTCAGTGATTATACAATGCAGACACTTTCCTAGTTCCTCTTACCTTAAAACTCAGCCTGATTTCTTGGAATCATTCAGAAATAATGGCCTCGGCACTGTCTATGGTATTTCTTCTGTCAGATAGGATCTCTTCTTAGAAAACGTCCTGTATGCATGAGGATCTGAACATAACTTCTGCTCCAACCTGCTCTTTCCCTAAATTGACTGTTAGTCCCTGTGTATCATATCTCACTGTCTTTTAAACTCCTGTCTAACAGACATCTTGCATTCAAGACAGGATCTATCATTACCATTTATATATACCATAATATTCAAATGATCAAAGATATTGAAATGTGATATCCTTGAGATGTCGATGCAGAAGAATCCATAATCCATACTCAGGACGAACTGAACAGATTGATGAATGGCCCAAGACCACGACATGAAGCACAGTATAAATAACAGATAGTCCACCCTACCTGGAACTACAGAAACCAGATTAGTTTATTAATAAGTGATTATTAAAGTGCCTTTTAATACTGTTGAAGCACATGTGGTAATGATTAGAGAGGAATTTCTTTGACAGGGCACTGAATAAATAGACTCATCCTTTGCAGAGGCATTCACACAGTGGCACAGCTAATGTAAGGAAGGGAGAGAATCCCCAGAATCATTCTGACCCAACATTTGGACAAATCCAAATGTAGCCCTCCAGGTGGATTACTTCAACACAGCTGACGTGTATTTTTGGCTGCTTTTAACTGTGTTTTTGATGCTGCTGTGCCTTCCCGGTGCACTTGCTGGATGCTGCTACAAGTTTCCCTCTTTTCCTCCTCAGCTATCACTTTACAAAGTAACGGAATGGAGAACAAGGAACAAAGCAAAGGGGAGATGAAACAAAATAAGGAGGTGAAGAAAAAAATGGTAAGTGAATGCCACAGCTCTTCCATCTGTGTGTTTGTCTTTATGTCAGCATAGCAAGGTGAGAAACAGTATATGTGTTACCCACATGCAGCCATGCTGTTGGCATTTGAGCGTCAGCTGCAGTGAGCTGCTCCCACTGTTATGTTAAATGAAACTAAATAAGACACAGATACTGATTCATCTCAAATTCACTCCACGTATTTCAGAGGCTCGCTTCTCCCAGTTTGCCTCTTCTACTGTGTGACCATTCAAAAAGATTGGAAGTGTTGTTTGGGTTATCTGTCTGTGCAGACGTTTCTCACTTATGAGCAATGACTTTACGTGTTAATAAGGACCACCTGGCTTTCTGTTCAAGTGCTTCTTTGCTCAGTGTATGACAAGGACACGGGTTGGACAAAGACTCAGGTTGGATATTGGGAACAATTTCTTCTCAGAAAGAGTGGTGTGTTGGCACAGGCTGCCCAGGGAGGAGTCCACTGTTCCTGGAGGTGTTCAAGAATTGTGTAGGTGTGGCACTGAGGGACGTGGGCAGTGGGCATGGTGGGCTGATGGTCGGGCTGGATGATCTTAGTGGTCTTTTCCAGATTTAATGATTCTATGACACCTCCAAGTTTCTACATTACTGTCTGCCTTTAAACCTGCTTTATGGCATTACTTCAGTGCCTTTGAGAACTGCAAGGTACTTGTGAGGTATGTGGCACGTTAGCAGTGGAAAGAGCGCAGATTTACACCGCTACGGACTGCAGACATCTGGGAATGGTTCCCAGACGTGCTTAGAACTAGTCTGAGGCGCATGCACTGCCAACTGGAAGGTGCAGCTTAACTCTCAGCATTTCGATGCATGTTTGCAAATAGGCACGTGCGGATCGAAGAGCTGGAAGCGCTGACCTCCCTCTGGCAGTGCACCTGACCACCGCCCCCTGCGCAGCGCGGAAACCCTCCGCCTCCCCGGGGCTCAAGGCTATTTGCTTAAGTTATTCAGCAGCTCTCTCTGGACCACCCCATCCCTCCCTCCGCTCAGGCCAATCCCTGCGGCCGCGGAGCGGGGCTCGGGTACGGCCGCGCTGCCCCTCGCTCCCCCCCCCCCCCCCCCGGCTCCCCGCCTCCCGCGGCCGCGCCCCGCGCGCTGCCCGGCGGAGATGCGCGGCCGCTGCGCACGTGCGGAGGCGGCGGCATGGAGCCTGCGGCGGCGCCCGAGGCGGACACGCTGGTGGCGCGGGAAGCGGGCGGCCGCCGTGCGGGGAGAAGCGCAAGTAGCGTAAGGAGCCTGAGGGGAGCGGGGACGGCGGCGGAGGGCTGTGGACCCCGGCGGGGTTCGGCCTCGGGGGAAAAAGGGGAGGATCTTTGACCTTTCTCAGCTCGGTAGGCAGGGAGGAGAAGCGGGTTGGGGCAGGGCGGCCGTGGGAGCCGGAGTAAGTCCGTGGGTGAGGACGGGCTGAGGTTGCAGCGCGGAGCTCTCCCCGCTCGGTGCCGGCTGGGCTGAGCGAAAAATACCGTGTGCGCTCGAGCCGGGGGCGGAGGGCGGCGGAGGAGACGGGGCAGAACCGACCGCTCGGTGGGAGAGACCCCGCTGGGCGAGAAGCTCCTGCAAGCAGAGCGAGGAGAGAGGGGCTGCACGGCGGTCAGAGGGGAAGGGCAGGGAGCAGCCGGAGGCCGCGGGTGGACGCGCACCTGTCTGCCGGGAGCCGTCCCAGCAGCGATGTGAGGGGTCGGGTGCGAGGAAATCAGGTGCCTACGGCCAATAAGAAGCCCTAGCAGCGTAAATTGAAAGATCCTAAAACTTCCTTCTGTGCCTGTGCGGTGTTTACTGCTTACAACTGTGTTTGATTTTAACCTGAGAAGGGGGCTGTCACCCACTGACCAAAAAGCAAAATCCCGAATAGTGCTTGGAAAACTGAAATGCAAACCAGTGTACGTTTAAAACAAAAGCAACTGAAGGTTCACAGTACACGAGCATTGCACTGCGTGCTGAACGAAGAAGTGGAGTTGGGAAAAATATTTACAAAGGCTATCAGAGCTCTGGGATCTGTGATAAGAGCAAAAAAGCATGGACTCTTATAAGTAAGCAGCTTTCCAGTGGTCGGGGGTCTTTGCTGTGGTCCAAAATGAAACTTCCTAGCTGCACCTTTATGAAGGGTGACAGCCTGTGCTAACAGCAGCACTCTGCTGGTGGTAAAGGAAAGGAGCACCTCTGGGGGAGGTGTGGCCACTTCTTGTTTCCCAGCCACTATCGAACAGGTTGCTGGAGGCTAAGCTTGCTTTGTTCATTTATTCACTTCTTTATTTAAAATATTGCCCCAGACTTAATATTTTTTTGAGCAAACTTTTTTTTTCTCCTTTTTTTTTCTTTTTCCCCTCTTGTCTCATTTTGCTTTTATCTGGCATTGCTGAAACCTGAGCAAATATTTGAAGTAGTGCACGAGGAGAGACAGGTCATGGAGTAATTGAAGCTCATGTTCCGAGATCTCTAAAGCTTTGCGTGAGGCTGTGTGTGCCTTCTGCAGCAGGCCGTATATGAGCAAATTTCATGGTGCTGAAGTAGGTGCTAAACCTTGCGGTCTGCAGCACTTGAAAATAAAGTGGACGTTGGGTTTGCTAATTTGACAGCACTCCCATGGTTTGTACTGCCTTATTTGCTACTTAACCCTGTGTGCATATCATTTGCCTGCACTGAAGGATTCAGGTGTCCACTGGAGTTTTTAATAAGCATAGACTACGTGGTCCAACTCATCTTGTTTGCAGGATTTTTCCAAGGTGTTTAATGTTGTTGGAGCAGATCTTTTAGCAGCAGTACCACATGAGAACTTGCATGTGTCATTTGTGAACCCTTTGGGAACACTCCTGTATATTTTCCTCAGTGTTCTAAATTCATGGAATCATAGAATCATTTGAGTTGGAAAAGATCTTTAAAGGCCATCTAGTGCAATTCCCCTGCAGAGAAGTGGGATACCTACAGCTCCATCAGGTTGCTCAGAGCCCTGTTCTTTCTGACCTTGAGTGTCTGCAGGGATAGGATACCCACCACCTCTCTGGGCAACCTGTTCCTGTGCTTTGCTACTCTTATAAAAAAATATTTTTTATATCCAATCTAAATCTCCTCTCTTTTAATTTAAAAGCATTTATCCTTGTCCTGTCACAACAGAGTCTGCTGAAAAGTCTGTTCCCTTCTTTCTCATAGCCCCCCTTTTAGATATTGAAAGGCCACTCTCTGGAGGTCTCTCTGGAGCCTTCTCTTCTCCTGGGCCCCACTGCTAGAGCCTGTCTAGGCCTCTCTGGATGGCATCCCTTCCCTCAGGCATGTCAACTGCACCACACAGCTTGGTATCATTTGCAAACTTGCTGATGGTGCAGACAATCCTACTGTTGATGTCATTGATGAGAATAATAAAGAGCCTTGGTCCCAGTGCTGACCCCTGAGGGACACTGCTTATCCCTCATTCAGAGTAGTAGTGACTCCCAGAAGTGAAGGAATGGCTGTTCAACTCAGAGTAATAATGGGCAAGGCGTTATCAACACCTAAATAAAGCCTTATGTTGAAATTTCTGCTTTGTATCACTGAAGTAGTGGTGCAAAGCTGTGTGTGTGTGTGGCAGGTTCATTTTAAGAAGCTGGCTAATAATAATAAATTGTACTTGGCTTATTTAACGAACTCAGTGGGATGTATTTCTTACACAAGATTTTCTTCTCCTGCTGTACACCTCCTCCTGATCCAACTGAAAGTAGAGCAGTTAATGAACTGTGTAATCTCTTCAAAGGCTACCACACCATGTGGAAGAAGTTAACCACACTGGGCTGTCCCACAGGGCACATCTGACCCCTTCAGACATGCAGCTGCAGAGCAAGGCAGACCTCACGAGTGCTGAGCTGTGTGCTGCAGCCCCTGCCCTATCAGTGGGTATCTTATTGTTTCTCCATGAGCCCAAGTGACAGCAACCGTGTGGTGGCAATGTGAACCCCAGCATGTGTCAAAAGCCACACTGCTGCCACTTTCTCTACTGTACTTGTTACGGAGGAGCTTGCTCCAATTCATCACCACTGCTGTCATGCCATTTGCTACCTACTCAAATGTAACTGATGATTCAGATCTTCATTTCCCAAAGGAAAGTTACAATTTTGTGCCGCTGACAAAATGTATAGATTCATTAACCTGTGGTTACAAGGCCTGCTTACACAACTCTTTCTCCTTTCAAAAGCATTGAGGCTTCATTGAGCAATCAGACTGAACATAAAGCAGTACTCACTGCACTTGAAATGTGAGATTCTTAGCAGAGTTTTTAAAAAGAAAAAAAAAATGCTTTAAAATGTCATCCACTTTAACGAAATTTCATGAGTCAAGAAAGGTGAGCCGTCTTCCATGATGTACAAAACAATAGCCAAGCAGCCACCAAAACACAAATTGCTCTTAGGAAATCTATTGAGAATTAAATAATGAATGGCATTGGTCATGTGTGCAGCACTCCAAAATCCAGAAGCATAACTGAGTGGATCAGATGGAAAGGACCCTGAAATCTAGAAGCTTCAAATCAAGTGACTGATACTGCGGTGTCTGAGCAATGCTGCTTTTTGTATGGATGAAGAAATTAGTAGCAGGGGTTGGGGCTATCAGCTAAATGCAGGAGGAGGGGTAGGGAGTGGAAGGAGGAAGGTTGTAGAGGGTGAATTACTGCTACAATGCTGGGGGAAAAGGGCAAATGGCATCTCTGAGAGCGTGTGTGGACGGCAGCAAGTTACTGTTGGAGAGGTACATCTGGGTTACAATATCTAGTTTGTAGGCACTGGCTTGTTTATTTATTCATTTATTGCTCAGAATGTCACTAATGCTTATGGGACAGGCTGGGGGGAACACTGACTTCTTAGACTATCCCCTAAGTCAGGTGTACCCCAAATCGTGTTGCATCAAGTATATGTTACCACAGGGTTTGTGGTGTTATTGTACATTGCCAAAGTTTCCTTTGCTGAGATATGCTCCTGTAAGATTTTGCTTTTTTTGGTGTTGGGGGCCAATGAGGGGATTGAAGCAAGAGTTTGTGAGGTTGAAAGAAGTTTAAATGCTCACTTATGCCTTGGTAAATGTTAACGGAGATGCTGTCACTTCAGATTTACTGTCTTGGCCTGCAGAAATGGGAAGCGCTGCAGGCCGTTACTCTGCATGAAGGAGATCTGCCTGCAGGAGCTATGCAAGATAGTACAAGCAGTGTTTAAAACCGCAGTTTTTCTATTTAAAGTATACTAACAACGGCTACATCTCTTCCTTGTTTTTCAGAATTGGTCTGGAAGTCTGATTGTAGCATCTTTAACTGGTGCTTTTGGGTCATCTTTTCTTTATGGTTACAATCTCTCTGTGGTGAACGCACCTGCAGTGGTAAGTTACTGATACGGCTGGAATTAAGTACCAGCAGAGGGCAGCCTTGTCTATCTAGTGTGCTCTCTCCAGCATGTTGCTCTTGTCCTGCTGATACGGTGGAAGAGGTTAAATCTGCTGTTAACCTTTCTGTGCTTGAACAACTGTTTGTGATGTCTGTGAGGTTTACAACTAAGTACAGCATTGGTCAGGAAAACAAACGTTGCTGTTGAGATGAGGGGTTGTGCAGGGTTTCTTTTACGAGAAACTTCCCAAAACACTAAATAATGCTAAATCTTCTTGCACGGTTTTGTGAGATAAAGCACTTTCAATAGCTTGTCTTTCTGGCTAGTGAATACTTGGTAGCTGTAGGTGCAAATTCAGCAACTTTCCTACATTCAGTTCTGGAGGCTGACACATTTCATTCCCACAGTTTCGATACTATAAATGTCTCTTGCTGCCTCTTAAATAACGGGCCTCCCCTTCTGCATTTTGTGGTGATGATTTCGTTGGTTCTGATTTTGAAACTGCTGCGTTTACAATTTGTTGCAATGCATGGAGCATGTCTGATGAGAAGAGTATTGTAAAATCAGTGTGCAGTATTTGAGGGATTTCATTAAAATATCAGCTATCACACAGAAATCTGAATGCTTTCTTTTCACTCTGGTGGTCTACAGAGACAATTCAATCAAGCAGCACCTTAAGCAATTTAGTAGAGTTGCAAGAAACACTTTATGTTTTTAAATAGGTCACTAGTAAAATCTTGAGTGAGTTGTTCATACTCTGTTTTTAGAAAGTTCCTTTCCAAAGTTCAGCTCCTTCTTTTATGGAAATCTGTCATTAGAATGTGTGGCTAAGCTTCACCCCAGCAGCTCAGTCACATGAAGGATGGGTACAGTACTCACACAAATAATGGAAGATGGAATTTAGAAATTTACCTTTTGCATTCATAGTGTGTTTGGTAAAGCGACGACGGGAAGGATTAGAAATCGACTCACCCTGTAGGAAGCTTTTGTTGTTCCCTTGACAGCTTCTGGGAATTTTCCTGAAGCTCCTGGTACCATCTGTACCAATAACACCGGTTTAGACAGATTGGATGTTTATACTAGTATGGCATGTCTGTGCATCACCTCACCTTGCAATCTTCAGGAGATAAGTATGGCTTAGACAGAATCAGCAGGAAGCTGAAATTCTGTGAACAATGGTATTGATTGTAGTGGTGATAGGCATCTTTCCTGCACTGTGGCAGTGCTGTCAGAGGAGCAGCGTGAATTGTCTGGCTTCTAAACTTTTAAGTGCCATGTGAAAAATGGACCATCTGATCATCAAAGCCCTCCTGCCACTTTCTGCAGGGGTAAAAGAAAGAAAGGGTGATTGGAAATGCTGTTTGCCAGTGCTCAGATTGTTAGATTTGAGCCACGTAATTGATTATAGTGGTGATCAGACAAGAATGAAGATGGGGAGACTAGAGTTGCAACTGTACCATGAAGAATGCTAAATTTCAAGTATCATGGATAGTAGTACTTCCAGGATCGTGTATTTTTGCTCGAAATCTTTATTTGTGGCTATTGGACAGAAAGTTGGCACCATGTTGGTGGTTCTGGTCATGCTGCTGACAGGTATGCATGAAGTCTGCCCTTTTCCAGAATGGTGTTGCAGTATTTGAGAAATTTGAGTATCTTTTGCTCCTATTTACTTCAGTATAATTCCTGTTGACCAACTTTAGAGAAAGCTCTATATAATGCTTTCAAAGGTATTTAGAAAGGGCTCGATAATGACTGTTGACTAAGGTATCAGATGTTTCCAGGAGACAGGATTTGAACACACTGTCATGAACACTGAATTGTATAGGGGAAGTTCATTTAAGGCTGAAACTATGAACTCTATGCAAACCTTTGTGTTTGTCTTCTGTCTGTGCTGAAAGTTGTGCCAACTCATCAAACCACAGGGAAATGCCCCTGCAGTTCTCAACTGGGAACTTTACCACAAGCCATTTCATAAAGTTCTGTGCTTGATCTGACTTCCTTTTTGCTGCAAGTGGGAAAGAAACTGCACCAGATCTGCTCAGGAGAGGGGCAGCTGGGGGTTGGGGACAGGGTCTGCACCAGAGGATGGTTGAAGAGGGTATGCATAATGGATTTGTTGAATCAGATTTGTTTTTTGCTTTTGGTTTTCATTTCCATGTTCAGTACCTCAAAACCTATATGTGTTAATACCTTCCCATTTAGTGTCAGTGGAAATCTAGGCAAAAGAAATGTAAGCGATGGTATGTTTGTCTCTTATTTTTAAATGTTGTAGTTTGTACTTTATTTTCTTGAATGTCTACACTTATCTAATGTCTCATTATGAATAAGAAAGCAGTGCTGAGAAAATTAGTCATGACAAGGGGAAAAAATTTACATACTATTTTTAGTTATTAGTATTAGCAAGAAATGCTAATAGTGTTCTAAAAATGCTTTCTCTTAGTATTCATTACTATCAAAAATGAATCTCAAATAAACCAGAAATCAAAATCTAAATATAATTTGAGTACTGATATTAGAGATAGGTTTTATTACTTGATATAGTGATGGATTTATTTGGATATTCAAGATGAAATACAGTTTGCTGCAAAGTTAACCAAGTGCAATTGGACATTTTTTCATGTAATAATTTGTTTCTGTTTGCATGGGACCTGATAAAATAGAATGGAAGTAATGAGGTATCATTGTCTTTCTTTTAAAAGTCAGGGCACAATGGTCTAAAATTTAATAGAAATAGAAATAGAAATAGAAATTTAATAGAATGAAGACAGTACATGGTATGTTCTACCTCCACCTCTCTAATGTACTTGACGTGTGCAGAGATTGTGTTTCAAACTAAACAAAGACCTCAGGTTGAATAGCTTGTGCATACAAGGCTGGAATACCTAAGTTTGGAAGTTCCTAGCCTAAACAGGGAGAGCTTGGTGGAAGGCTTATCCTTCTGAGTGCTACCCCAGGATACTTTAGTGGCTGCGTCATGCCTGATGAAATCTGAGAGGATCCTGCCAAGACTTTGAGATACTGTAGAGCTTGTGAGGGGTTGTATCACACAGATGTGCAGAACTGTTCTGCAGGAGTGATCATTTGGTACCTCATGCTTTCTGGAATACCATAACCCCCATTGGTATCAGATCTTTGCTTGGTTTCTAAATGAGAGAGGCATAAAAATGAGGAAGTTTGATGAAAAAGAAATCAAATGCACAATGTCTTTGCAGATGATACAGAGATTATGTAAAAAATGTCATACTGGGGATACGAAGACTTTACATTTTAGAAAGATGAGAAAATTAGGCATAACTGAACATTAGAGTAAGGGTAGTTGTTAAAGGCATCTTGCAGAAAATTAGAATTGTGCTCATATGAGGAAAGCAGAAAAATAATATAAATTCTGGTATGCTGATGGCTAAAACCGTGAGCTGGTCATGGGGTCTGAGTATTTTCAGAAGGGAGAAAAGACTTTCAGAGAGCTGAGGATGTAAGGCTGATAGATCAAGCTGAAAAACAATGTTCCAGAAATACGAAGACAGAGCAAGAAAACTGAATTAATGTTTTGGAATGGAAAAGTCTCTGAAGGTCCCACGCCAGAACCCTTTTTATAGATGTATTGGATACATTTTAAAATCAGTAGAGATGTGGAATAAAATTAGTCATAATTTTCTATCCAACTGACAAAATGCCTTGCATAAGACTAAAAAAAATACCCAAAAATACAGGCTACATATCACTTCTTATAAATAACAAATATAACAGAGAAATTGAATGAATTAATGTGACTTGAAGGAAAAAGTAATTTTGAGGGACAGACTTGGAAGATACAGGTTAAGAATTAGATATTTGCACTTGACAAACTGGCAGAAACTATAATAGAAAAGTGAGAATTTGGGAAAGAGCAGACATGGCTTTTGTGAAGGGCAATGTTCCCTTAGGAGTCTGGACTTCTCCACAGACTCAAGAGGTGCTCAGACTTTAAAAAATATTCTGGAAGGATCCTTATGGGAGTCTTCTATAATGAATTAAGCTGCCAGGGCGATAAGTGTAGGCTTTGGGATAGATAAGGCATTAAAGGACAAGAAGACAGGAGAAGCCAGGTCTCAGGTTTTTGTTTCTTTAAGAGAACTCAATTGTCTGGGAGATAGATTTATTTCTGCATCTTAGGTGCTTGATTTCATGTTTGATACTTTCATTACTGAAAATAAATTGCTTGTTTAGCTGCTTGAACTTCATTCAAAAAACATCCTATGTAAATGTGAAGGGAAGAAGCTATAATTTATTTATAGAAGTAATTTGTGATTCTTAACTTTAACAGTGTCAAAAAAAGCTAGGTTGTTGTTTTTTTTTTTGCCACTGTGGCTTTTTTTTCCCCTGCAGTATCAAACCGACATCTAAAAGTTCTTATCTTTCTCCTCTAGTAATTATTTATCTTGGCTGTGAATTTCTGGGGAGAAAAATGTTATCTTCTGTTGCTTGGCTTAATATGTCCTTTATTTTGTGCGGCTGGCTTGTTCTGTGTTATCATAAATAAGTCATAAAAGTGGAGCAGGCTCCCTTCTTCCATCAGTCTATGAATACCAGTTCATATTGAAAAGATCCAACCAATGATCAGAGTAATGTCTGGTGTCACTAAAAAAGGTGAAGGGTCTTAGTAATTGGAGACTCTTTGCTGAGAGGCACTGAGGCGCCTGTCTGCCTCTCGGATAACCTCTAGAGAGGTTTGCTGCTTGCTGGGGGCTTGCATTCAGGACATCAAGAAGAGAATATCTGACATGATAAAGCTAGACAACCACTATAAGACCTCCTGGTCTTTCAAATTCAGTTGCATGAGGTTGCAACCAGGAAATTAAAAATATCACAAAATCACAGAGTTTGGAAGGGACCTCAAGAGATCATTAAGTCCAACTCCCCCTGCTAAAGAAGGTACCCTACAATAGGTCACATAGGTAGGCGTCCAGCCAGGTCTTGAATTGTTCCATATAGGGAGACTCCATAATCCCTCTGAGCAACCTGTTCCAGTGCTCTGTCTCTCTTACCATAAAGAATTTCTTTTGATGTCAGTATGGAACTTTCTACGTTCAAGTTTTAGGCCATTACTTCTTTTCCTATCACTACACATCACTAAAAAGAGCCTGGTCTCATCCGTTTGCTTCCCACCTCCCTTTAGATATTTATAAACATTTATCAGACCTTCTCTCAGACTTCTTTTCCCCAGGTTGAACTGACCCAGGTTGCTCAGCTTTTCCAAAAAGACTTTATGTCCCTTGGGAAGATGTTGGAGGGATTGGGAGTGCAGGTAGTGTTCTTCTCAGTTCTCCCAGTTGGAGACAGGGATCTGGGCAGAAGGAGGAGAATGGATCATTTGAATGGCTGGCTGCATGGGTGGTGTCACACCAAAGGCTGTGGGTTCTGAAAGCCCGTCTGAAGTGCC
This sequence comes from Gallus gallus, assembly GCF_016699485.2. NCBI lineage: Eukaryota > Metazoa > Chordata > Aves > Galliformes > Phasianidae > Gallus > Gallus gallus. The sequence goes on from NC_052535.1 coordinate 77,907,942, forward strand.
TCTATACCAACATACATGCAGCATGGGAAATAAGCAGGATGAGTTGGAAACCATGGTGCACTTGGAAAACTTGTGATCTTACTGCTATCATGGTGAGCCTATATAAATTTAATGAGGTTCGACAAAACAAAGTGCAAGGTTTTGTACTTGGTTCAAGATAATCCCAGATATGTTTTCAAACTGCTAAAAAAACTCCTTGAAATTAGCCCTGCTGAGAAGAACTTAGTGTTCCTGAGATGAGAAACTTAACATGAGCCAGCAGTGTGCACTTGTAGCATGGAAGGACAATGGTATCTTGGGCTGCATCAGAAAAGACATGACCAGTGAAGGTGGTGATTTTTCCCCACTACTCTGCCCTTGTGTGGCCTCATCTGGAGTATTGTGTTCAAGTCTGGGGCCCCCAATACAGGAAAGGTGTGGAGCTTTTGGAGAAGATCCAGGGGAGGGCCACAAAGATGATCAGAGGACTGGAGCCTGTGAAGACAGGCTGAAGGAACTGGGCTTGTTCAGCCTGGAAAAGTGAAGGTTGAAGGGACACCTCATTACAACTTTCCAGTATTGAAAAGGAGATTATAAACAGGAGGGAAATCAACTTTTTACATGGGTAGATAGTGATAGGACAATGCAGAATAGTTTTAAAGTAAAGGAAGGAAGAGTAAGATTAGATGTCAGGGGGAAGTTTTTCACTGAGAGAGTGGTGAGGTGCTGGAGTGGGTTGCCTAGAGAGTTTATAGATGTGCCATCCTTGGAGGTGTTCAAGGCCAGGTTGGATGGGACCTGGGCACCTTGATCTAGTAGTTGATACAGCAGTTGGCAAATCTGCCTGTAGCAGGGGGGTGGAACTTGATGACCCTTGAGGTCCCTTCCAACACAAGCCATTCTGTGATTCTATGATCAGTTGTTTTCACAGAGTCATAGAATCACAGAATTGCAGGGTTTGGAAAGGACCTCAAGAGACTGAGTCCAATTCCCCTGCCAAAGCATGTAGCCCCCCTTGCCAAAGTAGGTTCAATTCAATCTATTTTTCCTAAAATTTTGCTAAAGAAATTGCTACAAAGTCACTCATTTTTACCATAGTACACCTTGATAGAAAAGACAAGTGAAATAGCATTTCATTTTGTGTGAATCTGAGCTCTGCATTTTAAGACTGAAGTACAAAACATTGATGATAAGTATTGTTTCACAGTAAGCACAGTGTAGGCTTTGACCAAGAGGATTCCTATTTATATAGCTTCTGAAGTATCTTTAAATTTTTTCCCCACTGAGTTTCATAATTAAATGTAAATCAAAATGGGCTACCAATGTAGTAGAAATTCCAGGAGATGATAAATTTCTTCATAACTCATCTTTATTCCTGGTTTTACATTATAACTTGTTTTTAATGTTGCTTTCATGCAGTGTAATAGACACGTATCCACTAAGTGTGAAGGCAGAAGGCAAATTTGATGTATGTTCAGCTGAAAGTTAGAATTTGTTGATTATGTCAGAAAACTTGTTTTCCTAGGAGCCTACCAATACTATATAGCTACACTCTCAGCTGAGTCAAATGTCGGCTTTATCTCTATTTCTCCCCGTTATTATAGTTTTCATATTGGAATATGATTTGGGAAAAAGTCTTGTAGCTGGAGGTAGGGATCTGCTGCCTTCTTCCCACGTGGCATCCCCAGGAAGACAGGTTTTGGACAGGCCATTTGTCATGGGCAGTGGGACTGAGGTGGGCATGTTGAACTCAGTGTTTCCCTACCCCAAACAGGCTGATGCCCTTTAGAGCCATAGCCTACAAATGTCCTAATCTTCTGTATCTTTCAACAAATATTCAATAAATGTTGAAATCCTCCATGAAAGGTTGCCATTCTCTGTGGTAGCTTATCAACTGGAGTATTTTCTGTCTATGTGTGTTCATGCAGTCTTCCGGAAGAAGCACAAGGGTGGTGAGGAAAATATGAGTCAGGAAATGGGGAAAGCACTGAAAAAAACTACCACAATTATGATACGTGTGTGCAGATGCATGGGCAGTCTTCATTTAATTCCTCCCACTCCATACCCAATCTGTCAACATTCAGCTTTTGGTGCTGTACCATGGAAAACAAGCTGAACTCTTTTCTTGATGTCAGTCGTGTTGCCCTCTGGCAGGTATCAACTGTGATTCCCACCCTCTTTACTTCTGCATTTCTGCCTATTTACCAATCTCTTCAAGACACCTCTACCTGTCCCCTTCCTTCCTCAATCCCTTCTTTCCTTCCTTATTTTTTTACCCAAGGTTATTGTCATGATAGATCCATGAGAAAGCAATAAAGCTACTTGCTCTTAGAATAAGATTGTTTCATGATCCATGACTCAACAAGATAAACTCTAGTTACTACTACTCAAACATTTATGATTGTTCTTTAATTTTTATTATTATTATTATTATTTTCAAGAAGTCATGACAGATGGTAGACAGTACAGTTTCATTTAGCTGGTCCAGAAACTATTATTCTAGGATGTGATGTCTCACTTGCTTGAGGTTAAGGCTATATATGTAAGCTATCAGTGGAGTTCAGCTGATGTGCAGAAACGTGCCAAGTGTTCTGTTGTTAATTTTGTACTGGCAACTTACCATAACATACCGTCATTAGAGAAGTTTTTCTTTTATATTTCTCTCCTCTATTCATGTCTGCTAATGTTTTCTTTCCATAATGCACTTAAAAGTATGTATGCTTTTACTGGTTGAGTTAGTCTGTAATAGAGTTGCATCTATAGGTGGGTCCCCATTTTTTGGAGGAGGAAGATAGAAATGCAAAAGTGGTTCCTGAAAGCAAGCTGCAGTTTATTCATACAATTTCTGTGAGCTGCATACTTAAAGAGGAATTTTTATATGTATAATGATGTATTTTCTTTCAGTATATCAAGAAGTTCTACAATGAAACTTGGGAACGAAGATACGGCTTCTCAGTGGATGAAAGTACCTTGACTCTCCTCTGGTCTGTAACTGTTTCCATTTTTGCCATCGGTGGCCTTGTGGGTGCTATTATTGTTACCCCAATTGTGAAGTTCTTTGGACGGTAAGTTCACTGGAAATCTACTGATTTCTAAAGCTTACCTAGCTTATCTAGAGATCTTTACTTGTATTTTACTTTTTTAAAACCCTCTTCATCCCTACCAGAATGTGAACTAAAACATCATCAAGTTATGAAATCTCATTTCTAAGAGTTGTGAATTTTAAAGGGTAAAATTAATACCTTTTCATCTGGCCATACTGTGCTCTATTTGAGTCAGTAGAAACAATTTGCTCGGAATTGGTATCGTGTTGAGGTGTCAAAAATGTTGAATAAACAAAAGGATAAAAAAAAAACAGGAAAAAGGAAAAAAAAAAAGGAAAAAGGAAAAAAGTGCAAAAGGAAAAAAAAAACATAGGAAATATTTTTGAAAAGATTGTCAGATTCTTGTCCCTTGAGTCTTCTGTGTATCTTAAAGCTACACAAATAAAACATTTTTAATTTATATCTCAACAACTTTCGTTACCATACAGTAGCAAAAAATTGCTCTTTTTTTCATCTTTGTGTCAGCTTAAAATATGGTTTGAAGAAATAGACTACAGTGAAGTTTTTGTTCTTCTTCCACTTTCTCGGTGACACATTCACTACTCTGTTCCATATAGTATTTGATCAAATCTTGACCATAGAGAATATTAACATTTTACAAATGTTTATGCTAGTGTACTTTGCATTTTTCCAGTAGGTAACTGCTAGATATTTCTCTTACAAACCATCTTCTAAAGAGTTCTAAAATTGATTAGTAATTTCTCTATATTTGGAAGGAGCTGGATAAAAAAACCTATAACATGCATCTTAACTACTAATTTGGCTTTTCCTTAATTATGAAATCTCAATTAATTAATTCTCAAATAAGAAATTACAAATTATAAATGATTAAAAATCATTTTATAATCTCTGCTTGATTGAATCACCAAATAAATTCATCCAAGAGGCTCAAATATAAGTCTTCATCATGTTCTTACTTGTATTCTACATTTTCACTATTTCTACCATGTAGTTTGTATGGTACTCTGAGCCTATATAATCTCTCTCAATTCCCCTGCTCTCAAATCCTCTGCTTAGATTTTTTTTTCTTGATTGTCTCTATATTTTCTCCCAACTCTTCTACATCCTTTTTCTTCTTTTTACTCCAAACAGTGCAATTTCATTTTTCCATTCTGTGCTTACAAGAAGTCACTGTACTCTACTTTGTAAATCTATTATACGCTTTTTGTTAACATATTTTGTCAATTCACAATTTGATTTTGTGTTCTTTTTTTTCATAGTCACTTTTTTTTTTCTGATTGTTTTCAATTTCTACTGCCTATCCATCAATTTGCCTTTTAACACTCTTATTCAATATATGAATGTCTCCTTGATTCCGACTGTTTAATTTCTGGAATTGCCACTGAATCATTTGTGCTTTAGTGAATTAAGTAAGAAATGAATCTATAGAAGGCTTGTTTTCTAGTGAAGAGTAGAACAGGTTTGTGTGAAAGTTTGTTGAGGTGGTAGCTGATGCCAATCATAAGCATACCTCTTTGATGAGAGCATATTGTATTTCCAGGGTAGAGTTCTAAATCTTTGGAAGCTCTATCCCTGTTTATGCTGTTTATCCCTGTTTAATCATGAAAACAGTGCTCTCATAGATACAGTGTAAGAGTACTTGATCGGAGATTGGAGGTAAATGTATCTCTCAGAGAAATTGGATATAGGCTGCTCATCAAAATGTGGTTCTTGAGTTTGCTGTTCATATTGCAGTGTGTTTGTCTGGTTTAGGAAGCCAGACTGACATATCAGTACGGTAATTGAAGAGCACATTGTGAAGTGTTGACACAACAATAAAATACTTATGTTGTTAAATGGTTCAAGTGTAGGCTGGAGAATTGTGTGTATGATGAAAGTGTGCTCTATTTATACTGACACCGAATAATGTACTAAGGGGATCAAAAGCATTAGTCAGAAATAATGTGAGACTTTAAAAAGAGCACTCCTGTCTCATGTCGCTGTAAGATTAATAACACAATTTTCAGAATACTGTATTTCTAAGCACTGCTATATTTCAAGAGAGTTTTGGGGCAAGGTTTTCAGAGGACCTTCATTCACATAAGCAGAAGTCCTACGTTCAAATAAAGCAATTAAAGTAATTTATCTAGATCATCTTGGTAACCAAAACAGTGATCAGTATTCATTCTGTTACTGGCATTGACTGTTATTTAAACACCTAGATTTCTTGCTGTACTTTTTATACAATGTATCATATCTGCCCCCTAAGATGAGCTTCTAGAATCTTTATTGCTAATGAATTTTGAGACAGTGATAATTTTTTGAGGACACTTCAATCATTTTTCTAGTTGTGAGTTTCATACAAAAAGCTTATTAATTCAAATCCCTAATTTAAAAAAAAAACCAACATAATTAATTTTTGCAGCTGTGCAAAACATACTGTTTCTCTTAGAATATAGCTGCTGGTGGAAAAAATGCTCTATGCTCAGACAACCAAGGGTTTCTTGATTGCACCTTCCTTTTGTAGTGTTTTACTTCTTTGGACAGTTCTGAACTGTTTGAGCAGGAAAGGGAGCAAAGATGTTTACATTTAAATAAACTCCTGTCTAATATTTGTAGTGCAATATGTGCCACTGTCTCTGTGTCATGAATTATGTGATAAATGTATTTAAAAACCTCAAATCTTTTTTTCTCTCTCTCTGTGTGTGTGTGTGTGGTCTCAGTTGGGTCATTTTAACACAAGCAATGACTGCATGTCTGTGTGTCAGGATAGTGCAGTACATGGAGCACATCAGTCCAGGTTCCCTTTCCTAGATATGACACTGCTTTGCAAGTTAGCTTTAGATTGAGTTAGGTTTGCTCCCTATTTTCTTGCTTACCTAGTTACAAAAATAGGGATACTAAGACCTTCAGCAAGACTGAAATGAAATGTGCTATGTGAGAGCTTGGTGGGCTATTTACGCTTTACTAAGTTTTATGTACCATTTGAGAATTGCTTCATCAGTTTGTGGCTTGGGATGCAAAAGGTTGACCAATGAATCAGTATGTGTCTTTTCTTATCATGAGTTAGTATGAAGTTCGTGCACTTACACTTTGTAAGTGTTCAGAGCATCTATCTAACCAGATAGGCTGGAGTTTCCCAAGGGGAAGTGTCTGCTACAGTGCTCTGTGAAGTGTGGTATCATTATATTGTTTATATTAGAGTTATACAAGCAGTATAAACAAGGCTTTTGATTTGTTTCTTTTTTCTGTGCCTTGTTAGTAGGGTAATACAGTTTTGCCCTGTGTGACCAGGAGAGCATGACTAATTTATGATCATAGCAATTCTGAATATAACATCACCTGACTGGAAATAAATCAGGACAGTATGTGGAGTCTGGAGAGAGAGTTGTGTTCTTTCTACGAGATATGATGATGGTTACCACTGTTGGTGGCTGTGGTGGGCTGGCCCCAAGTGGCAGCCAAGGGCCTCTGAGTTGCTCATCACAACCCACCTTGCAAACAGGGGAACGTAAGTGGGAATACACACGGGTTATATACAGGAAGGGAAATGACTTTCAAGATACTAACATGGGCAAGCCAGACTTAACTTGAGGAATTTAACTTAATCTGTTGACTAAAATGAATAGTTAATTACTGATTACTGATTAATTACTAGTTACTGATTTCAAACAATCTTATTCAAACAACATTCCAAAAGTTTTAAAAGGAAAAATTGTGGGAAAGTTGAAATAGTGATTGAAATATAAGTATTAAAAATAAATTAAAATGTATTAATCTATTGTAACCAGTTGGATGACTGGTTCAGTGGTAGAGATGATTCTGTTTGTTGGCTGGGTGTTGAACTCAAGATGAATGTGAACCTCTGTGTTACTTTTTTTCTTTTTTTTTACCCACATTGGGAAAGAAAGGGAAGGTAGCTTTTCAGGTCATTTCTGCTATTTTACATGGAAATCACAATATGTAGAGGCTGCAAATCCCTTGAAGATACTAACAAATTAAATACCACTTCAGTTCTTCAGTAAAACTGGTATATTGTCAGCCTACATAATTTGCTGTCAAAGTCAATGGATTTCTCATAATTAACATAATCAGTGATGTTTTTCTCCACATTCATTTTGTTGCCAAATCAGTTGTTTCCTTCATAAATTGCTGTAGATGGGACTGTAGGTTTCAGTATTGAACTATAATTCAAGAGCAACACACAACTGCTCTTAATTAAGTGACTGCAAAACCTGGGAAAGGCAGAGCTCTGTTGCTTTACTGCATAGAATCACAGAATTGTCCGAGTTGGAAGAGACCTTTAAAGGTCACCTAGTCCAACTCCTCTGCAATGAACTGGGATGCCTACAGCTTGATCAGATTGCTCAGTGCTCTGTCCACATTCTGTCCTGGACACCTTGAGGGTCTCCAGGGACAGGGTTCTTACCATCTCTCTCGGCAACCTGTTTCAGTAATTCACCACCCTGATTGTAACAAACTTCTTCCTCATATCCAGTCTAAATCTCCTCTCTTTTAGTCTGAAACCATTTCCCCTTGTCCTGTCACAAGAGACTCTGCTGAAGAGTCTGTCCCTTTCTTTCTTATAGCCTAGACCCCCATCAGATACCGAAAGGCCAATATACCACATATACGATTCTGCTTATCAGTCACTTGCAGGGCTGAACCTCGCCCTGCCTGACTGTAATTTATCAAAAAAGCCACTTAAATCCATACTAGTGGGGAGGTGTGTATAAGATAGCAGTGACTGTCTGAGCTGAGGTTGTTTTTCTACTTCATCTCTCAAATGAAGATAGTTACAGCAGAGCTACTGACCTTATATATTTAACCAGGCTTCTTCCGTAAGTTCAGAAAGAGACCTTGCATGTCAATTCTCACATCTGACTGTCTGAGGCCTATGAAATACTGCATATAATTTCTTTAATAAAGTGTTTTGTGCTGCAGAAGTTATGAGACACATGAGTCACTGCTGAATGAATGAGTCCTCAAATTTGATTAGAAGATTCAGTAAAATGAAAGCTCTAAGAATATATGCATTGGCATAATATGAATGAGAAATGGGGATTTTCTGGAATTTTTAAAAATATATCTTCATGTATTTATTTGTGTTTTCTTTTTTTCATTTAATAAAGCAAATATTTTTTCATAAAATTTAACAGCTTTGAATATTTTTTTTTTCAGTTTGGCTATTATACAGTGAAATAACTCAAAATCTGGAAAAAAAAATAAGATTTCATCCAATAATGTGGTTAACTTCTAGACTTCTGGGAAGGGATTGATATTTTTTCACTACTGTGAGCCCAAGTGTTTTTTTCTAGCACTACAAGTAGTGATTTTCCTCGGTGTATATTTTTAATGCCATAGGTTTAAGTCCGAAAGTTCTCAAAATGGCAAAAGCTGTATGTAAAATAAAAATGCTTGTAGTTAAATTAGCTTACTGCAGTTGGAAGTATATTCACTGGTTCCTACACATGTAGAAATCCAGAACACATGTATTTCTGCTCATTTACAGAGTCACAAGCATGGCTCTTGGGTTCTTAGGGTGTGTACCTTTGAAGTACAGCTCTCTTCATGACCATGATATTGTTCATTTTAAAGCTATGGTATAGATTTGGAACTACATACATTTACATACGTTTACTGTGCTTCAGAACTCTACACAGCGTGTACAAAGCACCATTTATTAGGCCCTTTTTTGGACTTACTTATAGCTGTTTAATTATCATAGCCTCACGGGCTTGGAATGTGACAAGATCTGTCTGTAATGGTGCTGATACCTACATAAAGACTCTTCTCTTCTTAGGAAATGTACACTCTTGCTCAACAACGTCTTTGCAGTGACAGCTGCAATACTGATGTCACTCTCTCAGCTGGCGGGATCATTTGAAATGCTCATTCTGGGCCGCATTATAATGGGAGTTGATGCAGGTAAGCTTTTACCAAGCTGTACCTAACTGCAATGACTGTGCCACATATAACCTTTCTCACCTCCATCAGTTAGATCTTTCTTTATGTTACAGAGGCATTTTGGGGACTAGACACACTGGGACAAAACAGTAGAGCAAGGATTGGAGTATATCTGGCATTCAGTGAAAACACTGTAATTGCCTCTAGCTGCTGGTGTCCATCTTGATTGTTTCTTCCCCTTTCCCCCCTTAGCCCCTACAGAGTATGCAATGAAAATCCTTTTGCTGTGAGGATGTAGCCTATTTATTAAAGCCTCTTGGTCCTGTGTGTTTGGAAGCTGTTAGATCTGATTCTAGTGACAGTAGGTGAAGAGGGAGGTTTGGACATTGTCATTCACTCCTAGCAATGTTGTCTTCTCAGTTCAAAAGTGACTCATAGAAGCATCTCTGCACCAGAGTAGTCCTGCAGCTGGAAATGAAGGTCTCAGCAACTTTGCAGGTTGCTAAATGGTTGAAAGTTTGCCTGATGCAGAGACAGATTTGATGAATTGATTATATTCGTCATGATTCAATGATTCTAAGATGGTTTTACCCTATCTGTATAATTACATGAACCTAAGCAATGGAAAGTGTTTTTGTTTTTGTATCGCTAAACCTCAGTTCTGGCAAAATTTGGCTATGCTGTCCATAAGCACAAACTACAGTTCTTTAAACGTGGATGTGTGTTTCACTCACAATGTGCAGCTTATGTGTAATATTGATGCTAGCTGTTGACTTTTGGCTCAAATTACCAGCAGATGATTGAATGTTTGGAGCAATTTCAGTATGAGATGGGATGCATAACCAGGGTCATCCATTTGTTTTCTTCTGGTTTTGAGTAGCATGCTCACCCTTGTTTTATACCTGCTATTAAAAGTCCTTTGCAGCGGTGAGCCTGTATTGAGAGGAACATCTGCTAACACTTTTTATGGTAAAAATGCTTCATTTGACACTGTCTGCTCTCTGGGCCTGATGTTTTTTTCTTCCTTACCTGCACCACTGTAAACTGGAATTTCCTTCCTTTGTGGTGAACAAACTGAAAACATAAAATCCACCTGTGGCGATTCTTGTTCCTTGGAAATCTTTGCTGCTTCTGTTCAAATATTGGCCTGTAGAGATAATCATTCCCATGGCTGCTAAATGGTGCAAGAGTAATTAGACTCCTTTCAGTAGATGTTCGTTTTGTACTTGGTATATTGAAAAGGTGGTATGACAATTTATGCTTTTTTCTCCCTCTTCCTTTGTAGGCATTTCCTTGAGTGCCCTTCCCATGTATTTGAGTGAAATATCTCCTAAGGAAATCCGTGGTTCATTGGGTCAGGTTACAGCAATTTTCATCTGTGTTGGTGTTTTCATGGGGCAAGTCTTGGGGCTGCCAGAGATATTTGGGACAGTAAGTATTCAGCAGACTTCTTATCTCCAAGTGCTCTTTGAAAATGCAAAATATTCTGTAAGAGAATGCAAGCATACGTAAAGAGTGATATTTTGATATTTTGACAGAGTTCCTTATAAAAGCAGAAAACAGCTCAGTCTCTTTCTTGTTCTGAAACACTTTGGAAAGGGCTTTCTTCTATGTCTTTTAAAAGTGTGTGTGTAACTGAGTTTGGTAGATATGGCAGGCAATTTTAACAGCTTGTATGTGCATATGCATGTTTTCCCACCCCATCCACTTATTCAATATACATTTATTCATGCTGATTTCTGGTTTCTCTGAATATCATGGAAATTCTTAGGAGTTTTTGCATATTTTATTTACAGTTCTTCAAAGTAATAACTGAAACTATTTGATTAGACGTTGTACAAGAACCTGAGCCTTGTCCTGTGATTACAGCACTTCTTTAACGTACTCATACTTTGGAAATGAAAGAGAAAAATTAACATACACTCTTATGTAAAGGGGATATCTGTTTGATATGGAAGATAGCCTTGCTCCCATAGGCTGAAATTAACTTAGTGGCCACTGGATGTCGTCATTACTCTGAAAAACGAAGTCAAGGTTTATTCGGGGTGGCACTTGGAAATACTTTTGAACCAGAGATGAGTTTTCAAGACAAGGTGGAGGAAATGTCTGCAGCAATCCACTTACAATGAAACCTGAGCAAAGAATCCCTTCTGACAGCCTGCAAAAGTAGTAAATAGTTGAAAAGTGAGGAGAGTGTTTCCTCCCATCTCCATTCAAATTCAGTTCCTTTGTAAACACACTATAGCATCCTCCCTGACTTTTTTTTTTTAATCTGCTCAGTTCTCTGTTCTGTCCTTTTATCCTTGGACTCATTTCTCTTGTTGAGCTCTCCTGAAGGTGAATGTTTGGATTCAACTTACCTTTTATTTTAAGTACAGATTATTTTCCTCTCTGCTCCTTTAAGGCAACAGATCTTAGCCAAGAACTTAAACTAGCTTTCATTGCACTGCCTGCCTTCTACAATGTCCCTTTTCTTGCTTTGAAAGCCCGAGTTTTACAAAAGAGTGTATTAAATGTCGAGAAGCTGATTCAGCTGCTTACTGTCAGCGCTTAAGTGGTAGATTTTGTTTAAAAACTAACCAACCAAACAAACCATGAATGCACTTTTAAAGATAAGGTGTCATGTGAAAATTCATACTTCCTTGCTAGGTCTTCGGGATATTTTGAATTGAATTTACCTATTCCTTGGTTTCATATCATTCTTGCTCTTTTTGTTTCTGTTCTCCTCTTTCTCTCTCTCTCTCTCAATTTTTGTCCCTTCCAAAGTATGAAGACTGCAATTCTGCTTCTGCAAACTGATTCAGTATACCGTTAGTTAATATTACATCACTGAAGTTAACAATTAGTTTATATCAGAGGAAATATACTTTATCAGTAAAATTATTCCTTTTCAAGATGAGTAACAGTGGTTTGTGAAAGGAGCAAAGTTTTGGCTTGTTTGAATTAGTGCTGTTCCAATGAAATTATGGCAGTTAGCTTGATTTATCTAGTTGGGTATGTGGGTGTACTTTCCTTTTAATACATTAATAAAATTTAGCACTGGAGGAAGGAAACCTTGAGCTGTTTGAAATGATTCCCCAGTGCAGTCTTATCCCACTTTGAAGGCTCTATCTCATTTTCTGTTGGTTTCAGTCAAGCCAGGATTTTATTCCATAGCTTTGTGTGATGTTCACATTGATATCAGTAAGAGTTTTGCAAAAGGAACGAGCAGTTGCCAGACACTTCTGTTGAAGGTGGAAGGAATCAAATACGGTGTCCTCCTTCAGGATTCTTTAGCGCTTGCAATACTTACCTCCTCCTCTCCATGGCAATTGCTCTCAAACTTCTGTCACTGTAATTAATTACATTCAAAAGTGCATTCTAGATGTTTATTAGTTGCTTTCTAGATATCAGTTTCTTGCTGATTAATATTGTGACTTCTCTTCAGTAATGATGGGGAAGCTTATGGAATTGTTTCCAGATCGCTAAATTTTTTTCTCCTCTTTCTCTGGTTGGAGAAATCTCTTACACATTTGAAGTGAAGGCAGTAATTTAAATCCACAGCCACTGTATTTCAGAGAGAGCTACACGTTCACAGTGTCTTCTTAATGATTTCAGTTGTCACTGTAAAGCAAACTCTTCCATTCCTCAGAATTCTGAAATGATTTTCATTACAACTTAGGCCAAGGCTGTAATATGACATTCTGCAGTATAATTCTGTGTTTCTGAAATTTATACCTTTTCTAAAGCAACTAGAGGGGGAAGATCCAATCTATAGGAGCATGTCATCAGTGATAACTTTGAGTATAACTACTGACATTGGTATCTGGAAAAACACCTTTGTTAAGTCTATCTAGCAATGACCTAATTTTTAATCTTGTTTTAAAACCTCACAGAAGGTCTTGCTGTTTCTGTGGTTGCTCTGTGGTAGGTTGCTTTCTTCTTTCAGAATTGATTGTAAATAATGGTAGTTACAAATATTTCTCTTCTGCCATTTTTTTTGTAGCTACTTTCCAGTGAGGTCTGTCATGTGTATTGCCTGTAACTTGAGCAATTACTGAGGTTATTAATCGTAGTATCTAAGCTGCGATGCTTTTGAAGAAAGGAGGGACAAAGGTTGATCTGGACATCTTGTTGGAAGAGACTGTTTGGAGCAGGAATTGACATGAGGAGGGCTGCAAACACGGCCAACCTCCCCTCTTACAAGGGGAGACGATAAGAACGTTGCATGCTTGTCTGAGGAAATAGAGGAAAGGGAGAGGAACTGGCTGCACCTTGTTAATTTAGAAGGAAGAACGAGGAAGGCTTGCTTAATCTCAAAGATAACACTGCTAACAAGAAGTGTTCTCTGTGAGAAACTGCTTGCTGAAATTCAACAAAGTGATGTTTGGAACAGACTCCTGGCTGAAGTAGCTTGAGCAGAAAATTTAACTTTTAAATTGGAGCTTGATGCATTTATCTGGATTGCATGTGATTGTTGCCTTCAGTAGTTCTATAGAAGTCTTTCTACAGAAAAGGATTTACATAGGCTTTGGGGTATAGCCTTACAAGCTTTTATTAACAACCTAATTGGTAACTTCCTCACTTATTGAATGCAACAGTGTTCATTTAAATGTGGAAAAGTGATGAAAATAGCTCTGGAGCTCTGAGTATTGCTTGAGGCAGTTCAGAAAGTGCTTACTGCTCGTTGTGTCAAGTAGATTAAGCAGCCCCATAGTGATTATTAATAAACTTTTATTTATAAAACTAGTACAGGTGATGCAGGAGGCATGTCCACAGATCTAGACTTGTTGCTGGGGTAAATGGTCAGGATTCATTCTTTGGCTTTGTTACTGCAGTCCATGAATGTAACTCTGATCTCTGTTTCTGAGCTCATGCAGGAAATGTGTGAAGCACTGAAGTTAAAGAGTAGGAGAGGAAGTGTTCCCCTGTACAACACAGTCCAATTTCCTACTTTCTACACAGTTTATGTCATGATTTCTTCTTCAGAAAGATTATCAAGATTTGTATTAAAGTTAATTGCTTCTTTCCTATCACAGCAGTCTCCCTAAGCATTCTACTGGAAGTGCTAATGGTTGAGATTCTTATCACCTCTTTCTTTTCTCTTTTCATAACCAATTCCATCAGTGTATTTTCATTACTCTTTCGGTCAAATGTAATTTATCCCTTCATATCTTTGTTTTTCACCCCCACCTACAGAAATAGTCTCCCCCCATCACTACTGATTTTTGTGTTCATAAAATATCCCAAACATCCTGAGTGGGAAAGGACCCACAAGGATCACCCAGTCCAACTCCTGGTTCCGCACAGGACCAATTCACCAAAATTGCAGCAATGCTTTTCATTCAAGACTTTGATTCTGATAGGTCATAGCCTATGGTAAACCACAACTACATCTCTCTAGAGGCTTGGAAAATTGTACTGTGGTAAAGCTGACCAGTGATCAGAATACAGAGTGCAGCTACAACCATAAAACTCAAGAAAAAGCAGCAAGTTATTTGATGCCTATTTAGGACACTTAGACAGAATTACTCATCATTCTCACAATTAAATATGGTCCTCTAATTAATTAAAGGAGCTATATTCTTCTTGGTTTGGGTTCTTTTATTGGTTTAAACAAGAAATTAGAGCTTTTTAGAACACAGGCCACATACTATTCTCCTTTAACTGTCAAACAGCTAAAAAAGGTTTTTTAATTTTACTTAAGTTCACACACGGCTGATTTCCAAACTGCATGAACATAGAACTATGCTAAGTCCTTGAGAGTGTATCTGGATGTTTGGCCCCATTCAACTCTTTAGCAACACTTAACAACAGTTGTGTCTGTCTTCTGAAGAGGCCACATCTGGACAGTACAAACAGGTAGACTGAGATCCTCCTTGGAGAAATTCCATTGCTATAGGGAAGGAAAGCTGATATTAGGAGTTCTTGTTGAGCCATGTGACTGCTTGGTGAACTGAAGCATGGATATCAGGAAAGGTTCTTCACCTGAGGGTGGTCAGGCACAGGAACTGGCTCCCCAGGGCAGTGGTTGTGGTACCAAGCTGCCAGAGTTCCAGAAGCATCTGGACAACATTCTCAGGCATAGGGTCTGATTTTGGGTGGTCCTCTGTGCAGCCAGGAGTTGGACTCGATGACCCTTGTGGGTCCCTTCCACCTTGGGATATTCTATGATTCTACTGCAAGAATAGCATACTCATTTTTATTCGCTAGCATCTCATTTTACCCTTCTGTAGTCTAACGCTGTTAATTCATCAGAAAGCCATGGCAACTGCTGATGACAACCTGGTGCTGGCCCATAGGAGTGGAATCATGTTATCTGCCATAACACGAGTGCTGAATTTCTGCTACTGGCTACAAGATTATTTAATCTAGGACATTTTTGCTTATATAGCGTGTGCAGCTTTCTGCATATTGAAGGAGAAAACAGACATTTACGATAAGCAGAAAGTGTTTCAGGCCTGTCATTTGTTAAAACACTGCCCTTCAGGTGTTTCCTCTTTCTTTCTGTGATTCTGCAATTAAATCAGCCAGAGAATTTTTCTGACAGATTGTTCCCTACAGATCCTTTGCCAGTGCATTGTCAGCTTCAGTTCTGAAAGTTCAAATGTGCACTTATGATCTTGAGGGAATATTCTCTGGCCTAATTCTGGCATATTCCATATATTTTCAGGTATTTCTGTAGCTATGTTTCTCCTGCATGTAAGTCTGTATTTCACTCCAAAGCTTTTCCTTAGTGTGTTAACATCTTTTAAATGCTGTAGATTGTAGATTCAGTATCTTTTCCATTTTTGTATAGCTATAAGAAAGCTATATAAAAAATATATGTATGAATTCAGGACAGGTAAAACTGGAATTGTTGCTACAATTTCCCCTGTGGCTGCCTGGCTCCGGCTGCTGCTCAGACCAGAACAGATGTCTGCTGTAGGTAGGCCAATGGAAAAGTAGATTTTGTTTAATTCAGAAACCCCATTTTATACATTTCAAGTCTTTCCAGATCATACTTGTCTAGCTAGATTACACTGTTTCATAGTGGGTAGCACGTCATCCTAAAAAACATTGCTTTGCTCATCTCCTAAGGCCTATTAGGGCAACACCTTCTGAGCAATTTCTATTGCTCCTGTAGGTGTTTCTGGGGGGGAAATAATAGTTAAGCAAACAGGAGAATTCCTGGTGTGTCCATCTCTTGAATGAAGGTAGTTTCACTTTATCAATAAAAATTTTCCAATTAACAAATATTAAACATAACCAATAATTAAATAGGCCATTGAACTGTATACAATCCAATGGTGCAGCAGTCAGCAGGGCTTATTGACATTTTCCATATGCTAGTTTGTTTTCCACCTCTTAACTTGTACAGTATGTTCCATTTTCTACATTTTAGCCAATAATTCTCTGACATAATAACATTTGCTTTACTGTATTCTTACACAGTTAATCTTATTTAATTGACAAACCCTAGTCATGATTTACGCACAAACATACACATATATATGTTTACCGCCACATAATTCTGCAGGTTTGCACTTTATTATTATCAAACTTTGAGTATGTGGTTGTCAAACTTGCTCCTCTACTTAGCTGTCTTTTGTAAATAGATCAAAGCTGGGTTTTTCCTGTCTCAGCCTAAGCAAATATTCACAATGTGACAGTTCAAAATTGAAATCATACCATCTTGACATGTTATTTGTACCAGTTCTAAGCAGGTGATGAGTCAAGTCCTCTGTAATTAAAATATTTAATGCTCTTCTAAGTTTTTTGTGAGATAAAATGTGATGGGGTTGTTTTCTTTTCTTTCAGTAATGCCTCTATTCTTCTTCTTAGTGACAACTGAGGCAAAGCACTGAAGTCATGCCTAAAATGTCTTTTGTCTTCATTTTATTATTGCTTCTGAGCATTGTCCCAGAACAGGTTCTATTCCTACTTAAAAAGGTCAGGGTACCTTTCCTTTCCCCACTTTCTTTAATTCCTTTTATAGAGCCTAATTCAGCTTGATTTTCTGCAATTTGTATTTCTGCTTTCATACCAACAAATGTAGCTCTTTTAAAATAAGTTTAGTCCTAATATTCCTTTTCTGTATAGAGATGAAGAATCTGAATGTAATGATGCAAATTAACAGAAAAGCAAGTAGAAGTAGTAGAACTGAATAGGCACTATTTGAAACCTTTTGAAACAGATGAAAACATTTCCCCTGATTTCAGTCACTTACCAATGTGAAGCTTTTTTCCTATAATATACACACTCTGTTAAAAATAAAATAAATTTCTTATCTTTTCCTATCAAAATGAAATGTTTACCCCATACCTAAAGGGCATAACAGCAGTTTCATCACAACCAAATGAGTTCAATTAAATTACAAAATTCAGGGATGATCAAACATCCTTTCAGAATGTGAAAGTATACTTGATTGTTTTATCTCAAGTTCTTTTTAGAAGTTAACATCATAGAAAGTAAATCAGAAATCCTTCAGAGAGGAAATAAAGGAAGCTCAGTGTTTTATGAGGTGAAAATTTTACTGTACTGTCAGAGTGCGTTATTTACTGTGGAGGATAAGTTCAGAAGTTCAATCTTATGCTTATGTCAAAATAACACTTTCAGAAGAGTTACCTGAGAAAAAAGTGAACTAGAAAACCATGTGGTCTGGGAGACTTTAAAAAGGGAGAAATATTATTCCAAGCGACTCCCAGTAGGCTGGC
Source organism: Gallus gallus (assembly GCF_016699485.2). Classification (NCBI taxonomy): domain Eukaryota; kingdom Metazoa; phylum Chordata; class Aves; order Galliformes; family Phasianidae; genus Gallus; species Gallus gallus. The sequence goes on from NC_052535.1 coordinate 77,925,547, forward strand.
AGAATATTCACCACAATAATGCACACTTTAAGAAGTGTCCTTGGTATTGTGGAAAAAAATACAGGAAATAAGATGCGATAGCAAAGAGCAAGTTCTTTTTTTTATATATTGAGGTATTGAAAAAAGTTTTTAAGCCTTATAAACCTACATCGTATGGAGAAAGAGTATTTATATTATAGGAAGCAATGATACAGATTAAGCAGGATTTTTTTTTTATAACTTTGTCTAAAATAAATGTCTGCTTACAGGCAGATTTAGAATACAGCTTTAGAAAACAGTGCCTGTTTTCTTAAGTTTCTTAACATCAGGAGCCTGTTTTGCATATGTGATTTATCAATGATTCTTAAGGTCTTAATTTAAGTTTAATTTTCTCATTTTTAAAATAAGACTGATTATCATTCAATTTTAATGCTCATATACTGGGTAGAGTTCTTCACTCAAATGAATCTAAAATAATAAATAAATTCAGAATGAGGGAACAGGATCTTGAAGTCCTTGTGGCAACAAAGGCTTTGAGGAGGACTGGTAGGATTGATATTTGAATTCTTTGAAAAATGCCTTTCTCAAGTTGTTTTACTCTCATCAGAGATTTAAACAAAAACAACCTGTCACTGAAAAGACAACAGAAAAGACTGATTAGGAGATACACCTCTTCTTCTGCCTGCAGTTGTTAAATTACCCCATATTCCAGCTCAGACTCTGGGCTTGGATTACATCTCACGGTGTGCTGTGTGTTCTCTTTGAGAAGTTGCATTGTTGAAGTGGGAGAACATAAGATAAAAACTGTCAACAGAAAGTAGCCTGAGGGCTTCTGAACTTTGATTTGACTGTGGAAAATTACACTGAAATAAAATGTAGCCAGATCTGTTTAGGGAAAATTTGGGGTCTGAATGGGTAGATTCATTTTGAGGGAAAAACTGGGTCCAGACTCCCTGTGCCTTTCAGAGTTCAATCAGACAGGATGTGGTGCAATCTGCTTTTGATCTAGCCAAGCTTTTGAAAATGTGCTAGACATTATGCCTGAGCAGTAGGTGCACTGAAGTCTCAGCAGGCTTTTCAATTAAGGACCAATTCTCAGATTAGAAAGAGCTAAGAGTTAAATAGATGAATGATGAACTTTAAGGAGAAAACTACTAAAGAAAAATCCATCTTGGTATTAGATAACTGAAAGAAAAGGTATCTTAAGAACATGGACTGATAGCAGGCCACTTTGCTGCAGAAAATAATACTTCAGGCAACTTTCGTCTCCAGCTACTTGTTAGCATCTTCTTTTCAGAGTAAGTCCAGGGAGGTAGATAAGCTTTCCTTCCTGCCTCTCCCAAACTTTTCCTCAAATAGCTCTCCTCAGGTTGCCCTGTACAGCTAGTTTTAAATAGTGAGCATGATTGAGGTTGACAACTTTGTTTTAGTCGATTTAGAAGAAAACAGTGAAAGTCAAATTCTGAAAACTGCCAGTGGTTGAGCAGTTTCATATGATTTGGTTTGGACAGTGTAGCTCCTCGCACTCTTCAACTGTGCTGAGCTGGGGCTTTGGCAGTCACATGGTGGGGGGGGGGGGGGGGTTGTAGGAAACAGATCATCTGTGCTTTGTGCTGCTGGGTATGCTGCAGGTTGCTCTTATGCTTCAGCTCCTGGCTGGAGAGGTCCAGGAGACCACTTGCAAGGCAAAAGGGAAATGCTTTATATTTCATGGATTTGGAAACAAGGCAAATTGAGCTGGGAGCTAGGCTAGCTAATTCAAACTGAGAAAGAGTATAACATGTTGGTCTTAGTTACACTACTGTAAAAGAGAGGACTTCTTCAAGGTCCCATGATTAGGTGATCAGGATAGATGAAAACCATTTATTGACACTTTAATTAGGACAGAAACTAGTTAAAGACGTAGAATAATTGGCTGCAACATACTGCAGATCAGCTGTTATCAGGATTTTACCCATGCTACAATTGGATCATTAAGCCATTTCTTTCTTTGACCAATGAGACTAGAGTAAGAGGCAGCCTGCAGCTATATCTACCTACGCGAAGATAGCACTGTACTATTTCTTAAACATAATCACAGAATCATAGAATATCTCAAGTTGGAAGGGATGCATGAGGATCATGGAGTCCAACCCCTGGGTCCACACAGGATCACCCAAAATTCAAACTCTGTTTTCTTGAAAAATTTGTGATATTAGTGCAAATGAGGATGGCTTGTAGAACATATATTTGAGTATATATAAAGATTTTCATGTGTATGGTTATTAATGCCAAAAGAAAGAAAAAAATGTGTTAAGTAATGCTATTTTCTAGCTCCCCCACCTCTCTTTCTATGCTCAGTCAGTTGATGTCCTAAATTCTGTCATCCTCATCCCTTGAAGAAGGAGATCTAAGAGGAGAGTGTTCAGACTCCCTGCTGAGCTCAGGCATAAGATGTTACCCTGCTCATTGGCACAATACAAATGATGAACTTAGAGCGCTTTCCGTTACAGCTATTCTTGTTATAGTTTCACTATAAGAGAATATTACTGACTGTCATATTTGCATCTGTTTGCAGGAATCTCGGTGGCCTTTTTTGTTTGGAGTGATTGTTGTTCCCGCATTGGTACAAGTTGTGATTCTGCCTTTTCTTCCTGAAAGTCCTCGTTACCTCCTACTTGAAAAACATAATACCAGTAAGGCAGAAAAAGGTATGATGTGTTACTTGGACAGTAGCTAAGAAAGCTTTTTTTTTTTTTTTTTTTTGGTAGGGATGCAGAAAGGAATTTTTATATTAGTGAAAGCAGAATATCCCAAGTATAAATATTCTCTTGGGAATTATTTTTCCCTTGCCTTTTCCATTTGTTTTTGTATGTCACTAAGAATAACTGTTGCTTTGGGTTTGTTTTTTTTTTCTATACATGAATTTCTCCAACAAGCTAACTTATATAATGTTATGCTTGGTGATAGAAACTCAAATCATCCTCCTGCTATGTGTCAGACACCACATGCAATGTTCACTGGGGAGTGAAAGATGATTTCAGTCTTTATGATTGTCCTTTATGTATAGTCTTTGCCATTTTCTTAATGAAAGCACATTTCTTTTTCTGGATTTTGCTTCATAGTCATTTTGTTTACCACATGTTCTGTGACTCAACAACCTTTGTTAGTTTGATAAAAATGGCACGCACCTGTTTATCTGAAAATGTTCAGTGCTCCCATATTGCTTGCTTCAGTTTCACAGACATAGACTAGAATATTTTGCTCTAAACTTACATTCCATGCATAAACTTTTTTTTTTATGTAATTACTGATTTTGTATACTCTGCCCTTTGAAATAACCATGGTTAGTTACAGTTTCCAGTACACCATCACACAATGGCTGAGAAGAATGTTAGGTCTATTTTTGCTTATTGTAGTGATGTTTTAAAAAGAGGACTGCACATAGAAGAAAAGAGCCTGCTTGTAATGTATTTGGTCTCCATAAATGTTCAACAAGTGTCAGTGAATGTCAGTGGGGGCCATTTTTTCCTCAGGGAGGAATTCAATGACACACCTTTGCTTCATGTGCATTTCCATGTCAGACACCCTTTTGTCAGACTGCCCCTCTGCTGCCATCTGTTACATGGCAACAAAATGTAATGGAATATTGGCAGGAAGATTCAACTTCTAGTCCCATACCACCAACATCTACCTCTGACATTGTGACCCAAAATAATAAAACAGAAGGCATTACTTTCAGAGCAACCCTCTTACAATCACATAGTTTGCTTCTTTGTTTGTTTGTTTATTTTTAAAAAGACTAAAAGAAATTTGGCTTTGAGAAGAATTCTGAGCTTTGCAGAGATTTGGGGAGGCAGAAAACAGCTTTTCCAAGGACCACAAAGGAAATGGTTTGCCTGCAGATCGCGGTCAGATCATCCAGTAGGGAAACCATGGCAAGCAGCTTAGGGCAGGCAGTTGACTAGCTTAGTTCTGTAGCATTATGCCTGGGCTTGGAGAAAATGTCTTTTGGTGCCAAACTTAAACCGTCTCTGTTCAACCTGATAGAAATGTAAATGTATTTCCGGAGCTATGTCTGGCAAAGACCCTGCATCTGCAATCATGTTGCATAATGTTAGACTTGTTTTAGAGATCTATTCAGAATACCTCCACAGTGCTTGGAAACCTCACTAGTGACAGTAGAGCTTGGTCTCTGGAATGTAGAGCTTAGAAACTTTCATAATTTCTCATTAAAATAACTCCACCTGCTTGGAAATTCACACCACTTATTGTTGGTAATAGGCCAATTGCAGTCCAGGATGTTTTCAGCACACATGTTCTAAAAATGTTTGAAAATGAATCTAGAAGCATTGGAGGCGGATTTTGAAGTAGAAGACATCAGAATAGCAAAGTTACTCACACCTTATTTCCAGTGATATGGTAGTTGAGATGAGAGGGTCTTTAGCCAGTAGCTTAATGAGGTTTCCTGCAGATGAGAAGGTGGATTTCGTGAGCCACTGTAACAAGTATAGCTGTAAATTTAGGCACCAAAAAACAAAGGAGTCTGATATCACTAAATTTTTAAAGTTGATGGATACGAACAGACCTGATTAATTCCAAAATCAAGATTTAACTCCGATATGTGGTGCAGTACGTATTGAAACGCTTTTTGAATGTAATCTGTAGAGATTTCAATACAGCTGGTAACTGGCGAATCTAGATAGATATATGTAATGAGTCTAGGACAGTAATGTCGATATATTCCAATCAATTTCCTTCCCTTTCTTTACCTACTAACAAGTAATTCTTCCAAGATTAGACAATTTGCTTCCCAGGCAAGGCAGCTTATTAGGATATCAAATGCAGAATAGGTACAGATCATTGTTAGGTAAGATCTAGCTGTTCACAATCCATAAAATCCTCCCTCTAAGGCACTATAGATCATATAATCTTATATTTCTCTGTTGTAAAACATCTACATGGCTTATTGTAAAGCACATTAGGGAAATAAGCAGTTTTCTTACCATTGCACATCCTTTATAATCTCCCTTCTCCTAACATAGATTTGCAAATGAGAGTATCTTTGTATGCTGAGTCACCATCCCTGGATGTGTTTAAAAACCATTTGGATGTGGTGATCAGGGACATGATGTAGCGGAGGGTTGTTAGAGTTAGGGTAGTATGGTTAGGTTGTGGTTGGACTTGATCATTAAGGTCTTTTCCAACATAAGCAATTCTATGATTCTATGATTTTATGTGTGTTTAGTATACAGATAGGTGGGGAAGATGTTTGTGTGATTCATGGAATGCCTGGGTGAAAAATGACCAGAGAGACCTGCACTGTCAGCCTGATGGGTGGGATTTGGAGCCTTCCTTCCTACCAGGGCACACAGAGAAATCCAGATGACACAGAGCTGAACCTCTGTAATGCAGTAAAGTAATGAAAGCCAGTGAGAGGGATTCACAAAATAAGAATTTGAATAACTGAATCAACAATCAAGAATAATTGTCTGCTTTTTAGCTTTATCTGTAGAAAAGCATAAGGTAAAGCCTGTGTATTAGGGAGACCAGAGAATTATGAAAAAACTACTGATCATAAGCCATTAATGACAATGCAGTATTCTTCATTATAATGATGACTACAGCAATGCTCTTGAATTATTTGTCTTAGGTTGGATCCGCATAATTACATGAGAAATGTGCGAGTCTGTTTTGTGACTAAATTGTTTTCTCTTTCCCCTAATGGAACAAGACTACTTGTGCAGATCTCATACATTTCATTGTGAATTACGTCTTTTTGGAGAAAGATAAAACCATTATTTGCAAAGGATCTGCTGTATTTAAGGCAAATGACTACATTAGACTTTTTATAAAATACTCTATGTAAAAGCTTCTAAAATGGAGATGACAATGTTAATCTTCCTAATTATTTCAGAGCAATAAAAACCCCATGGGATAATGTAGGTCACTGAGTTTCCACAGAGTTCTGCGCCTGCTTTAGTCTCTCCATTTTTTTTTCCTGCCCTCAGGAGATAGCCAGACTATAACTACCAAATTACAAGTGGCCTAATTCTTTTTTGGCACCAATGTACAAAAGCATGATACTTTTAAGTAGCAAATGAGAGACACAAGGAGGAAAAAGGAGCAAAGTGATGAAAAAGAGAAAAGATGAGGCAAGAATAGGCAGGTGTCATGTGTGTAAACCACATTGCTATGAGGCAAACTATTTAATGAGCACGGGAGTAAGGATGGTCCAGATAACTTTTATCCTTATGGATTCTATGCTAAAAGCAATGCTAAGATCTGAGCATTGCTGATGTTCCTGGAGACAATATCCTGCATCTGGCTCCCTGAGACCACCACCAGTCAAATGTAATCCTGTGTTCCTATTTTACTGCTGAATGTTAGAGAACTATCTGGGGGCAGAATGATTGACTGGACTCACAGCACAATCTATAATCCTGCTTCACTCAGTAAGTTAGAGATCTGGTAATGGAGAGATGGAAGAACCATCCCAAGTCCCCAGTCTTTGGAATGAAAGAAGGGAGAAAAATGTCTGACATTTAACTTGTGTCATTGCAATGCTTGCCAGACAGTGGAGGAGAAATAGACATTCAAGTGATTGAAAGACTCTGGAAGAAGATCATCGTTAAATTGCTAGGAAACTGTGGGAGAAAAGGATAACAGGGTAGGAACAGGAAGAAAAAGAAATCAGTGGCTGTAATTACATCCAAATTACATCCAATTTATTCTCTTCGTTTAAGACCCAAAGTCTTTGATGGTGAAACAGAAATTTGGTGTTTGTTGAATGTTTGTTGCATGCCAAATGAATCCCTGATCTGTGACTGTGGCTACTGGATATGTAGCAATGCAAACAAGACCAGCAGTAGTATTGTGATAAAACAGATTAATTTTGTGATTAACAGCGTTGTTTACAAATGTCTGGGGAGTTGATATATTTCTTCTGAAGAATACTGTTGCAAAAAGGAAATCTGTATTTTCAATGCAGCTACAGTAACATGTCATGTAAACCAATAATGGAAGTCATTTGGCATCCTAGCTTCCCAGAGAACCGTAACATTATTATGTCTTAAGGGTCAAATAACTTGGATATAATGTCACAGTAACATCTGTTGGTGACGTACAAAATCTGTTCATTTGCTGTGTTCAGTCACACATTTAAATTCCCATGGTTATTGGAGAAGCATTGCACCTGGTGTAAAAAATAATGTGGTTTTAAAATTCTTTACAGGATATAGTTTGAGTTGATACCTTTTGATGTGATAAAAGAGCAAAGCCATTTCTGGTTTTAAAAAGCAAGTTGTTATTTTTATTACAAAGCCCCTCATGGAGCCTACATGTACAGGAGACATTAAAACAAGAGTTACTGCAGGAAACAAAAAAAAAATGCTGCAAATCTAGTGATTTAGATGAAGTTGTTAATAGTGTCAGGAAGGTCACCTATGATTTATTTCTGTTTCTGTGTGCTTTTTGCATGTCTCTAAGCATTATAAGCTATACTTGCTGGTTTATGGTATAGACTGCCAGTGTAGAGCTGGCTGCCAAAAGCTGGAATTACCACAGTGTGTCTGCTTTGTTTGCAAGCCTTTCCTAAACCTCATGTCTTTTAGAAAATTTACTAGGTTTAATGGACCTTTAGTGCAGTTCAGTTTATCAATTATTGTGCTTTGTTAAGGTGACGTGGTTATTTTATTTACTCTGTACATCTTGGCTAGTTTCAAGTGAATCTGAATAGGAAGCTGATGGTCTATAAAACCAGGTATGAGAACAGGCACAGATGTAATACCATGCTAGATGCTAACTTGCAGATCTGTGAGTGAGTCGTTTGCTTGCAGCTGTATTTTCTGAATTGCAATATCAACTTTGGAGTTTAGTATTAAATGTCGCTATGCTACATGGTTGTAGTTTATTAATATTTTACTAGATTTAAATAGCTGTTTAAATCTCTTTAGCAAAATACTTCCAAATTATTCTTCTGGCTATTCAGTACTCTGATAAAATCAGTGGTATGAGAAAACACTGTTTTTCTAATTTTATCAAATATTTTTATAATATAAAGTTACTACAAGGAAATTACTGCACATCTGATTCAAAAACACTGAAGTCAGATTGTTTTTCTGCAAGTTCTGAGGCAAACAGTGAGGCTCCCTGTATGTCCACCAGTACCCAGAACAGAAGCCAGTGTTAATGGAATATGCCTCACGGGGTCCATCCGTACCAGTACTCTCTGACAGTAGCCAAAGAAGATGCTGTCTGAGGAGAGTTTAGACAAAGCTTAGTGTTAAAGACCCCAGTTTTGGTGTACTTCATTATCAATGAAATGAAAATGAACATATCCATAGGTAACACAGGACAATATTAATCAAACAGCTTTGTACAGCTTCGTTTTTCAAGTTTTCAAAGGTGTAAGAGTTATTACCCCAGCTACTAGCAGTTACCACACCTCTGTTTCTGTTTCATCGTGCAGGGGGCTGGCTCTGTTCTGTAAGCCACAAAATAGCTTTTTGATCTTTTCAATTATCTTAAAGTCTGTAGAGTAATGTGGTTTCCTTTGCACAGTCTTGGAAGTACTACAGTGGAAAAAGGATTAGGAATTCCACATAGCTGAGTCCCTCAGTATGCAGCTTCAGTTAAGGACAGCCTGGTCAGTTTTAAAGATGGGACATATTGATTTTATTCAGACCCTTGAACCACTTTCAAATATTTGATCTTCACGTAGCTGAGACGAATGAAAACTAGTAGTGTAAATGGTAAGGGTTCCTGTTTCCTTCTCCCTTGACTGGAAACATTCACTTCTTTTGCTGTTTGTAAAGGAAGTATATCTTAGTCTGCTGAGTGTCTAGGATCTTCTGGTCTAAGACAATTAAAAAGAAATCTGGAGAAGTTCTAAAGATTGCTAGAACCGTAACAAGCAGGGTTCAGTCATGAAAGCAAGGTACCCCTATGGAGGGAAGCAGGAAATGAGTCATTGCAGTGGGAGATAAGAATGACTGCTGTGATTCTCACTGCCAGTAATGCAGGAGTTTAAAATGCAAAATGAATAGAATTGAAAATAACAAATTAAAAGACCTTTGATTTTTCCCGGTTAGTGCTGAGTTTATTTCCACATTAATTATGTATAAAAGTGTGATTCTTACTGTACTGAAAAAGTGTTAATGAAAGAACTTTAAAAATGTATTAAGTAGCTGGAAAATTTCTTACCGTTGTTTACTGAAAACCATGCGTGAATAGCATAGCATTTTCCTAGCATTTCTTGACCCATTAATTTTATGCATCTGTCAAAGTTTCCTATTGACTTTTATACCTCTGGTCCTAATACGAAGGAGGGAAGAAAAAGAAAGCAGGTGTCTATATTTTTTCTGCCTTGCGCATGGTAATGTTTGGTAATTGCTGTTTTTTTGTTTTGTTTTGTTTTAACTTCCTGGTCCCTCTCAAAATGCAGTAATCTCCCTTGTGCAGAACAAACAGATTGCTTCCATTTTACTTGTCTGCACCTATATTTTTTACTTGTGTGCCCTACAGGAATGCAGAGGATTCAAAGGACAGGAAAAAATAAAGAAAATTGTGCAGTGACCTAATTTAGAGCAATAAACTAGATGCTTAAAAATCTATGAGAATCATTGCAAAGAAGAATATTGCAACATATGCCTGGTTATTCTCACAGTTATCTGAATTTTAGGTTGTCAGTGCTCTAACAGTACTGACAAAGTGTAATTTAAGCATAAGACATTGACTGTAGCATGCTACAGGTTGTTCCAGTACTACATATCTTTCCAATTTTACATTTCCTATCATGGCCTTTAAATACATCACACTCATTTTAACAAGTGCGTTGCAAGACATTTAATAATTAGTGAGCAGTGGCACAACAACAAAACTCAGCAGCTTAAATTCTTGATTCTAAGCCCTGAATTTTTTACTTCATTTCTGCTTTATAAGAGCTACGTGAAAGGACAGTGCTCATGCAGTCTTAGAGAATTTAAAAAACTTCTCTCCTTTCCCAAAAGAGAAACTGAATATAAGAATAAATGAATGTTATGAATTGAATTAGCACCCAGAGGTGGTGAACATTCATCCTTTGAAAAATGATGCCTTCTATTAACTAGGGTCCGTCTGGCAGAATATGCAGCACTGCACACTCACCAAAATGATGGAGAAAACCACACTGGTTTAGGCCAGCTTGTTCATGTGGCTAACCCTGCACAGCACCAAATGGCCACTACTTGGCCTTTTTACCTACTCAGTGAAGTTACATTTTGTAACTTCTAAACCTAAATGGAGGCCTTGATCTTAAACTAGTCAAGTTTTACTCTTGACTAGTCAATGCTTTTGGCTTCCTTGATCACCCAAGTCCTTTCTGTGATCCAAAAGTATGGACTGAAAATATGAAGGTTACTGATTTATATGCAGTGCTGTGCAAAGCAGTGGATAAGATAAAAATGAGTTTGGCTCCTAGGATAAAAAATCAACTTATTCATTTAATAAAAATTACTCATTATTTCCTTTAACAGGAGCAACATTAAGTGACCTGCTGTGTAAAGGATTGTTTTTAGAGTAAGCATCCTACTGGGTCACAAAGCCTTGTTACAAGAATATGTTTAATGCAATTTGTTCTCTGCAGTCATTCCAAGATGATGAACATTTTAAATATCTCTTAAAAAGCCAACCCCTGAGATATGTTCATTAAATTGTGATGAAGTAATCATTAATTTATACCATATTTGTATTATGAGGTTGGTGGAGATGCACCACCTCCACCAGGAGGTATTCACTTGTAGTACCTTTTGGAGGGGATGTGAGAGGAAAAGCTTTTATCATTCAAACTGGAAGGATTTCTCAGTAAGTCAACAACGTGCAATGATATAATACTTAGTTGTTTTATTTGCAGGAGAATACAGAGTTGTTTGCTTATATTTACCAGGTAAATTCACTCCAATATGTCAGTTGTCAACAGATAGAAAATTTTGAACCTCTTCGGATAATCCTTTCTAATAATAAATACATTGAATAAGTTAATTCTTATCTGTATGCTACTGAAAATTAGATAATAGGAAGACAAATAGCGACTCCTTTCAAATGTTTGCTGTTCTTGTTTCATCAGGCTTACGCACATTTTTACATATTATTACTTCTCTATCCAACCTTCAACAATAAAATCTGCTATACAGTTTAGTCACAAAGTAGCTAATTCGAATAATGTTAAGAACTTCTTTGATATTAAACTTTTCTTTCTCAGTTTATAGAGGGTTTTGACTCTGCACTGGACTTTATGCTGTGTTATATATGAAATAATATAAGGAGACATTTGACATGGTGCTAAATTATTTATATTCTTGTTGCAGTTTCAGAAATAGATTGCAAGAATTATACCCAGAATAGAATCATATTTTTGGCAGAAGAATAATTATGTTGAAGCCCATTAATGTCTCCAGCTTGTCTCACGTATCATGAAACAAGTCTGTTACAAATGATTAGTGTCTAGCTTAACATTTGTTCTCTGTTTGTAGCATTTCAGACCTTCCTTGGGAAAGACGACGTGTCTCAAGAGGTAGAAGAAGTTCTGGCAGAGAGTCGAGTCCAAAGAAACACCAAATTAGTGTCAGTCCTTCAGCTCCTTAGAACCCGTGCTGTACGATGGCAAGTCATCACTGTGGTTGTTACTATGGGATGCTACCAGCTTTGTGGGCTAAATGCAGTAAGTGTCCTTCAGACCATTGCATCTTATTGCATATTACTGCTGCTGAAATAAACTGCAAATGTGACTTCTCACTGTGATTTTGTGCATTAAAGGGCACTTCAGCTGGGATTGTTTTGTTTTGTTTCTTTTCTTTTTTTTCCCCCACAGAGTTAATCACTGATGAAAAGTGTAAATGCTCTTGATTACTAATATAACTAGTTCAGACTTGTCTAAGGTATCTGTATACAAAATATTTTTTCCAAGGTCATTAGAAAGATTATTGTGATTAGAACTCTAATATCAAAACATTTTTGAAAAAGTACTATGAAAGAGACAGATTTTTCACACTGTCAACTATAAAAACATTTGTATAGGTAAAGTATGTTTATTTTGTTTGGTTTCCCTAATTATGTGATTTCAGTGCTATTAGGCTATTCTGTTCCTCATTGTGGATACTTTTTTGAGAAGAGAACTGAAATTAACTTCTGGAGGAGGCTCAGGGAAGACCTTTCATTCTCTACAACTGCCTGAAAGGAAGTTGTAGTGAGTGGAGGTCAGCCTCTTCTTCCAGGTAACAGTGATGAGAGGGAATGGCCTCTAGATGCGCCAGGGGAGGCTCAGTTTGGATATTAGGAAAAAATTATTCTCAGAAAGAGTGGTGAGGTGTTGGAATATGCTGCCTGGGGAGAGAGTACAGTCACTGTACCTGGGGGTGTCCAAGAAACATACAGAAGTGGCACTGACAGACGTGGTTTAGTGAGCGTGGTGCAGGTGGTTGGTTGTTGGACTCAATGATCGTAGCGGTCTTTTCCAGCCTTAATTATTCTGTGATTCTAATCCAGATTCTCTAAAGTATTTGATCACATAAGCGAAATAAAATGACACAGCTAAATTTCCAGGGGAAGAAGGGTATGGAGCCTTTACAGATATTAAATAAGTGATAGAAATTGTCCAGTATTTCATGGCACAGCAGAACCACACTCTCATAGCTTCTGCTTGTGTGTCAGGGGTCCAGACCAAAATTAAAGCTGGAGTTGTTTTAAAGTATAACTTAGTGCCTCAGAAAATCTATTTTTGTTATGACCTGTGTGTTGAGCTGGCTATTTCAAGCCTTACATGGCTTTTATTTCTACTTTATTTCTCCAACCATGTTACACATGATAACATTATTCACATCAAATTTACATTCTGAAATTGATTAACTGGTTCATCCAGAAAAAAAAAACAAAAAAACCCAACACAATCAACAACACAAAAGTGAACGATGAAAGTGATTAAAAGAAGTATTGGACTACTTGAATACAAGCTCAGGTTCTTTGTCTCTTCTGCTTGGCTTTCCTGACTGACCTTGACAAGTCACCCCAAGGTCAGAAAATAAAGTGGAGGTACAGAGGTGTCAGCTAACTGCTCAACCTGGTTCTTGGTTTGTCTAGCTGTGTCTGAAGTCACTTGCTGGGTGTGAGTCACTGTCAGTAAGGTTTCACTAACTGCAAAGGCATCTCTTAAGATGTAGCTCTCACCTTTCACTTTGCCTGTAGTGCCCTGTTAGTCAGTCTGATCTTTTCAATAACTACCATCTGTGCAGGGCATATGGGAAAGCTGGACCTCTTTCAGCCAAATCTCTCAGGTCCCTCTCAGGGGAAATTACCAAATGGCAGACATCTGTAATCATCCTGCTGGTATCTGTGTACATTTACTCAATTTTAAGGCTTTATTTTATAATTTAAAAAATAAAATGTTCAAAAACAATACATTTGCCAGTTTTCATGTAGAATAGAAATCATGGTGAAGCCCTGCTCAGATTAATCTATTTGATTATAACAGAATACCAGACAACCTGACCTCAACTGACAACAGTAAATGAATCCATATTAGTCTCTTTTCATCTGATAAAGTGTATCTGTGATGCATAACATTCATAATATTTATATTCCACTATTATATCTTGGTTCCAAAGTGGAATAAAACTACAGAGAAGTTGTAATTCACTGTTGGACTTCAAATGTTTTCATATAAAAAATATATATTGTACTGCATGTTACTTTGACAGAGTCATTTCCAAATTGGATCCTTAGATTTCCGTGGGGTCCCTCCTTCTGCCAAGGGGCTGTATTTCCAATGCCAAGAAATCTTACTAGGGATGTGGGCCATGAAGCAATCTGCTTTCTGTAAGCAAAAGAGCTACTGTAGTGTGCTCTTTAAGCTTGCTATAGAGAAGACCTGGCATCAGGCAGCTATAGGAAGAGATCTGTATGTATACAGCATGCAATGTAATATGCATTAGTGTTGTTGCATCAACTGCTTTTTCACTGCTTTCTTTTCACAGAATTATAGAATGTTTGATGTGAAAGGGATCTGTAAAAGTCACCTTCCCTGAAAAGGTTCAACTCCCCTGCAGTCATAGAATCACAGAATGGCCTGGGTTGAAAAGGACCATAATGATCATCGAGTTTCAACCCCCCTACTATTTGCAGTGTAGCCAATCACTAGACCAGGCTGTCCAGAGCCACATCCAGCCTGGCCTTGAATGCCTCCAGGGATGGGGACACCTACAGGAACAGGGACACCTACAGTTCAGTCCGGTGCTCAGAGGCCTGTCCAGCCTGACCTTGAATGTCACCAGGAACAAGGCAGCCACCACTTCTCTGGGCAACCTGTCGAAGAGAGTTGTTGAAAGCATTAGGAAAGAATGTATTTAGGGCCCTGACAGGTGCTTGCATTCCGTGATTAATTTCATCCTGAAAACTACTGTTGACCTTTCACCAAACAACCCTCAATCTAAAAGTATCCTTCTTCCATGTTGTTAATAAAGGAAGGTTAGGGCAGTTGCTTGACTGCAGATTTCCACACTGCAGTGAAGTACAAGAAAAATCTCACACCTTCTCTCCAGAAAGCAGCAGTTTATGTTGTGTCTCTCAGGGTCTTCTTTTTGGTCTTTCCTCTGTATCTCTGCAGTGCTCTCTAACATCACAAATTTGCTTTTTTTTTTTTTAAGTGGTGTGGCTCTGTATTCTTGTATCCTGTTGTTTGAAGTGTGTTTCTTTGATTTATTACTAAAATGAATTAAGGCAAATTGAGTTAGAGCTCTTTGTAATTCTGTCTGTGTCCAGTCAGAAGTGTACAGTTCTGTGACTAATCCACTGAAATTTGCACCTTCCCTTCACTTGCATCCTGCCCAGCTTTCAGTACCTCAGGAGCACTCAGTATTTTAACATCTGGTGTCTGGCAGATGAGATACTTGAACTGAATGACAAAGGCTTGTATTCCAAACCATAGTGATTAATAACCCATTCTCTTCCATATAGATCTGGTACTACACAAACAACATCTTTAGTGAAGCTGGAATCAACAGTGAAACAATCCCATATGTCACTCTAAGCACTGGTGCTGTTGAGACCCTTGCTGCTGTTTCTTCTGTAAGTAAGGTTATAAGAATCTATTAACATGATTAATACTTAAATTACCAATTTTATTTCATTACATAGGTTAAAACATGGCCAGAATAATATATTGAAGATTAAGTGTAGTAATTAATGAAAACAATTGAAAATGCTATTTCTGGATTTAATTCTAAATCCAATTGTCCTTTGTATGAATGAAGAGGAGGAAGGTCAGAAGAGCAAGGCCTAAAGCACCATAAGTGATAACTCATTACTGACTTGACCTACTAGAGTAGCTGCTGTAGTAGTTTATCTAGTCCTCCCATGTGCCTGCTGGAAAGGAGGAAGTGTTGCTGGTGACATCTTAGTCATAACACAGGAGGATGCAACCAGTGCGGACTGCAGAAACAAATGTCTCCCTGGGCATGTTCTAATGACACTTTTCCTATAGCAATTTACAAACTGTGATGGGAATTCTTCAGCCATTTAAAATATGGGAGTAAATGTTTGTCACCCAGATCACTGGAAAGAACAAAATTATTCCTGGTGTTAAATTCTGCTATCTCACTTACTGGGAAGAAGCAGCGTACTTTCATGATACATGAGCTCATCAATAGGTAACATAATTCTACTTGTGCTGAACATAAAAGAAGGTGCTAATAGCAAATAATTACCCTTGAATGTTTGTTTTTCTTCATTCCTATTTCAAAATGGGAAAGATGGTTAGGAAAAAGTACAGGCTAAACAAGCAAATTAAAACTGAAAATTTCAGTAGGTGACTACACCACTGATTGCTGAAGGAAGTTCACTTCTGTTTACACTGCAATAAATATGAAAAATATAGGCAGGTATTTGGAATGGAAAGTTGCAAATGAACAAATACTCTTTCCTTTCCTTGTTAGATTTCTTTTTATTATCTTCGTATATCCTACAACAAGTGTATTTGCAAAATATTGGACACAGCAGACAAGCATTTTTAAACATCAGAAGGATGGCATTCACAAAAATCCTTTCCAGTGGCACAGCAACTGCTTATGACCTATAAAATGTTAAACTAAATACATCTATTAAGTTTATTTTCTTGTAGTCACAAGGATCTTTTTATTCTGATTTTTGTAAATTTCCACAAGTTTTTTATAAACCATCATTTTTTTGTTTGTTGTTTGTTTAAGAGACATACTTCTTAATATGGGGAGATTGTACAAGGTGGGGATTTCCATATTGTACTAGTTCATAATAGTCTGCTTTAAGATATATGTAAAAATAATAATTATTATTATTATGGCTGCCATTTAATTTACATTTAACATCAGTTCTCTAGAAAGAGATGATAATTGAATGGGATAATTTCACAGTATTAGAACTGTTCTATTAATAGGGCCTATCATCTTCAGTTCCTCCTTGCTATCCATTTGTGGGGCTCATGCAGAGCACAGAGCATGGCTCATTCAGAGAGAGGTAGTTGTGGTTGTGTCTACTTAGTTTCATTGTCTATTTAGTAACTTCTTCATGTATGAGAGGAATACATTTAATACTTCTTTCTGTGCCTCTGGAAATGCTCATGTATTGATATCTCTACGCCCTTAAAATTTACTCTTTCAGCTCAAGAGAAATGCTGCTTTGAAGCCTTAACTTTATTTCAGTAATCTTCATAAATGTTTCACTGCTGCTGCTCAAAAGAACAACAGCATGAATTCAGTGTTTCAACTGAAAGTTGTACTGCTTCTCATTTCTATGAATAAATTCCTTTTTTTTCATGCCTGAAGTAAGAATGGGATATTTCCTTCCTCTTGCAACATCTCAACTACAATTTTTGCTTTTTTTAGAAAGTGTATTTAGCAGTGTTAGATATGGATTCAGGTGCATACACCTTACAGACACTACTCAGAGGGGAAAAGGGAAGAAGCAGAAGAAGGCAAGGAGAGAACTTAACTTTCTTTATATTTTTTTTGGTCATTCTTCCTAGCAGAAACCAGACTTGCTTACAAATTCCAGTTTTTCAGTAAATACTCCTATAAGTTATAGAACTAGATCTTTTTAGTGAATGGTCCACAATGCCCATCAGTACCACCTCTGCTCATTACAGAACTGCCAGATGGTCAAATGCACAGACTCTGAACCTCAGTGAGAATAATGGGGATTCATCTGTTGATGGACCTTTGTTGATGTTTGATAGCCTTAATGGAATTTCTTTCTTTGAATTTGTGTAGTTACTTTTTGATGTTTAAATGTTTTTAGAATCCACAGCATCCTAAAACAATACGTTTCACAATTTAAAAACGCAGTGTATGGAAAAGTCTTTTGCATTGAGACTGTTGAATATAAGATACACCAGGTGCGGTCTATATGAAATGACAATAAGCTAATTGAAAAACTATTCTTAGAGAGGTAGCTGTCACTGTGGGATTCTGTGTCTGTTTGTCTGAAGTCCATTGGTCCTAAAATGCTCATTAGGTAAGAAAGATCCTTTTTATAATCACCTGTGTCATCCAAACTCAGTAAAGTTCAGAAACTCAAAAATGTTTGCAGGAACGAAAGAAGATCTTAAAAAATAGGACTTGTGGCCTGAAATTGATAGGATGAAATTCAGTAATGAAAGGTTCCCAGTGCTGCACTTTAGGAAAGAAAAGCTTCATATGCACAAATATAAAGTGTCGTGTGGAACTCTGTCAAAAGGCTTACTGAAGTCACAATCCATCATGTTTTTCATTTTCTTTCTATCTGCTTAGCTTTCTCCCCGACAGCAAAAGGAATTGTACTGATCTGCACTGAACAAATCTGTTCTGACTGCTCTTATCACCTTACTATCTTCTAGCTGCTGTCAGACTGATTGGTTAATAATTTATCTCACTGTCTGGGGAAGTCAAGGGATCCTGCCTTCCTTCTCCTTGTGCAATAACAGATAGGTGCTCTTTCTGCCTAGATCCAGTGCTCTCAGAAATTATCACTGATTCACAAGATTATGAAAGCCTCACTTTTATTAATAAATTTAGAGGTAGAAAAGTGTAGTCCCTAATCAATATGCTACTGCATGCAGATTTGGGGGGAAAAAGTGACCTGGCAATGAAAATAGTTTCTTTTATCCAAACAAAATATTTATGCAGCTCATCATCTATAATTGTAGAAAGTCATAAATAGTTGCCTACGTGAGCAAACTGTTGGCTTCTAAAATTGCCTACCATGCTAATTTGTTTTGTCTGTATAAAATTTCAATTGTGTGAATTTTTAAATGATTTACATATGCCTTGCTCAGTCCCATGAAACCATTACTAAGCATGTCTAAGAAGTGAAATAAAAAAAAAATACTTAGTGATTCATTTAGAATATAAAATACTGAATTATTTTAGATGCAATGAGTCGCTAATTACCTGTTACAAATTTCACCCTCATTTCAGTTTCAAATGTAAATGTGTGGAATCTTTATAGAGCAAATCTGTGAGCTGAGGCATACTTAGATTTATATATCTGAGAAAAGTAATGAGAAAGAACAAGCAGTAGAAAAGAGATATTGACCAAGAAACCTCCCAGACAGCTGGAGTGCATGTGGGCATATTTTCACTGCAGGGTGAATCGCAAATTGTGATCTTGTTAATGCATGCTGCCTTAATCCACAAATGGTCAATGTGATCATTTTTAGGCAAGGATATTATTCCTTCTAAATTTGTTACTACAGTTGAACTTTGGGATGGACAAAATTACATGCAAGGAGGTAATGATGTAATGCCTTCCAGGAAAAAAAAAAATCTTATGAAACACCACTCTGTAGATTTGAGTGACAGTCTGTTAGAGACTGCATTTCCTTAGTACAAATCTTTCTGCAGGATATATTCAGAAAATGAAAGTTCTGTAGACACAACTCCATGCTTTCAAGCATTATAAATGTTTTTTGAGTAATTTGTTTCTCTTTTTTTCTTTTTCTTTTCTTTTTTTTTATTTTTTCTTTTTTTCCTCAGTCTGTTCTATCTTCAGGGTATTCAAAAGCTAACATTAGAAAATAAAACATCAGCCATGCTAGTCTATCATAGATCAAGGTCATTTTCTAGTCTATCTTTTATAAATGTGTGCCTGACACAAGACAGACATGGTATTTTTAATAAATAAATCATCAATAGTAGAAACATTGCTCCAAAAATACCACAGCTTATTGAAGTCACACAACTGGAATTAGCGGTTTTTTTTGTGTGCTGCCCTAAGAGCTGATCCAGGCACTACCGAGATGAAGGCTGAAACAAATCTTTGTGTGGGCTGCATCTTGGTCGGGCTAGCCCAGCAGACATTCAGTATGGAGAACATGTTCTTTGAATGGAAAAGTTTCTCTGTCAGGTGAGATTGATTATGGATAGTTTACTGTAAAATAGAAACTTAGAAATCAGTTCCTTTGCTGATAGTGATCCCTAGACTGCTAGCTACCAAGAAGGAGGCTTGAAATTCAAACAGGTTCTTCAGGGCAATAGTAAAGGGCTGGAGTTGAAGAAGTGTTTGAACACACCTTCAGAAATACGGTTTGAATTCTGGGTGTTCCTGTGAGATCCAGGAATTGGACTCGGTGATCCTTATGGGTTGTTTCCAATTCAGGATATTCTGTGATTCTGTGATCTTACCCGGCCATGCATTAACACAGATTCAGGTGAACTGATATGCCCAGGAAGGCACTTAAGGCTTGTACTTATGTGATCAAATGTGATGCTGGACCTTTAAAGTCCAGTTTAGTTGCTTAAATAGAATACCCTGTTTCTTTGTTTTGCAATTGTATAATTCATACCAGAGGCAAAGGGATATAAAAATAGAAATCAAAAACCCATTTGTAACTCACAGTCTTCTGTTACTCTTCTTTTCCTGAATGAGTGATACTACACATTATGTCATAAATAGACATGTCAGTGGTATAAATATGATTATCCACTTCAGCTCAGCTATTTAAAATGGAAATAACATGGAGCTGGCATGTCACATTAAATCTGAATCTAGACATAAAGTCTTTCTCATATCTACTTGCAAAATACATGGAAAAGAAAGTACGGTTACTCTTGATGTTAGCATATAGATCAGACTTCTGTATAGAGCTGAGACATGAAAAAAATCTAATAGGATTATTAGTATGATTTGGAGCCAGGAAGTAAGTAGGGGATAGTATCCATTTAGGCTGCAGAACTTGCTTATATATTCATCTTTCTCCGTGTCTTGCCTGATCTTTTATAATATGATCTGCTTTCAACACGTCAGCCCCCCAATATCAGCCCCCCAATATCAGCAGCTGAGTCAAGTGAAAAGATCAACATTTGCTTTTTAAGCTTTATTCAGGGGGGGTTCCTGCCAGACAAAAGAAAGTATCAGTTGCCTTATTATCAACAAATGTTTTGGTTGGGAGGATTTTGGCACTTTTTTAAAAAAAAACACATTTTCAGTAGCTTAAGCTATGTTAATCACAATGACTCAGGGCACAGGTTTCTACAAATGTATGTTTATGATCACACTTACATAAGTATCAACCTACTCAATTTGGCAAATAACTCAGTGTGCTATCACTTGTAAAATTCATGTTATGACTATGCCACAGCATATGCTGAATTCCTTATTATTTCATTTACTCTGCCAAGTAGTATATTTTTGTTACAAGTCTTCAATAGGTAAGAATTGCCACTGCTTACCAGTGGAGCATGCAGACTTATAAATACTTGAAAGCTGGTGAGTCATTTTCAACTTCCTATGAGTCATGGGCATCTTGGTGGGTTTTGCAAGTTAACAAGTTTTGGACTTGTATAGTCATAGCCAAAAATGAAATTATTGTCAGTTTACAGTCTTATTTATAGCATGTTTTTTTTTTTTTTTTTAATTGTTTCTTTTTTTTAACCAGGGAAAATTCAGATTTCATCTGAGCTTTTTTTTTTTTTTTTTTTTCCATCAAGAAAATGAGAACAAACAAAAGAAAAATTTGAAATATTGATGTTTTATCATAGGTTTTCTTAAGAAATCCTAAAAAATAAGTTAATTTAGTAATTACAGTTTAGTGAAAAATACTTGACAGAGTGGCTGTTGAAGCATCTGTGGACTTAATTCAAAAATATTTTAAGCCTCAGTAAAAATCAGGGCCTTCTGAGAGGCTTTTCTGGTGTGGACTGGTTTGTTCCTGTTTGAACAACTGTGACCTGTTAATAGTTCCTGGGGTGGTTTTGCACTGCCTCCTGACTGCCCACTTCCCCAGAAAGACATTGCTTTCCAAGCAGGCGTGCTGCCTGTTACCATAGTCTCGTAATTTTTGACCAGATAGGTAGCATGTGTTAAATTGTTGCTCTTGCGTTTCATGAGCTTGACTCAGTCTAGTATCCCATTTCTGTTGAGACTACTATGCCTTGTTTGAATCTATGCCACAAGCAGTTGTGAGTGTTTTGTTGGGTTATGTATATTTTATTGGTTTAGAACTACTGATACAAGAAGTATGACATTGTAAGAGATTATTCTTTTATACCATTGTTGAGCAAAGTAGAAGAGTCCTTATCTTTGAAGTGGAAATAGGGTGCTTCTACCCATAATTGTTCAGGTTGATCATGTCTAAGGGAGAAGCCTTCTGAATCAGTATACAACAGGTTTTGTAATGCTGTCAGTGTGATTTACTTAGTATCACCTTTGGAAATGATTTAACAATTCTCAGCAAGCTGGGTACATCGTAGTGTCCCAGTGAGTAAGTACAAAAATTGCTTTTTGCTTTCTCTAGAAGATGAAGTTGGTCCATTCCATAAATCACAAGATACACCGCCAGGAATTGTAATGATAAATTCTTGGAGGCAAAAAATTGTAAGAAGTGTCCAGAAGCTGAAACATTTAAGTTCCTAACAGCTACTGTGTTAAGTAAGTGGCAAAGACTGCAGCATGATGAATGCTTGGGAAGCTTGGCTTCAGCCCAGGGAAAATAACTGTGTTACCTGGATTTTTGTTGTTGTTGTTACATTCCCTGCTCACCTGTGAATGAAAAAGAAAGAAAGAAAGAAAAAGAAATAGAATACATTAGAAAGTATTGTTCTGTTCTGCAGATAGCATGTGGGGCCTGTTATAACTGTCTGTGCTTGTCTGCTCACAGTTAAAACTGGGAGTTCCTCAGCAACTCACCTAGATTTGCCTAAATGTGCCCCAAATATTTACTTCAATGTATGCAGGCATGAGTGTATGCACGCATCTCTTTGGAGTCTTCCTTTGCTGGGATTTGCTTTTCTTTGAGCTTGACAGCCAGAAACTGTCTAGCACTTTTTTTCCACATTTTGCTCTGTACATGAATCTTCTGTGAACCATTTTTCCTCTGAGAGATACGTTCAGCACTCACTCCTTTTTAATACAAAGCCCCACCAGCTGGTGTAACACCAAGATTGTTTAATAGCAAACACCAATCTATAATGGAAAAAGGGAGCATCTCTGGTATGCCAAATTATCTGTGCAGTATCCATTGCTGCATACACTGCAGAAGTCTCCATCTTCTAATGAACTCATCAGACCATTTCACATCCTTCATATTTATTAAAAATTTCTCTTGGTTATGTTTATACATGGCCACATGTATTTTCAGGATAGATTCATTAGTCATAGTTGAAAATACTTGGCATCTTGTAGGGTTTTGGCAGTGCAGCAGTTGCAGTTTCAGAACATTTGGACTCAGTGAGTGCAGTGTAAAACCTTAATAACATCAGAGGGCGTCTATTTTAAACACTGCTCTGAAATAAATTCTATTATGGTATCTGCGGAAACTGTCAAAATGAGTATATTTCCTCATTTAAGGAAATAATGCTAGAGCTGGCTGCTCACTGCATTCTGCAGTATCACAGTGCTCTGCGGTGTGGAAGACCACCTCTGTGGGGTGAGGGGATGCCATGTCCTCAAGCCTTTTCTATCAACTCATGCTAAGGCTGGCATTGTGAGAGAGGCATTTCTTCTCTGAATGACTGTGCTTCCCTATACCCAGTTTCTTCTAGATATGCACAGTGCAATGGTGTGCATTGTTGCAATAAATAAATAAATAAAAGGGTGTTGCTCCGGATTTCATTTTATTTACTCAATTTATCTTCTGCTTGAGGGATGTCTGAAAGTGGGATTTCAATCTCCACTGTGACAAGCAGTTGTGAAATCCTGAGTCTGAGTTATTTGAAGTGAGAAATATTGGACTTCATCAAATCATTTTATCATTTTCATTTTGTAATTTGTAATTATAGTAGTTGTCAGTGAAAGCAGTATATTAGAAAAATGTTATGATAAATATTAGTGTAATGACTCAGACTAGCAAAAAAAAACAGTTTCGTGTTGTAGTTTTTCAAAAATCTCTTCACTGTTTTCTTCTCTAACAGAAAAAATATTCAGAATTTGTGACTTTTTATGAAGGTAATTTATTTTCAGGTGTTAAATGTAAATTCAGAATGTGAAAAAATGCCTCTTCTATAACCCTTTCTCCCTTCTTTTATCTGGCTATTCAAATTAAAACTCCATCGTGGCTAACTTCTTTTTTAATTCAGACAAACCAGAAATTAAAAAACAAATTGTAGATGAAGGAACAATGATTTAATCTGCACTAAAAAATATGTTATGCTAAAGGCATATTTTAATACATAATTTTAAAACTATTAAAGTTCATTTTGAAAGACATATTGAATTAAGTATTGAAATTAAGAAATAGTTGAAATACAAAACTGAGATGTAGTTTGTTTCAATGTTTTGATGCTTAAAAATCATTAAGAACATTATTATATGAATTTGGTGCAAATTTATAGGTGGTTCAATTGAAGCAGAATGAGTTTTCCCCTAAAAATAGTGAATAGTAAGAAAAAATTGAACTTGACATCGTTACCATCATATTATTTTTATTTGGCTCAGGTACAGCCCTTTCTATTAAGAAATTGTTACACAATAAATTAAGGACAGTAGTAACTTTGAAATCTGCCAAGCTAATGATAATAATGTGAAATTAACCTGTTGCATATTTTTCCATCTATATGGTTACATTTGCTCTGTAGAAGTACATACATAAAACTATTATCAAGTAATGTTTTTGGTGGTTTCACTGTGTTTTTTTCTGAGTTCTTAAATAAGGATGCCATGTCATGATTTGTTTTTCCAAACAGGTATGACTATGTAAACATAATTATGAGGACAATTATGAACACAGCATAGCTGATACGTACAAAATATACTCTGTTGTTTTTATCTTTCATTTTCATATGTACCAGAAGAGCATATTTCATTCTCTGATTTCTTCAGTGGTTTAGTCAGAAACCCACATGCCTCTTGCTGTTTTCCAGGGCTTAGTTATTGAACGGCTCGGACGCAGGCCTCTTCTCATCGGGGGCTTTGGGCTCATGATTGTCTTCTTTGCAGTTCTTACTGTGTCTCTGACTTTGCAGGTACGGCTCCCATGTATTTTTTTGCTCTCTCTTTTGTCTGTTTTAAACAGTATTCTTACATAAGCATTTAAATCAGATTTAAAGGTCTGTCTTTTGCTTGGTTATAAATTTGGTGGTTTCAAAATGCTGTGATTAGCTGTACCAGCTTTTGCATCATTTTGTATTGTTCATTTCATGGCATAACATGAACTACTCTGAAGACCATTTTACCCATAGTTGGGAAATGTTTAGTTCTGTTTTTATCTCGTAAAGCAGTCTTCTTCAAGTTTTCTTTCATACTGTGTATTTTAACCTTATTCTTCTGCTTGGATGTGTTTTTTGTTTTGTTTTGTTTTGTTTTGTTTTCCAATTGTGGAAAGTTTCTATGTTTGATCTTTTTCTCAAGTTACATTTCTGATATTTTCACTGAAAACATGAAGACCTAAGAGCAGATGTTCTGCAAAGGCTAAGTTTTCAAATATTATTAGCAGTCATGTCCCTAAATATTTCAAATGGTCAAAGGAGGATAGATAAACCAATCTAAAGCCATTTTCCATTTTTTAACTTCAATTTTCATTATCATGCTGTTTCCCTCAGTTTTTGAGTGTGTTTGGGATGTAGAAGTGACAGTCTGGAATAGCATGTTTTTGAGTGGTCTTCTGTCAAGCTGTTCCTTGCCTGATGTTTCTGTATCTTGACATTAGTCTAACTTTCAAATGTTACTTCTTGGTTGAAGACAAGCAGATGCATCCAGCAACATGATGAAGTTTTATTTGATTTACCTGTATGTGTAGCACAAGAAAGCTTTACTGCACATACCTGTCATGACAATAAGATTGCTCTCCAGAAGAGAGCATTTATTGCAAGGTTTGTAAGTTGACTAAGAATTGCTCTGCCAAAGTGTTTAAAACACTGTTTGATGGATGAGGACATTCAGCTATTGGAGATCTCTGAAGTTTAAGTTCTATTTCACTTCTTTTCAGAAATGTATCAGTCTCTGAAATATTAGAAATTGGGTATTGCTCTGAACAAAGGACTCAGGGTTGATCTCAGGGCGTTTTATATCTCCTCTGTATTTGCACCTTTGCTCTTGCAGAGCCTTAAGGCACCTGGGTTGTAAGTTCAGATGGGAACTCCAGAATGTCTAATTTTGGCAGATTTACAAATGACTTGTTCTATATTGATGCCCAGGAGAATGTAATCATGTTTTCTGTATAACTAAAGGAATAAGCCAGACTGTAAGAGAAAGCTGTCAGAAAATTAAAGTCATTATTTAATACAGAAATAAATAACCTGTTCTAGCAAATGTATTTTACAGTGACTCTCAGGATGATACTACAGTGCTGTGTAACTGTAATCAAATTTGGAAAAAATAGTAAAATTATAACAAAAAGAGTATTCACGTTTGCTGATGGAAAAAGAAGTGGATAGAGAAAGGAATGGAAATCTGTGAATTTCTCCTAACATAATAGTATTCTCATTAAACGTTAATAGAGATGGTTAAAAACAGTGTCCTGAAATCTCAGTAGAAATCCTGTACAGTATTTTCAGTTCCCATCATTTGGAGATCTGAATCAAGAAATGTATATTTTGTAGTGAAATAAGCACAGATTGCCTTGTGAGGAAAATACATGATTTCATTTACTGTTAAAGAACCATTTATATCTTGTTCTCTTGTCCCAGTAGCTGCTGCTTGCACACATGACTCTCATTGTTGTCAAAAAAAGGTTATGACGAAAAATGCCTTCTCTGCATTTTTCATGTGCTTTATGCAGGCTCAGATAGAGCTGTCCTACTCAAAGGCAGCCTGTCGTAACTAGACATCTGCCCAGTCTTTGGCTGGAGAACTTAGAAGCTCTGTGGATCATCATAGCTGCTCTTTTTACACATCCAAACTATCTTAGGAGAATAGAAGTGCAGAATCTGTGTAGCAGAAAGAAAAACTCTTCCAGCTTGAGCTTCAGAATAAAAAGTAGAATTTAGAGTTGTGATTTCGGTGGTGTAGGAGGTAGGCTAGTATTTCTCTATGTGAATACAACAGAAAGCAAGACCTTCAATACAAATAATCTAATAAAATTCTACAGAAATGCTGTGATTTTCTAAAATACTCCCAGACTAAATTCTGAAATAGCGTTTTCCAGAATGCTTCTCTATCAATTGTTTGCTTTGTTTTGTTTTAATGTTGATGATAAGTACAATGCACTTAATATTAATGTCTTTTTTTCTACCAGAATAATGTGTCTTGGCTTCCTTACCTCAGTATATTCTGCATTCTTGCAATTATTGCATCATTCTGCATTGGACCAGGTATGTGTATATTCTTTTGTGTTAATTTGTATATCAAAGCACAGGTATTCTTGCACTGGTAGTTAGGTTTACATATCGCCTTTTGGAAACAGTATTTTATCCTTGTCTAAAGACACCAAGGGCTGTAAGACAAGAAAAGGTAATAGCAATACAGAGTGATAGTAACATTCTTGTAAAAACCCATGCACACATATTTCTATTTAGCTGTCAGCTGTCAGAAATAATCTGATGATCAGTCTGCAATCAGTACCAAATTAAAATGTCGGCTATTACCGATCACACCTATTTTTTCAATCTATAAAAAAGCACTCAAACTAGAAGCTAAGTGTTTCATTTAATAATGCTTAGATTAACAGATCAATGGCAGTAGGACACCGGGACAGCAGGGGCGTGGGGGAGGCAGTTATATGTAGTTCCTTTCTTTTCTGCATTTCTAGAGATGAGCAAGGGATTTTTCACGTAGCCTCTTCAGTAAGTTGATGGAAAAGGTCCTGATGATGGAGCTGCCTCTTGTTTGGCAGTTCTCTGCTGATTATACCCACTTTAAATCTGAGCCTCTTAGGTAACTGTTTCTATAAGTCATAATGAGTTTACCAAAGCTTTTTCCCCAGTCCGTTTTGATTTCATAGAAGAGGTGGATGCCATTTTACAGACAATCCAGCGTTCCCAGGCCGTAATATTTGTACTTTGTTTTCCTTAAAAAGAATGTGTTTGAGGCATAAAAGAGTAATAAAACCAGACCGTTCTCGGAAGTGGAGAATGAAAGGACAAGAGCAGCAGGAGCATTTCTTACTGAATAGAAGATTAAAAAACTTACACAGAGCATGATCATTCTTGTCTAAGTGTAATATTGCCTTACATGATGTTGCTCTGGAATTCAGTTACTTGATCAGATTTGGATCCTGCAATTAACAAATAATGAACTGTTAACCAAAGTATTTTGCAGATAGACAGATAGAAGAAGAATTTAATCCAAATTCAGTTCACATACATAATGTCAAAATTTGATTAAATTTTCAAATTTTCCCATACCAACTGTTTTCTACAAGAAGGTGTTAAATCACCCCTGTTGATGCAACTTTTTTTGTATCTTCTTCTATAAACCTGAGAGACTTCTGTTTCTCTCAGATCTTGTTTTCTTGGACCATTTATTGGGGCTTCTTCCTTATAAAGAATGTGACATTAAACACTATTGCACATCTTCACCCCTGAAGTTATCTAATTAATTGATTATGGTTTATTTGAGGGAAGAAAATAGTTGCTGATAAATAGTTGTGTAATTTTAATGAAAAATAGCTGTAATATTTTGGATCCTCTTTTGGAAAAGCTGAGGAAAAATTATGCTAATCTTCCGTAAATTTGTTCAATCTCCATCTAAAAGTATGCAAAATTTTAGCATCCACAGTACCTTTTGGCAAAGAAATTTGCTTGTCTACTGCCTAGCAGGTGCATAACCACATCCTTTGTTAGGCCTTGTGTGATGCCCTCTAGGTCTTCCATTGGAAGAAATGGAACAAATGACCTCCTTTCTTCCTCTTCAGGTTTCTTGTGGTCTGGTAGACTTTTAACCTTTTCCAGATTGAATAGCTATTTCTCACCTTTTCTTCTCAATGATATCTTAAGACAACACCTTCACAAGGACATTTAAAACTAAAATATCTGATATTCTTCTGTAGTAGTTTGGTATGTTTAATGAAACAAGACTAAGGCTCAAAAATAAAACTTCCACATTTTTGCTCAGTAAAAGGTTTTTTCGTACTCTTAAGTTGCATATTTTTAATATTTTAGCCTTTTGTTGAAGGCTGAGCATTCTTTGTTTGTACTGGTTAAACAGGTAATTTTATCATGGCATTGTTCATGCTTAGTATCTTACGAAATCCATCTGTAGTTATTTAGGGTATTTCAGCATTCTTTAGATTAACTCCCCTATGGTTTGTAATGATTCTGTAGATACAGATCCTCATCAATGGTAAATTCTTTTTACAATCGAGTTACTGGTAGCTGGAAGGATTATCACATCTGAAAATAGTAAATAATGTGGAGAACTAAGCTCAGAAAACACTTCTAGAGCTTTCTAGATAATAAAAATGGCTTTTCAAATACAGTATTTTCTCTCTTGATAGAACATCTGATACTTGCTTAGTAGCTTATATATTGTGTGGTCTCCAACTTTCAGAATAGCATATGGATGAGTACCATCTGCTCCTTACAGCTAGAATCAGCTGTTACTATAAACTGCATTTTTTATTTGTTTCAATTATCTGAACTCAAGTTTTCAGCTTACAGATGTTTTCTAGGCATATTGCTTAGCAGTGAAACATTAATGCTAACAGCAGGTATGTTCAGGCATGTGAGAGATTTGGTATTTCATTATTTTTATCAGAAGATGAATAACAGAAAGCAATCTTTCATGTATTTGCTCAAAAATTAAAGGGGCTCTTGTGTTCAAAATAGACAACACATGATCTGAAAGAAAAAAAGAACCCTTCAAAAGTTGCTTAGTTCTATAAATTAGGGAACCATGCTTTTTCAGACATTTGGTTCATTGTGCTTTCTTGGTTAATTATATACAAGTGAAGGCACTTGATTAAAGAGAAACATACTGCTTTCAAATGTTATTTTTGGTTTTCTGGACAAAATTAGAAAATAGTTTTACAGTTTTCACCTCGAAATGTGAAAGCTTCATGGAAATGTTTTTCTTGGCCACACATTCGACCTGCCAGAAATGCACGTTTCATCTGAGGAAGTGTCATCCAATAAAGATTAAACAGAAAGGGACTGATGGGATTATCATAGGATCATAGAGTTGAAAGGGACCTCTGATGGCCACCTAATCCAGCTCCTCTGCAATGAACAAGGACACCACAGCTAGAGCAGGTTGAGCAGGGCCTTATCCAGCCTCACCTTGGGACAGGGGCATCAACCACATCACTGGGCAACCTGCTCCAGTGCCTCACTACCCTCACTGTAAAAGACTTTTTCCTTATATCTAACCTAAATCTATGAATCCTAAGTAGATAACTAGTAAAAGCAAATAAGCAAAGAAAAATTCAAAACATAATTCAAAGAAATTCAATAAGAGTACATTTTCAAAGCATTCATGCCTTTGTTCAGCTTCAATGTCATGAACAAATGCACTGATTAGAGATATTCTGACTGAGTAAATAATGCACAGCTTGTTGGAAGTTTAGTTTGTGACAGATGGGCTTAGGTATGTGCAAAGCATCTTTCTTCTTTGACCTTGTGTTGGAGTGATTAAGGAATTGAAAATGCTAAAACCAGTTATCCCCATGTTCTCAATTAATAGCCGCTTCTTCACAGATACAGAATTAACATGTTGAACTACACCTGCAGAATCTATGTAACTTTCAGTCACTTTCAGTGTTTATCTGGCCATATATCATTTAGGTATTTCTGTGGGTGAGTAACACTCCCCTTGAGAAGAAGTCCTGAGTTTGGCTGTGTTTGTGTAAGATTGAATTTAGCATGAATAGGATCAGAAGTGAATCAATGTGAGTTTGCATCTATTCCTACTTTCAAAGTTAGTTCTTATTCAGTATGAATAAGGAAGGCAAAATCAGATCAGCAGTATGTTTCCAGTCACAAACTCATCACAGAAAATGGAAATAAAAGTCACTCTTTGATGGAATTTGAAAAAATTAAAAATAATTTTATGGTTGTGAGATCTTCCTTTTCCAATTGTTGCTTTTAATACTGATTGCATTTTCAGGCATGGATAAGAAACATTAGCAAATCAGACCATTTCAGAAAAATGTTTCATTTAATATTTGTCTCTGTTTTGAGGGTTTTGTCTTATAACTGAGTTTTATAATATATACTTGTCATGCTTTATTGAATGCGAGTAGTCTTTCCTAACACAGCTGAATATAGGTAGAGTGGAAATATGGTAATGATATATTTGGCATATGTTAAACTGACATTACAGAATAAACACAAGAGAACTTGGAGGAAAAAAATGCTATGCCCTGAGGTGTATCAAAGACATTTTGGTATTTAAAGTTTAAAACAGTCTGTGCTCTTATTCTGAATGCCAGCATACAGCTGTAATGACAGCAGAGCAGTTGTTATAGAAGGGTCACTGTGAAAGCCATGAGGTTTGTTCAGTCTGAAATGTCATCGGAGAAGAAAAAAATCTCAGATGTAAAACACAAAGAAGGGTGTGATAGCATGCATGTAGACACAAGAGTACTGAAATAAAATGCAGTGTTATTATTACCACCTGAAATAGGCATTTACTGAAGCTTTGTGTGATGTCTCTAGCTTCTCCACTTAGAGTGGGATGTGAGACTTTCTAATGCTCATGGCATCCCACAGAGCCATTCTTTCAGTACAGTTCAGGAAAGCGTTTGGAGCTTGCTCAAGTGGAAAAACATTCCCTTTTACTAGAAAAATACATTGTGTTAAAAAGAAGCAAATAAATCAGTGTTGCTGTATATCTAATTAAAAAACAAAACAAAAACAAAACCAAAAAACTAGATTTGAAAGTTTAGGTTAATTCTCAAAGGATCTTTTATTCTGTAACTATAAGCCTTAGCAGTCATTCAAGCAGGTAAGCATCTTTTGATAAAGTTGAATAGTTCCTGCATCAGATAAGACAGTTATTTGCTCAGAAGCAACCTTCATTTTTCCTGGTTATTTAATAAAAGTTTTGGTTTGTTAACAGTTATAAGGCTTTTGGGGACACAGATTTTAAACTTCTGCCCTAAGAGAAGCTAAATATTCCAAACATGAGTTGCAATTCTATTCAGGGATAACTCATCTCTGACCCAGAGATATATAAGTATAGTGTAATATGCACCATAAATTGTCACAGTTGAAGATTTTCTGAGAGATCTCTGGTCCCATCTCCTGCCCTGTCGTGCCTCTCCATTGCAGCAGACAGCCATCCATCCAACACAAGTTGCCCTATGGGTGCCATTTCAGCCTCCTAGCTGCCAGCAATCAGAACCTGCCATATTAATGCAGAGTGCCATTTCTTTAATTTATGTGGGCTACGAACCACAGCAGCAGCAGATCTGATTTACCAATCCCTTTCCATTCAGTGATGGAAAAAGCCACTGCCTACACTTGAGGAAGGAGAATTTTCAACTACTGATACTAAATCAAGGGGGTAAAAGAATGAGAAGTTGAAGGGCTTCACATAATAACTTGTCTTTTGGTTGCCTTTCAGCAGAGTTTTCGAGCTGTTAAGGAAAAAAAATAACAGAATTGCTTTCAACATGTTTGCATCACTACTGAATTTTGGGGAGGGTAAAATTACCTGTGCCTTGATTATATTAAATACAGTGTCTTTCAACACATATTTGGCATATTTCTTTTGCTTGAATACTTCTTTCTATAGAGATCAGTGTAAAGTAAGTGTGTACCTTTTAACAGTTCTGTTACAGAAGTGATTTAAATCTTTACAATTAGTGGAAGTTCTGAAGTAACTCTCAGTATTCTCAGTAATTCTCTAGTATTCTTATGGTAACTATCTGTTGGATAAAGGAATTGTGGGAGATGACACATGGAGTTCTTAGCAGCAGGCAGGCTTATTAACTTCCTCCCTTTAACAATAGATTTTAGAAATTATTTTAATTGAAGCCTTCAAAAAATGAACACTTTGACACTTGAGAGCACTCCTCTTACCTGAACTAGTGGGTTTGTCTGAATGATAGCTAATTACTTGCTGATGGCTCACAACTCCAAATCTTGAGAAGTTTACTGCTGGAAAAATGCATCCATGTGCTATGATGCTCCATAGAAAAAGCTGATTTATTCAAATGTTGCATAAGTGATTTATATATATGATTCAGATTAGTGGGGAGTAGAAATGGAAAGCCTAGTAAAAGATACTGAAGGCTTTAAAATTCAATTTACAAGCTGTATAGGTATTCAATCAAAAAGCCTTTTTCTTCTGTGAATTGGTGTAAAATATTTATATTTACAAAAGTGAAAACTAATAAATATGTAGAACAACAGATGTAGAACTAATAAATTAGAACTAATAAATGCAAGACAATAAAAATATTTTATTTTCCTTGCGAGCACGTGCAGTGCACACAAAAGGAAAGTTCTAGGTAGGTTCATTTCATCTACTTTCTTCTAAGCTCCATGGCCAACATTTAAATGCAATTGTTCACTAGTTTTGTATAACAATGAGAAGCTGCTATAGGGACCAGACAGGGGGTCTTAATAGCCAGACCAAAATATTGAACATTACAGCAGTGGGAAAATTTCAGGGGAAAAAGTAGTTCAGAAAGTCAAATGCATGATCAAGGACTATATCAAACATAGCTTGATGGTGTGTTTGAAAAAGCAAGCAGTTTTTTCTTTGGAATCTCCAGATGCTATATATCTGTCCTGCACTGGAAACTTCACTTTTGTGGGGAACATTCAGTTGTGCTGAGAACAGCTATCCTGGCTTTGACAACTGGGAGGTGTTTCCTGTCCAGTTACGAAACTGTCTGCTAAGTATTTGTCAAAGGTAGTGCTAAATGTACTGCATAATTCATACCCTTGCTTCTGCTGTAAAGGGAATTCAAGCCTAAGGAAGGCCTGAATGAAAGTAAACCTTTAGTTCTGATAATGTTCTTCCATTCTGTTGAAAAAAATAAATAATAATCTAATGTACATATGCAACTAAATGTTGGGGCTCATATGAACACATAAACTGCTACACAGTGTTAGACCACAGCCTCATGCACATTGTTGCCTTGTAATGCCAGCTGCAGATGCTTAGAGGGAAGCATGAGAACAGGTCCCTTCTTTCTCCAGAATGCATCCAACACAGCTTCTGGCAATCCACTGGTTGGGAGTTCTTGGGGTAGAGGCTGAATCTGGATCTGCATCTCTAGGATCCAGACATTGATTTGATTTGCAGGGCTTAAACTCAGCTTGTTAAGCATATGAAGGATATTATTTACCCTGGATACAAAAAGCATAGATATAATTGATAAAACTTCAGCAGTATAAAGATGTGCATGCACATTTATCACATATCTTAAAGACGTTATTTATACCTCAGTTGTTTTATCGCATCTGAAACTATCTTGATGGTTTTTTTTTTGGTTTTTTTTTTTGTTTTTTTTTTTTTTGCATTTATTTGCTCTCATCCAGCAATCCCAATGGTACAGCAGTTGAGATTGCCTGTGTAGCTTTGCTGTTCGCTTTGTGTCACTTTTTAAGGTGTATTACCACTAACTTTAGGATCATAAAGCTGTAGTCAACTGCTGCGTAATTTCAAAAGTAGAGTTTGAAATGTTCTAGGGCTATTATGTTTGGGCTAGCAACGTGAGGCATTAGCTGAAAATGGTCAGGGTTTTGTTTGACCATTTACGTTTTGTCCAGATCTTTCCAGCTTTTAAGACTTTCTTCTTTCTGAATGATTCTTCTTCATCAGACAGCTTTAAATTTCTCACTGCAGCAAAACTGTTACTGTCATTTTTCAAGTTGATACTTGTAAAGGAAAGACGTCTTTAGGCTCTACTCATTTTACTTTCTGTGTGGTTGAAAACAGATATTGCTACTTGCTATTGGGCACAGTAACTGCATGTCTACTACTCTTCATAAACTTTCTACAATCACAAGCAGTAGCAGCTGTAGCAACAGCTGAATTATTTAATTGGTGGTGTTTGAGACACCATATCCTAAAGACTTCAGAAGTTCCCAGAAAACATAAACAGTGAAAGCAGTCTGTTACCCATCTTAAACTGGAGGAACAAGGAGAGACTCTTCTGTCCCAACTTCTCTGATTATGTACAGCATTCTAACTCTTGGGATCCTTCAGGAGGAACACAGTTTTACAATGACATAATTGTGTACTGCTATTATGATTAATTTGTTTGTTAAAACATTTCATGAGAGAAGCCTGACGTGCCACACTGAGTTTTCAAGTTTGCTTTACCTTGCCTAGGTTCACAACAAGCAGCATTTTGTGCTAATGGGCCATCATCTTGAGTTCATCACAGAGAAATCATGCCTGATGTCTCTCTCTCTTTTTTTTTTTTTCCCCCAGTAGATTATTATAGAAACCAAAAGCCTCAACTTGATAGGGCTTTTTGTCTTTTTTGTCCCGAATCTAGAACTGATCACACCTGTGAGTCTTTATTTCAGGCATTTCCATGATCCTACTGTCCCTACAGTGAATGAAAACATAATGGACAGTTCTCTATGTTTATTAAAGTAAAAATCTCCCTTTCTAAAGATCTTTTTTCTTAAATAAATTGATATTAGAAGAAGCAGTTTTAATCAGGATCTGATTATCACTATAATGATACTGAGAATAATTATAGAATGAATAATATCATAAAGACTCTTAGTCATAGCTCAGTGAAGAATTTTTTTCTACATGTTCAAACAGAAGAATAGGAAGTCAGGGTATAATCAAGATTCTGATATGATAAATGTGTTTGAAAATACAACAGATGTTAAAAGACTATTTACAGGCGGCTAAAAGTGGAGTGTATTTTTGAATTGTATTTTCTTTAGTAGTTATGGAGAATCAGTATGGTGAAGAAAAAGAAGTATTGCTAGTACCACAGTAGAAATGTAATGTTGATCTTCATTTTCCAAGTGTTTTATGATAAATACTGCACTTAGTGCTAGGTTAAACATCCACATCAACAAAAGAAAACCAATGTATACGTGCACAAATGACTCCAAGTGAAATGGAAGTGTTAGCAAAACACCAAAAAAATTACGTATTCTTTGGATTTGTGCATCAGTGGCAGAATGGCTCGTGTGTGGACTGCTGGTTCCATTACAATAAAAAGCAAAAATTGGCTCTACAAAAAAAAAAAAAAAAAAAAAAAAAAAAAAAAAAAACAAGCAAACAAAAAAACAAACCAAAAAAACCATCAACTACTGGTTAATAGAAGTTAAGATCAAGAAGACCATACGATCATCTAGCCTGTTTTCATGTGTGTTACCACCCACTACATTTCATTCAGTCTCTAAAGCTCTTCCAGTAGAACAGGAACATCGATATGTTAAAAGTACCCAAGACCAAACTAAAAACAAATAATTGATATGAAAGAGGTATCTTCAGATAATACTAAAATATAAACCCACAAACGGAGCAGGAAGAAATGTGTAAAGATCCTCTACTCACTGTTGAGAATGAGGTGTACGTGGGCCAGTACAGGCAGAAAGGGCTTAATGACTGATTTTACAGTCTTACTTACCACAGTGCAATAATATGCAGTGAAAAATGGCTCATATTGAGCATATTCAGATATCTTCAGATTGGGAAAATCTGAATCTAATAAACCAGAACAGTGGAGAAATTGTCTAGATGAATCATTTTGGTGAATGATCACACGACAGAGCACTGTTTTTTGGTGTCTGCTTGGTCTTGCATAGTTCTGGGTTGCATTATTTACAGATTACTTTGCTTTAATTTTCACTTGATATTTGTATAAACTGATGAGAGGTTTTTCAAGATGTGTTACTGTGCATTAGTTTCAAATACAGTTCATCTTTGCAGACTGCAGACTTCATTTAAGAACTCAGGACTGAACAATTATTAGAAAAAAATGTGGGCAAGGGATGAGTGTAAAATGGAGTAGATGATTATGAGCAAACCTGCAAAAAGCAAAATGCAGAAATTTTGATGCTGTGACAAAGCTGGATTGGGTAGACTGTGCTAAAAGGGGGTGATAAAATTGACTGACTGATGAGGAAGACGACCACAGGAGTGGCATTTGGACTTATGAAGTTGAATGCAGTGGCAAGGCACACAAGGTAGAAATAAATAAGGATAATGGAAACAAGATATGACAACTGAAACAATTATGAATGAACTAATACTAGATAGTGGACATTTTGTGCTGGAAGAGCAAGCAGACAGGTAAATGTTAGGCTTAAATAAAGTTGAGGTCAGAGTAAAAAACTTCATTCTGCTCTTGGCTTTCAGGTCTAGGTTTCATTAAAAAGATCATACTATCAAAACTGACTGAGTTCAGAGGATGTGGGAAATAGGGAATAGGAAAAGCTATGAAAAATTATTACTTGGGCTTCCAAGAGCAGAGCTGCATTTAAAAGGAGATATAACTCAAGTAAAGGAGACTATCTTAAAAATGCTGAACTTACTGGGGCTCTTCAATTATGTAGTATGTATTTTGCCTTCATTAAACAATTTTTGAGATAAAAAATGATTCAGCCAGTAAATGGGTACTCATAAAATTCTGCTTAAGAACAGTGCCTTGCAGAACTAAAAAATTAAAAGAAAATGCATTAATTATTATTCAAGAGGGGGATAACTTCACTGAAGAAGAAGAAATTATCATATGGTTCAGATAAGGGAATACTTAGGTCGTTTGCATTGAAAAATTACGTGGAACATCTACTTTAAAAATAATTACTGAACTGAACATAGAAGGAATATTGTATAGTTTCTGTTCATCAGTGGACTTACTGCTGTATGTCATACATGTTAGTGTCAATAATTGAGATCTGAGATGTTTTTTTAACCAGTGATGTTGCAACAGAGTATATCAATATGTACTTGTGTTGTACTCCGTTGCTTTGTTACTTTAACTGATCTAAAGTGCTCTGGTTTACCTTGCACCAGCAAAGATCTAAATGCCTCCAGGACTGGTTTTTCTATAGACTGTTGGAATAGCAACTTTTATAGATGCTAAGCCAAATGTTAGTTATTAAATGCAAAAGCCTTTTCCACACAGTATTATGTTAAAAGCAAGAACGTTAATAACTGTAAGGTACTTGTTGTTATATGATTAGTTTTGCCAGATTCTGTATTTTTTATGTTTTCTAATTTGGTTCTATGGTTTGCACTGCTGGTTTGTCTTAGACTGATGAAGCTTTAAAAATCCTTTGTGCAAGTGGCCTTTAATCCAAAGCAGAAGAGCTCCAGCTCTTCAGATGGAACAAATTAATGTTGTTAACCAACTATACTGTTTTATACAAGCCGAGTGCCTGTTTTCCTTAATTCTGTAATAGATGAGATCAACAGTTCTCCTGTGGAGGGCTGGGGACTTCTAAGAGAGTCTGCAGCATGAAGCTGTGACTCAGCCTACCCCTATCACACTTTCTGATCCCAGATCTCTAAACAGGATTAGCTAGCAAGACAGTTGTCCTGTTTGAAAATATAACACCATTATTGAGAAGGAGGAGCATATTGTTCCACCAAGTAGAATGTGCAAGTTAAAATAATCTGGCAGCTACACAGAATCTCTGTAAAAATCAATATGTTCTATCTATAGGTTCACAGAGGCAGGAAGCACTTGCTGGTTGTGCTGGGTGCCTCACCAGCAGATCTCCTGCAGTATATTTTTCAGGTGCATCTGTTTGGGTTTTTGTTTTGTTTGGCAGCTCAGGCTTGGCTACAAACTAACATCCTTTCGCTGTCTCTCTGAAGAATATCCGGTTTCTTTGCCAGCAGCTTTCTTCCAGGAGCTTTGTCTCATTTCCATTGCCTTCCCCCCACAGCTGTCCTCCAGAGTTGTCTTCTCCCAGTTGAACCGCATACACTGAAGCCTTTCATTGAGCTACTATTCTGTTTTCCAGCCCTATTAAGATATATCAGTCCTTGCCTGTGGTCAAAAGCTGTTTGGCTTGATCTGATCTAGAGCTACACAGACATTTTTTAGCAAAACAGAGCATTGTTGCAAAGTGCTTGCCCTCTCTGTCAAAACATCTCATCTTGAGGACTCCGTCTCCCAAAGTACCAGGCTGGAAGATCTGGCAGGTCTTGCCCTAATCAGGCTTTCAGGATTTCTCAGCCCTCCTACTGGAAAGGCATTCAGCTGCCTCTTGAGCTGTGGAGCTGGAAATCCCATAGTTTGTGTAGAGCTGCCAGTTGGGGCTGAACACATGGAGCTTTGCCTTGAGCCCATGCTAAGGGATGAGCAGGGAATTTGGAGTTCCTTTCTCTTCCCTGCCTTGTAGGATGCAGTTTCCATTGCCTCTAGAGGCAGTTTACCAATCTAATAAATCTCTTTCACCTATATTAGGCAGTTATTCTCTCAACAGTCTTATTTCATAAATCATGTACATAACTAGGACCAACTACCAGTTAGTTACTGGATGGAAACAAAATTAGGATCTCTGTATTTCCTTCAATTTTCGCATTTTCTGCATTCAGACTTCTGTGCTGAAACAAGTAACTTTTGCTAATCAGTATTTCTTTGTAACTGCTTACTGAACAAAACAGTCAATATGTGCATTTAATATTTTGATAGGAAAACATTGATATTCATGCAAATGTAAATATCTGTTTGAGAATCTCTAGCTTTTACAGCAACAATATTATTTGTGTTCTATCATTCCGATTTCATACATAAAAGTCTTTTGGGTTGAGGCTCTGGATGTTTGCCATCAAGTGACATTGAATATATGTATAACTGCACTAATTATGAAAGAAAATGAATAAAATGCACAGATATAAACGTTTTGGTGCACATCAAATTCTGTCATATAGGCTTAGTCTAGTTTCATTAAGCAGAACATTGGTATACAAGGCCTGCAATAGCGATGTGCAATTTCCAATAAAGGTTCCATGCTAACAGGTGAAACAATCTTTAGTGGCACTGTAATATGTCAAGAGCTTCTTCCATTATGTTCACTGTAATGCTGAAAACAGTAATGTATGAGAAATGAATTGCTATAAGTACTGTGGTCAATGCATTAGCTCTCTAAGTTAATGTTCAGAACATATGTTGCTGAAGCATTCTTACAGGAAATCATAATATACATTTTCATTTTTTGATCAGAGCTAAAATAAAGCTGTTCCACTGAAAAATGCTTGGAAATTCTCCCAGTGGAAATGCTATTTCCAGATTCATCACCCATGAGAAAGAATACCAGTTAACTTAATGGTGAAACCATTTAATCCGAATTTAAACATACAAGGTTGCAAAACTCATGACAAAATATTTAAAGACTTTCAAAATGACAGTGAATTGGTTAGACTGTTAGGCTGTGACTTCCAGGCAACCACTGAATGGCAGCCAGCACAGACCAATTAATTCATTGGGTACCTTACAACGAAACTAACTGTAAGGAGCGGTTG
Source organism: Gallus gallus (assembly GCF_016699485.2). NCBI lineage: Eukaryota > Metazoa > Chordata > Aves > Galliformes > Phasianidae > Gallus > Gallus gallus. The sequence continues at coordinate 77,965,261 of NC_052535.1, forward strand.
GTAAGACGCCATATCATTGTGATGACTCAACCACTTGAAAAACAGTGTGGAAAATCCTCAGATACTGTAAAGATTGAGAATGAAGATCAAACCTGCATCAGAGACAGTAGTGGCATGTTCTACAACATGGCTTGACCAATTCATAGCATATTACAGCTTTCTTCCAACACATGCACCTGATTTTTTTTCTCAAGCAGTCTGAGTTGAGGAGAAAAGAGGTCTTTGAGTACCTCTGTACCTTGAAGTGGCTGGCGATGGGTGGATGCCTGGAGTTATGAGTTTAGCTGATTTCAGGTGTCTTCACTGTTAGCGTCTTAAGGATATACATTTTTCCTTCAGTTTACCCTAATTTCTCTATTCATTTCACTCCACTGAGGGGTGATTTGGTTCTTGGTAGGCATTCATATCCCCTGTTCTGTGTCCTAGTAAGGTCAAGTTTATGCTCTTCCTGGCATGTAGCAATATACAGCTATGATCTACTTTCACTCTCTTTTTCATTTGTCTTTAGGCCTGACCTGTTTTTCAGTTAATTCACCAATTACTTCTCAGGCTCCTTGATTGTTTCATATATTTCTCTTCAGTCATCCTTGTATATAATCTGGCTTTCTCTGCTTCATGATGCTGTGGAAATTCTTGTCTATGCCATGAGAAGGTCTGGGGATTTGCTTTGTCTGGAGGTTGTGCACCTCTCCCATTTCTGTGCTGTAGACATTTGAGAGCTCCAAGGAACTGATATATATATATATATTTTTAGACTTCTCAATATGCTATTTTTACCATCACAAGATTAATTGATTAATTTTCAAATTAGATTGAAGAGCTTTTGTGATAAGTGGGACTAATAATAAGCTGTAGTGATGATTAATATGTATCTAGATACTACATCTGAATTTCAAGGAACCTTTTTTTACTAACAATGCTTATGCATTTTTATTTCCATAACATTTATTCTTTCTGATATGTTTCTGTCCTGAACTTTTTTTTTCATTTTCGCCTCTGGCTTTTTTCCTCTCTTGTACAATGTGTATTTTCTCAAATGGATCTAGAACAGCATTTTTATTATACTGACAAGAACAGTAACACCTCTGTAGACTGTCCTACAGCAAAGGCATGACAGAATAAATGATCATAAATAAATAACTTCTGTGGTTTCTATGTATCCAGTCATTCAGGTCTTCTCTGTGAGAGGCAGGTGGTCTGGCAAACCGTTGCCTTGCATGACATTTGAGACCTAAAACAGATACTAGCAGGAGAGATGTGATTGTTATTTTGCCTGCCATGCTTTAGGATTTGAACCCCAATCCCAAGTGCATGACGAAATAGGCACTGTATACTACAGAGTATTGATAGACCAGCATTACTTGAATTTCAGTGTTTTATGCCTGTTTGGCTGTTTGTTCTACATGGTCAAAGTGCTATTGGCAGTGGTCACTTTTTTGATCAAAGAATTTGGATACTATTTGTGACTTGTGGAAAGACTTTAAAGTGGGGCACGGATGGCCCATACTCAGTATTTCTGTTACCTACGTATCAAACAGGAATAAATATTTATTTGCTCTGCATTTGTTTATGTGTAATTTATGCTGGCAGTCTCTGGGACAGAAGGTTGAACTCGCTACAGTTGCAAATATATTCTCACAAAAAGTCATACTAGTTGATACTGGAGTGACTGTATAATCCAGCTTTTTTCTGCATCACTTTGCCTTTCTTTTACGCACATTATCGTGGTTTCTGCGTATGAAAAATTTGAAATGTAGGAATATCTGACAATGTGTCAACTGCATATCCTGTTCTGTATTTACAAGTCACTATCTCATACTTGATAGAGCAGTTTCTAGAGCACATGTTTAAGTGCAGTGGCTCTGAGCACAAGGGGCTGCATGACAATGCATCACCGTACAGCACTCACATATTTGTTCACAGCTGTCCTTTGGGAAGGGAATATGCAGTCTGCATTCAAAGAGTAAAACAAAATATAAGCACAGATGAAACAAAAACATGTAAGGGGAAGACCCAGTGCATGAACAAATTCTTCTATAATGTTTTTATCTTAATTTATGTGCATTTTGGAGAAAGGATTGTCATAGAGGTTTTTAAGAGAAAATGTGTCCTGATCAACCTGGTTTTCCTGAAATTTACCTGATTTTTATTGTTCATATTAGCTTGTTAAAATGTCTAAAACAGCAAAAGGAATTACATAAGGGATGAGTAGTGGATCTTAGGGGACAGACTCTTTAACAGGGTCTGTAGTAACAGAACAAGGGGAAATGGTTTCAAACTCAAAGAGGGGAGATTTAGGTTAGATATATAAGGAAAAGGTCTTTTACAATGAGTGTGGTGAAGCACTGGAGCAGGTTGCCCAGAGATGTGGTGCCCCATCCCTGGAGACTTCCAAGGCAAGACTGGATAACGTCCTGGGCAACCTGATCTAGCTGTGGTGTCCTTGTTCATTGCAGAGGAGTTGGACTACATGGCCTTCAGAGGTCCCTTCCACCTCTAAGGATTGTATGATTCTGTGATCTTTGGTAACGCAGAAAATGAGACATAATAACAAAGGCAGACATGAGGTTCTCGAGTTAGAAATTGGTAGCAACAGATTACTAAAAAAATGACTAATGTCAAGAGATTCAGTTTTCCAAACTGCTACAAAATAATTCTGCAAGCAAATGTGTAAGTGTCTAATTAACTATAATAAGTATCCAATCAGCAATTACAATTCATGTTCTATTCTATGAAAACAGAGATATTTCTATAGAAATATCCTACTGAAAATGAACGAAGCCAAAGATAAATTGCAACTTTCAGCAGTAGACAGCTGTTCCCCGAGGGTTATTGTCAGGCCAACAACATGCCAGTGCTATACAAAATAGCCCACTGCCTAAGTGGAAGGGAACGCGAGTGACAAATGTGGTATTCAACAGAGCTTGGTATTATGGAGGTCAGAGTCCTTGGCTGATGGGAGGAATAGACCTTGCCAGAAGTGCCAACTAGTAAGGGAATGTGTTAAATAAACATGAATGAAAAATGTGCCTACAGAGAAGCATGTGTTTCGCTTTTTTGTTACTGAAATTAAGTGGGCAATAACTATATAAAAATACTACTTAATCTCTTCAGAGCCACGTTTCTAGTTTTTAATGACTAAGAGTATTTTGGAATATTTCTCAATTTTCAGAATTTCAAGCATTTTAGTAGAAATGGTAATTCTTATTTTAATAGCCAGCTCATCACGTGGCGCTCTGGAAGCTGTGTGAATTCTCTGTACCGTTACCTGTTTCCTGTCACTGAGATGCAGTGGCATTAAACAGCAAAATGTCACATTCCTCTAAAGTATGGTTTGATAAATCATATTATCCACTCAAAACCCCCTGTACACACCTGAAAGGAGAGCTGTAGGACAATGCTTGTTGCTGAAATGTGCAACACAGAGTGTGTTTGCCTCTGTTATTAAAGAAGCTGTTGGCAGAGGACATTTACTAAAACCATCACTTTCTTGGACCCTCTTCCAGGTGGGATCCCATTTGTCCTCACAGGAGAGTTTTTCCAGCAGTCTCAGAGGCCGGCCGCATTCATGGTAGCTGGGACAGTCAACTGGCTCTCCAACTTTGCAGTCGGACTGCTCTTTCCTTTCATTCAGGTACTCAACATGCTTGATCCTTGATGTGCTATAGTTGTTATGCTGTTAGTAATTTTTTTGTAATAGTAAATGTATTTTCATTGAAGTGAATGGAATTTCTACTATGTTTACGATGCATTTTAATTGTACTACCCATATGTCATCTGAATGTCTCACGAAAAATTGTTCTTTGAAAAAATTAACAAATACTGTAGCAATGAACAGCCCTAAATGGCAAATTACCAACAGGAATGCTATAGCAATGTGATCTGATATGATGGCTGTGTCCATAAGTCAGGCTGTCCTTGCCGTCTGCAGTCATTATGACATCCATATTCAGGTTTATCCTATGCTTTAAGAATCCTTATTAGTCTCATTGGAGAATAAATACAAAGGAGGTGTTACTGCTGTTTGTGATTTCTTAAAACAGAAAATTGTATGATGCATTGTTATATGCAGTACTGTACAATAGTATTTGCAGATACTTTAAAATTATATCTTACTCTAAGCCTGTATAAGTTAACTATCATTTGAGAGTGAAACTGCTTTAATTAAGTAGTTCTGTTGGAAATTATCTGTCTGAGAAAATTTATGAGAGAACTTGAAAGAATTATAAAATCTGACCCTTGGTCTACATTTGACACAATTTAAAATTTCTTTTAAAAGGAAAATGACTCTAATCATTTTGATTACTTGGATCACCTTCAAAAGTTAACAGCAATATAAATGCTGTCATCCTTCCAAAGTGTGCTACTGTTAACATTAACTTCAATTCCACTACTCTGAGCTGTAAGTGTTAAGGGTTTGTTTTAATGCCCAGTGAAATCTGTGAGTGTTCTTCACCAGTTTTACAGGTCAGAGAAAGGACGTGCTGGTTCAGACTTTTGAGGTGAGATATTAAAAAGCAGGTAGAGTTGACGTCATTAATTTCCCACTGAGGTCATTGGAACATCTACCAAATTCAGCAGAGAAACAATTAGACAAATCCTACGTGTTTTTGAAAACTTCACTTTAGTCATCAGCATCAGCATGAATTTACTCAGCTCAGGATTCTCCCTGTAATGTAACCTTTTTGTTCTGCTAACCCCTTCAATAGGTCTCCTCTTTCAAAAGGTCCTCAGTAAATTCAAATATAAAGGCAAACTGAATTTTCCATTTCTTTCACATGCACATTAATGCCTTGTGAGTGTTTTACTATGCATCCATATGAAGTTTGCTGTTGCCTTGGGAAATCTATGATTTTGCATCATAAAAAATTCCTTTTATGTGATTACAGGAATACCAGCTTAGCTTTAATGAAGAAAATTATGTTTCCATATTACAGAGATTTTGGCTTTTAAAAAGCAATTCTAAAAGTGCACCTAAAGATGAAAGCACTGTTATTCAGACTATGATTTTAAAATCTTTTTTCCCAAGATCAAACTATAACGTCTCATCATTCACTAACTTTCTCCTTTCTTTCAGTTTCAGTCACCTTATTCTCAGAATTCATCTTGTGTCTCACCTGAGCAGCAGTAGCCTCTCATTAGCTCATTTTTGCAATCCTCAGACAGAAAAAAATCTTTAAAATGTCTTCACGGAATGAACGAATAATCCTTTCTGTGTATTTAAGTGCTAATCTGATTGCTTGAGAGACAGCAGCCATTTCTCTAATCACTGGCATGCTTCCACAAGATTGTCCCAAACTCCCGGGAAAAAAGATATTAACATTAGAGTTATTAAAAAAAAATCACCTGATAGTTAGTATTGCAAAGGCCACCAATTAATTAGTGTGTTAGATTTTCTCCTCTCAACCATCTGTAGAAATATGTAAGAGAATAAAAGACTGGCTTGAGTCATACAAAAAAATGTAATGAAACGTGAAAATCCACTATACAAATCAATTTTTGACAAATTGCAACAAATTTAAAATGTAGCTACTATTCCAACACTCATTGTTGCCTATTTAAAGCATTGTTTGTGCAAACAATCAGAACTGAGCTTAAAATGACGACTAATATGTAATGAATTTACAAGAACATCTGATACTGTGTGATCAGTAGGTCTCAAACTGTGCATTTTATTGAATTGCTTTAGTGTAAAATAAAATTATTGCAGAATCACTGCTGCATGAGATACATACAGAGAAATTATAAGAGATCTGGTTTAGGTCTATTTTAGACTTGTGTTCAAGATAAAGCTTGATCTTTTGCAATATCAAACATCACTGAGTGCTACTCAGCAGTGTCGTTTTCCTCATGTCTTCACTTCATAGAACCATTTAAGTTAGAGAAGGACCCTTAAGATCAAATCCAACCACCTCACACTACCAACCCCACCACTGAACTATGTCCTTAATACCTCCACAGTATCTGGTGGAATGTTTTAAAAGACCTGTAAGTTCTAAATAAAGGCTTGTCTGATTTTCAGCTACGTTGAGAAGCCAGCAGAAATGCTCAGGGTTCAGCAGCTCCAAGAAAGCTTGTAGTAGCTGGTAGAACCAAGAACGAACTCAGACTCCTTTAAAAACAGAATCCTTTCCCCCCGTTTCCTGTTTGTGATGATTTAATTGATGTGGATACAGGGCAGCAGCTGGGCCTGTGTCACTGTCATGATAGATAATATGGATTATTTCTTCAGCCCTGTATTATGTTTTTGATGTTCAGACTTAGAAATTATCCATGATCCTTTATGTGAATATAATCCTATAAAAAGTGTTTTAAAGCACCTTATTACTTGGAGGCCTTACTTGGAAAGCATGTAAAAGTGCAACAGTTCTCTTTTATTTGTTTCTGTCAGGTCAGTCTTTGAAAATGTGACCTTTTAATACATGAAATCATTTTCAAAATTGTAAAGGAGTCCTCCAAATACACAGTTTCTTGAGATCTAAAATAAGCCTTTGCATCATGGTATCTTGATCACCCAGACAAATAATCCTCATGTATCACAGAACATGTATCACAGCTGAGCTTGTAGTGCATGGATGTGATTTGAAGTTGCCTCAGAGACAATTATTGAGAAGTGCTAGGTGTTATCCCTACTGATGAAGTTCACTTCTGCATTTTGAAATAGTGTGTGTTGATGGAAATGGAGTTTTAAATTCTTTATGATATTGACAGGGTAATTCAGCATAACAAATACATGAATGTGGCATGTCAAACTCAGAGCATTAGTTTTCTGTGTGTTCCTAGTGTAATTCCTGGTTCCAGATGATTTAGTTGCTAGGAATATGAAACAGATCCTCTTTGAGGAATTGCTAAGCTAGCCTTAACACCTGGAACAAAAGGGATGTCATAAAACAGACTTCAAATATTTGACCATCACTGGAGATCTATAGAAGACATACAAAAGACATGCAGACAAGTGTCCATCAAGGACTGAGACTACCTTACTAATAGGAATGTGCTACCTGGCATCTGTGTTCCTGGTTTCCCATGATTTTATTGACATTTGAAGCCTTAATAAGAGGAAGTGTCTCATTAAGCTTACACAAGTGGCTTAGAAGGCTCTTTTCAACTTTTTTTTGTTGCTGTGTTACATCAGTAGCCACTGCTGAAGTTTGTGGTGGCAGAATCCCAGCTCCAAAACAGTGAGCTGACAGCAGCAATTGCTCCTTCCCTGCAAATTATGAGGGAATCGTAGGAATAATGTAATGATGCTTTGAGTTGCATAATCTTGAAAAACACAGAGAATTAGAGGAGAAAACAAGAAACATGTCAATGAGGTGAAAGAAAGCAAAACTAAAACTATTCCACCTGGAGAAAAAATGTGAAGTAGGAAATGCTGACTGTGAATGATAGAAGACAGAGAAAAGATCAGTTAGTTTCTTCATTTCAGAAGGATCAGAAGGTGTTAAACTTTTCGGACTTATCAGAGGAAACCTTGTGAATTTCACAACAACTTGAGCAGGAAAATTTGAGGGATCCCTAACCTGAAGGCCTTCAAGGTTATATTAGTCATCCTTCTGAAAGCTTATTGCTGCTTAATATATTTTCTCTTTTATGGATAATAAGAGGAAACAGATCATTTTCCCTGTGGCAGTAGTGATTCATTGCCAAAAAAAAACCCAACCAATAAACCTGACCGGAGGAACTCATGCATTCTTTTTTGTCTTAAGCTACCAGCCCTCAAAGTGACTGATTGACTTCTGCATCTCTATTTTCTAATTGCACTGGTGTGTGTTTTGTGTTTGCAATTCTGGATTACCACTGAAGGTCTGATGTAGCTTTCAAACTTACCAATTAGTTATACAGTGATAAATATAACATTGCACCTATTTCTGTAGTAAATTTAACAGGTTTCACCCTTCACCTATCAGATGCTTTGTTGCAAATTGTTTAATCTTCTGCTGAACAGAAGAGAGTGAAGGTTTTGATAGGTTTTTAATTGTTGACTGAAGAGCACAAGTGAATATATTTCAGGTGTTGGCATTTCTGTAAGTTATTCATGAACCATAAGGAGCTCATCCTTCTGTGTGATATTTATTCCAGTCCTTGAGTTAATGAAGAACTTCTTAAACAGAGGAGTGATGGATAGCTAAATAACATGCTTACTTGCCCGTGAGCCTCCTGCTCTCGCTTTCTCGCAGGCACATCTATAAACAGAAACTGTTTCCCAAACACTCAGATGGATAAAATCCAAATCTTGTACATACACAAGTAGATACAGGCACACACCTATTAATGTAACCAGTCTTAAAATTATTACCTGTGGGCATTTTTTGGCATCCCCTCTCTAAATCTTCTGTTCTATTTTATTCTGCTGGATAGAAAACCTGGGACCTTTCCTGACTTTTCTGGAGCCTGTGGTTCAAGAATCTGTTGTAAAGAGTGAATGATAGCTGGTAGGAATGGCTATGCTCAGGAAGTCTGGATTGTGAAGGACAGGACAACATAGTAAATAAGAAATATGAGTGTTTACATGTGTGGAAATAGATGCGATGAGCTGAAGATAGCAGATGGAACAACAAACTACAGCAGAAGAAAAATGCTTGAAAAGCTCTGGTAGTATTCAGCAAATGTTCAGCTGTTACTCTTCAAAAAGGATTTCAGTGACAGCCTTCTGCACCAAGATAGGTCAGCAGCACATTAAATCACACGTTATCTAGGGAAAGGTGCTGTTTTTCTAAAGTATTGTAAAAATACAAAGAATTACTAAGAATTAGCAGCTAATTTCAGGACATGACAAGTGACTGTGCTCTTTTCATTATATTCTGATGCATTCTTAATTCATTTTTCAGTTTCTTCTCTTAGAATTTTATGGGGCACTTAAAGACTACATGTTAAAGCAATATTCTGCTGCAGAAGTTTTCTGTCATAATAATTTTCCAGTCTAGAAGAAGGACTGCAGAGTCTCTTTTTTAAGGTGCTACAGTCATGGTATATATGGAGCGCATATTCAAAAAATACTAATTAAAATACCTCTGTGTATTTTATTGAAATTGGAATCTTTCAATGGATATACTAAATTACATTGTAGAATAACACACTTTCCTTTCCCAATAACATAGTGGAAACAGAAGTAATTCAGAGAGGAATGAAGGAAAACAGTCATTTTTATCAGCCATGAATGTACTTGGCGTTTCCTACTTGATTCTATTAATATCCCATGCTAACGGTTTTGTAATAAGTATGTTAAAGGAATAAAGATAAGGGGATGCGAGGAGTTACCAGGGATCACAGAGGAGTATTCAGATGTGCTTACAGGTCTACTATCGCAAACCTGACTCTGCTCCACGGTGGAGTTAGGCTTTTGCTTGTGGCACTGTGGGCCTGCGTCCCTACAGCAAGGAAAGATAGAGTTTGAAACTTGAGAAGTGCTGGGGAAGCAACTGATGGAGGTCTTCAAACCTCTTCACATGGTTGTACTAGGAAATGATGTAGATCCCTGTCTAAATGACAAAGAAGAACTTAACTGCTGCTGCAGCTGCCTAGAAAAAAGAAAGAGAACTTGAATGGGATTCATTTACCATCTTTCCATCTTCCCAGGTCTACGTGCAGTCCTTGAGGACTGCAGTGACTTTTCCCCTTTTACTTCTGCCCCAAGAGAAGCTTGCATTATCTCAAAATGGATAACATTTCTCATTCTTTTGTAGCATGTTTGCAGCATGTCTGAGGCAATACTTCTACAAGCTGCATGGTGTTCTGCAGCCATTTGACAGAGCAATAGCATAGTATATCTCATTTTTTCAGGGACTAATAAACACCAGTGTGCAGTTTGATTTTTTTGTCTGGTTATAAAAAGCATTGTTTTTACAAAGTCATAGTATTTATATTTATCTACCAACATGTACTTTCTTGTGCTGTTTCTTTGAAACTGTAGATTGAGGCATGTTGATAAACAACTTTATATTGTGTTGTGGATCTGAGAGATGAATGCTCACACCTTATCAAAGGTTTGCATATAAGTCTTAAGTTATAGTTGATTGCTGACACTTCAGGTTGGAGAAACAAGCAACTGTCAGAAACAACCTCTGCAATTCCTTTCTGGCTCTCTGGCAATGGAAAGGGCTGTGCTTTTTTACTGTAGATAAGTCACTAGATGTGAGGCAGGCCTCAATAATAAATGAGAAACTGATCCTCTGGTGTAGGAGGTTAGGGCTGGTGCTCCAGATGCTGATGCTGAAAGGCAGAGGCAACTACTGAGGTGACAGGAAAGTAAAGCAAATGGGTGTGTGGAAGGTCATATCCCTGAAATAATGAACATTTTCACTAGCTGTTTTTTTAAGCACAGAACTCAAAGACAATACTGTTTCAATTTTCATATGCATTCTTCATATGTAAGCTTTTAACTTACATTAGAAATAGAGATCTGAAAGAGGCAGAGTACAAATTATCACTAGCTCGAGACTGAGTAAACTTCAGCTTTATCTTTACACTGACTACAGTGTCTTGAAAAAATATCGTGCTTTGATCTGTGATCCAGATGGAGCTCAGTATAATATGGAGTGCTGCTGTCACACAGCTTGTTCAGATTGCTTATTACTATGATACAAAGACCTATGTGTGTGTTTATTTTCCCCCTTTCAGAAGCTAATTTATTTCCCTCACTGAAGTTATACTTGTGAGTTCCTACTGGAGGCTCTTCTGAACTTCTGCCCTTTTTCTCTCTTATTTTTACACTTGAGATTTCTATTCATTTATCTAGAAAGATTTTCCTAACTGTGTAATAATTTGTATTGACTCTTTCTGTTAAGAAGTACAAAAATTTCAATAACAAATGTGTACACAGAAGTCTATATGCAGGTTCTCTCCGTCAAGTAATTTTAAGTTATTTTATATCTGATACGTGAACTACAGTGTATGTATCCGTGGGGAAGTGGCTGAAGTACCCCTCAAAGACAAGAAAATGAAATGTAGGCTGTCAGGAGGTTAAAGAGAAAAAAAATGCTCTTAATTAGAAACAAGCTGCTTCAAGTATAGAATACAAGGATCTGTTATGTTTATGAGGAGGTAATAAATGTATGAGAGTTTGGGATGAAATTGCAGTACATGCCTTTGAAAATTGCTCTGTTTTTTACTTAATGAAATACATTTCATGTGGGAGCTCTGTCATTCTTCATTGTCCTCCACCTTCAGTGGAACCTTAAATTATATCTGGATCTTGAGGACAAGGGGCAAAGGACACAAATTCTCTCATCCATTTGCTTTCATTCAAACATGAATTCGAACAAGACCAAACATCCACATGAATAACTGTTTTGTTGATGACTTTTTTAGTAAGGCGTCAAACCATTATTGTTTGATATCATTACCTCAAATATCCAATTTGACTGCTACTGACTCTAATCTTCATGATAACCTCCAAATGCAAGCCTCCATTGCCAGTGCCAAATGTGCAGTGACATTTCAAGTTGAGAATTTAGAGACTGGGAAGATAAAGGGATACACTTGCCTTCCACTTAAAGCTTTGATGGTGCTGAAGGAATCTTTCCTGCTTTTTTCAACCTTGCAATTGAACTTTTAGGGCAGATATTGTATGTGTTTTCTTCGATTGCCCCAACTCCACTATATTGAAAATTATTTTCTTATTGACTTCACTATTATGAAATGCAAAAGCAAATAAGAAAGCAAAGATGGAGAACAGGAAGTCCCTATCTAACACTCAGCAGCAATTGATGGAGAAATCAGGCAGAGTTCATAAAATATTGCTGTTCTGAAAATAAAAACTCAAATGGAAATTGAAATACATTGTCTAGATACACATTTGTTTCTGGATAATGTTTCCAAGAGTAGTGAAAGCCTACAAAGATAGTTCAGTAGGAAGGAATCACATTGGTATCACATTTGGAAAAAAATTCTGACATTTGCTGGGAGTCAGAAGTACTGTTTTAAAAACGTTTCTTTGGTGAGCTTGCTAAATCTGATTCAGAATTTGTTCATTTGTGCATTTATTTTCTGTATATGACCAGGAAATATAAATTTTCCCATTTTCAATATAGCAGTTGTGCCTAGAAATTAATCTTTATCATAAAACGAGTTAAATCAGTAAATAGCTATCTATTGCCTGAGGAGCAAATATGGAGGAGTTTCTGTTGGGTTGGCTGTTGGTTTGTTTGTTTTATAAACCCTAAAGAGCTCATCATTTTAATGCTAGGATTTCTATTTACTTTTGTTTACTTTTTAGCTTAGGAAAAAAAAAAAAAGCTCTTTTGTTCATCCATTCTGAGCATTTTAAGTCACAATGGTAAAAATTAAGTATTCTTTAGCATTTTGTTTAAAGAGAGATTGGGGAAAAGCCTATACATTTTGCATAATGCCAAAATCAGCCCTATATAATCTGAGAATACATTGAGCTTTATGTTTAAAAAGATGTTGCTGTCTGCACTTCCTTATTCATACACCTTAATTACAGAGCTACAAGCTACTGTCTGAGTCAGGTTTGATTTGCCATGCTTGGGATTTGATTTGGCAGAATTGTTTAAGTGCTTTGACGTTAATTCCTTTTTGTGGTAATCAAATGCATGTCTTAAATGAATCGTTTCCTGATTTCCCACTTTTCAGTGAATACAGGGCCTTGATCAGCTGCAGAAATATGAAGAGGATAAAAAAAAAGTGTAATTCAAGACTCAAGTGACAGGACATTTATAGAAACACTGGGTTTTAAATAGCCTCCTTAGAAAGCCAATATGAAAATAGAAGGTGATGAGTTTAAAAGTTTGTTCTTAACTTTAAAATATCCTGTGCATCCTTGAAAAATTCCCTCTAAGTCTACTTTGAAGAAGATTTAGTAGCCTACTGACTAACTAGGGATATCCAAGCTGCTCTCCTGGAGAGATGGCAGCAAAAATCATGTCTGCTCTTCTCATACCCTCTACTGGGAGTCCAGGAAGGCAGGTAGCCTTCCATAGCCCATGGAAATCATGGTCCTTCAGGGACATTTGTGTATCTGAACTTGACTCTGAATGAATAACTATAAGCCTCTCAAGAGGTGGAGCGCTGGTTATTCAGGAAACCACCTGAAATATTTGGCAACTTTGAACCTCAGATGTTCATGAAGGAGGATACACTGAAGAAATAATGGAAAACAGATGGAAATACATGCTTCTATCCCATGTAATTAGTGAAATTATGTTCAAATGTATAGAAACATATTTAACTTTTCAAATTTTATCATGTGTGTTATCAATATTCTTATGTCGTTGAGAATGCATGTCAGTAGAGGATCGTGAGACCACACCCAATGGGCCAAGTGCACAGAGTTGCAGAGTATCTGTGCTTTGCATGGCCACCAAAGGCTTACACTGAAATTCTTCCCCAGTTTTTTTACTTCCACTCCAGTCCATCAGACCTCCCTTGGAATGAGCGTGGAGTAACTCGGTGCTCACACTCTTCTCAGCACATTGCCCCACCTTCAGCATCTCTTGACAGGAACATCAGATATAATCATCCATTCATTGATTCCTCCCTCTGGCGCCAATCAATTCAGAATACATCAGAAAAAGATAAAAATGAATTAAAAATCTAGGCTGAGCTGTATCCCTTTCATGTCCCATTAAAGGTTTCTTTTGAGTTAGGATTCAAGATTTGATATTTACCTTCTGCTTTATTCTGCATTTCTGTCTTAATTCCTTTATCAGTGTGCAGTGCAGATAGAAGATTTCATGCTTATAATGGGTAATGTAATTTACATTCTTCTGTTGCAGACACAGATTCAGAAGATATTATCTGAACTCTGAGTTACACAGGCTTATGGACATGTTTTTCTTTTCTCTGTGTGTAAAATGATAGCCTGTTTTAAAGAAATATTATGACTGAACACTAGCTCATGAGAAAAGTTACAATCATTTTCTGATTGCTCTGTGGTGCTCCTCTCCAGGAATTAGGGCTCCATCCTGCTGAACATGAGGAGAGCAAAGTAATGGTCTCTTCCTACAGAACTCATTTGCAGGATTTATAAGAAGGAATACTTTTTATCTTGTTCTCTGTGAAATTTCATCTGGATGCCCCTGGGGGCTATATCTAAAAGGAAATGCAGAAATTAAGGACAGTAACTTTATTACCAGTAATTGTAAATATATTATGTAAAATAATTGCAAATAAATTGTGCAGTCATGACAGTATTCAGTGCAATTAGAAAAGGTTTCAGTTAGCACAAATCAAAGAAGTTAATAAACACTAATGCAAATAATGGTCAGCAAAGAAATAATCAGGAGTGACAAAACTGGGAGAAACCTGTGGCAGCAATACCAAGATGCACAGTGAACTGGTGGCCAGGCTAAGTGCAATGGCTTGCTTGCATCAAGGAGAAAGTCTAGTTCAATGAACATCTTAAAATGGGAAAAACATAATTCTAGATTGGAACCCTACCACTGCAGTGAACAGTAATTTCACATGCAGAGAAGCCAGATGCAAAATTTGGATTTGTTAACATGACAGAATGATTTATGAGGCACTGTGAAGTTATTTTTTCCTGTCTACTAAATTCATTTGCTTCTGCCTCTATATAAGCTTGAAAGCCATATCAGTTTCCTTCCCAGAATATTTTTCCTCCTCATCACCCGTGCTCATTGGCTTGTGATTGTCAGGTTGTTCAGGAGTTTGCGCTTCTAAGATTTAACAAAAAATGTGTCAGTGATTTCAAGAGTCCATGGGCAGCTTTTCAGAGGATGCACTTTCAAGCCTTACCTATTACAGTCAGGAGCCGAGGGGCTGAACTAGGTAATGAATTATCCATGGAAAACATTGTGACCAGGCAGCCATGAAGTTGCAGAAGTTTATTTTTTTTTTCTTCCTTATTCCACACATAACTTCATATTCTTCTTCCATGCTAGATATTATGTATACTGAGCAAGTGAAACATAAAAACAGCCCCAGGAATTGCATAACCCCTTAGAGTTCCTTATCCTCCCTATAGTATAGAGGTATTTAATGATAGTGGACGTGTAGTAGAAAATTTGTGGAAAGTTGGGGTTATGTCATTGTTTAGTGTTGTTGTGATTGTTTCACATATATACATTTAATGGCAATTGTAAATATGTATGTCCAGGAACTCACAACCACAAATTTTGACCAGTGTTGACTATGAACTGTTGTTATTTTCCACAGAGATTTCAGATTTGCCCCAACAATGAGTAGAAGATGGAGCATTCTGCTTCCTCCAGTCAAACACCTCAGATTGTGTCTGAGATACGAATTTCTCCCCATGCTCAGTATTCAAAACCTCACACAAGGCACTGTGGAAAGATTGCCTTATTTGTGGATCTGGAGATGCCACTTTTTGTTAATTTTGCCCTTGTTAATTAAAGCAAGTAAGAAATGTTCATTAGACATTTGCTTTAAGAGCACAAAATGAGGTAAATTAATACAGAAAGGAAGGAGCTCGAAAACAGGTACAGGGATCCTGGACCCTTTGAATTTCTTCAGGATTTAGGGATAGTAGTTCTTACACTCATCTCTAGCAAGAAAGAAGTGCATTTTATGGATTTTTTTCTTCTTGAAGCTCTTGTAACCTTGGAAATGATAGAAATGTCTGCCTTTTTTCCTCCTTGTTTATCTTGCAAATCTCAGAGCTGTAACATCTGTGACGCTGATGCCTCTGGCTATGACAGGTTTCTCGTGTGTCATGTACAGCTGCAAGATATTGCAAAAGCATGCCTCCTTTTTTGTACCTAGAAATTGAGAGGTTGTGTTCAGAGCAGTCTGATGACAAACCTGCCTTATCTCCATCAGCACTGCCCAAGTGCAAGGCTGGGTCAAGCTGTGTAGGCAGCAGAAGCCCTGCTTCCCCCTGCTCCTTGTGCACCCAGCCCCAGCCTGGTGCCTCCCAGCACCTCTGCCTGCAGCCTGTTGCTCCGTCTTTGGGCCACTGGTGCTGGAAGAGCTGCAGATTCATGCATTTTTGTGAACTTCTAAGGCACTCTGACTTGCAGTGAATGCCAGCACTTACTGTCCTTGCTTAAAAATTGCTCCATACCACCCACTTGGACTGTCACTCCATTCCTGATGTTGATTTTCTTTTGGCTTTTTTTCGCCTTGATGCATGCGGTGACCATATCCCATGTGTTTTCTGTTCACAGAGTGGTTTGCAAAACTACTGCTTCCTCGTGTTTGCTGCCATCTGCTTTGCAGGAGCAACCTACCTGTTTTTTGTCCTGCCTGAAACAAAGAACAAGACATTGAGCGAGATCAGCCATGCATTTGCCAAAAGAAATAAAGTCTCCTTGGAAATGCAAGAAATGAACCATTACCCAGAAGAGAGGAAATCAAGTGCCGAGCAAGAATCAAACTTCACTTCTTCAGTGGACAATGGGGAAGCAAAACAAGCAATCGTGTAAAACAAGGATGGTCTTTTGGGGTGGCTGGGGGAAAAATGTGTTCTTTTCATTGAGTATGTTTATAGTAATTGTATTTTTAATGTGAAAACATGAACTACTTCCTCCTCAAATATGTTTTTAAGCGAGTACAGGTGAACTTGTTAGCAGCTAGGGTGATGTAGGGGAAGTTGGAGGCAGAGTAGCAGCAGCTGTTTAAATAAGTAAGTGCCAGAGTTTTCTTGAATGCCTGCAAAGTAGTGGGGTGGAGGAATATAGACGTGGGGAAGCATACTGGCTGTGGGAAGCAGTAGTTGGCCAGGCACTGCTGTGTGCTGATGGTGAGGTGTGTGTGCACCTGGCAGGAGATGAATGGGAAGGAGTGCCAGCAGGGATAGGGTTGCTAGGAATCAATGTGAGCCAACCTGAAATGGGACTGGCTTGCGTTGCTCCCAGTCAGTAAGCCTACACATGAGAAGCGAGGAAAAAGAAAACAGGTGACACTCCTCCAACCTTCCAGTCCTTCTCCAGCTATTTTGGATTTTCTCTCCTTCTTATGAAGACCTCCCAGCTTTTCATAACTGGGGAGCTGCAGGGCCTGAGGGGTTTCTTTATCTGTCCCACAAATTGTGATCTATCATTTTCCTATAGTTTCTGAGTTTGCTGGCACTGCATTTCTGTGAGATAGATACACATATTTTTCTAAGATTATTTCTAGAATTTTTAGTATGAAAGGGAATCTAACCCTCATATTGAAGGGTACTTCGATGGTAGTTTTAGGGTGTAGCATTGAAAAGAAAATCAAATGCCAAGCTTCCCAAGGGTGTTTTTTGTTGTTCATTTTTCTTTGGGGTTGGTTTTTTTTCTTATTTTCTGTTTGTGTAAAATGATAACCAATTCCTCTTTTTCAAGTTCCTTTTAAAACAAGTCTTAGGAGCCAAAATTTCCCTGAGACTCAATAAACATCATTTAACACTCAGATTTTCAAAGGAACTTGAGAACCTATTTCCTGGACATTAATTTAATTTGGGCTTAATTCTGAAGCCCTGGACCTTCTCCATGTTTATAAGTTTCTAAGCTATTTAATGCTCTTTAAAACTGGCCTCAAGGTCTGCGTAATGTCATGATAGCAAGACTCAGCAGGTTGCCAGGTGGTAGGTGATCCATTGCCTTTCATTTAGGATATTTTTAATGAACTTTTATTTTCAGTTTATAATTATAATAATGTTTTTTCTTGACTTTTTGAGTAACTTGGATGCTGAGGGTGTAAATAAGCATTTCAATAGCTGTTGTTTCATCTGAAAAGTCAGTAAGTCTTAGTGCTACTCTCTGTGAGGAGTACAGCACAGGAAGCAAGTGCAGCATTTAAGTAGAGTCAGCTGCTTCCATAAGTTATATTTACTAATGCATAAGTTCATAAATTTGGGATATTTTTTAATATATATATATGTATATACTCATATATATCCAAAATACAAATGTATATATGACTATACATATATTCATAAATAGATAGAGAAATAAATGGAGAATTCCCTTCTATTACTTGTTCTGTTCAGACTTCCCTACAAATAAGCTGCTTATTGTTTTGTACTGTAAATTAAGATCAGAGATCTTGATAGCTATTACTTCTAAATGATGTATAGGGTATACTGTGATTTATTTATTTGTGATATATTTGCTGCACGCACTGTAAGCGTAGATTACCTAATAGGGCAATTTCACCACTGGGTAACAAAAGAAAATTGTTCTGAGACTTTATGCCTGGATTTATGCTATTTTACTGGGATAGAGATTCAGCAACAGGTAAGATGAAAAAAAAGTTACAAGTAAGGAAGAGAGTTAAGAATGGAGAATCAGATTTAGGATACTGGTGCTACTCTTAAGAAACTGAGTAAATCAGGACTATACCGGTTGATAATGAGATATAGAAGCAAATCAAATACTATATAGAAAAATGAAGAAAGGCGTCTTCAATAACCCCTTCTAAAGTTGTATACGTAGCAAATGGATATGTGTTTTTTTGGTGGCTCTTGTTGCCTACACCACATGTTACATGAGGATTGTTAAGTGGTGGTTAGGTAAAAAATGATCTCGAACACCACCCCAGCAGACCATTTCCAGAAGAAATTCTTCTACTGACTGTAGGGCAAGACTGGCCCTCTCATTCAGGTTGAAAATTACTTTGCAATTAGGGCTCCTGACATGAAATGATGTGATCTGACCGAGATGAGGTGGCTGGACTAGAATCCATTATTATTACAATTAGAAAAATGTAGCACTCAGTGCTATTCATTGATGCGCATTACAGCAACATTATCAACAAGTAATGCCTATCAGATAACTTCAATAAAATATCATGTTGGCCTGATAGAGCAGTTCAGTTGGGCTTCTGCAACAGGATAAAATTATCTTACAATTGCTTACAGTTGTATCTGGAGCCCAGCTATCAAACATGTTGATAAAAGGATGTTCAGTAGAATTTCATATTGCAGCTCAGGAGATTGCGCAGTAATAATAACAATAGGGGTTGTGTCCCCCATGCCCATCTCTTGCCATAGCCCAGATAGACACTCTCCAGATACACACTTTCTGCAGACAGTGACTGCAGATAGGACAGCAGTTGCCCCTCCTTTGCCCTTTGATCCAGCCCATGGCTCAGTTGCAAATAGTTCCAGCCTCCAGATGTGCACTGGTGCAGGTGCTCTACTTGCTGGCTAAGGAAGTCGCTGCTGTCTCCTCTGCCTGAGGGTGTGGAAGTTCATGAGGAAGCTGCAGATGTGCAGGTACTGCATAACTTCTCATCTCTGACCCTGAAGAGAGTTTTGTGTTGTTAAAGTTGTTTGGTAATGTTTTTTTTTATTTCCAATGTTATGCTGCTATTGCTTCTCCAGCAATGAGAGGACAACACAGAAAATATCACCAGTGTGCTGTTTGATTTACTTGTTGAATGTGTCAAACTGTCTGCGGCCATGTGTTTGTCAGTGGTGCTGTGTGGGGCCAGGTTCAGTTCTTCTGTTTCAATGAGACACCGTTACGTGGTGTTCTTTTGTACAAGCATCACTGGTGGGTTATGTGTGCATGATCAGCTATGTCCACGCACAAAGACAGCAAAATAAATATTTGGAATTAAATATGTGATGGAAGTTTTCTTATGGCTAAATCTGAATCTCCTCAGCTGTCCATGTTCAGCTCTCTGAACATTCCGTATGTCCCAGTACAAGGCTGTACGTCCCTTCATATGAATGACTCAACTCAATTTGGACTCTGCCTTTGGCTAGTTGGGAATTATGGGGAAAAAAATCCAGCCCTGAAACTGTATATTTTATGGAGTATTACTTATATTCTGCTTCCCAAGACAGATTCCACAGTTTATTCTTTCATATGTTCATATTAGGCCGTGGAAATAAAAATACTGGCATCAGTGAGGGGGAAATGATTAAAACTGGCTAGTGGTAGAAATAGAGTTATTGAATCCAGTGGGCCTTTTTTTGCAGAAAGTTGCCATTTGCTATCAGTAATTTTGAGTTGCTAAAGCTCTACTTTCTGATGTGAAATTCAGTCAAATGACTTTCTGGTACAGAGATATGCAAAACTCGAGATCTCAAATATGCATAAAACTTGAATTTCATACTTTGGGTTCTGAAGCCAATTTTCTCTCCACAAGGATCTGCTTTGTAGTGGGGGAAGATGTATTTCAGCCATATGGGAGAATTTTCATCTTCAGGCTCAAATGCAAAAAAAAAAAAAAAAAAAAAAAACCACCAAAACAACTGAAATGTTCTTTCTTCCTTTTGACTATTTTTATGTGCTTTTCCTTACAGAGATCACCATGCAAACTATTACAGCTCCCATGACCTCATACAGCAGGAAGAACAAATCAGAGTAAAGCATGATTAGGAGACACCTGCCGTGTTTTTCTTTCAGCCCAATTCCAGAAAAAGCATCTGAAATGCAATCTAAAAATCTGAACTATATAGACCCAAATGGTGAAACAGGTTTTTAAATTCCAAGATTCCAGCTGTTA